>NC_041392.1:408816127-408967980 GCF_002162155.2 Triticum dicoccoides
CCGACCACCCATTTTAGTCCCTAAATGTAACATCCTAGATTTCTTCCTTGTTCCAACCATATTATTCGGGTATTCGGGTGCTTAGAGTATTACGAGTCGGATGAGCCTCTACAGGAGGAGCTCAGCTCAAAATTAGTTCAGGACTAAATCTGGTACTAGGTGCATGAGATTACACTTGAGCATGATGTCCTATTTGAACTTGTGTGCCCAGATTTACTTTGGAAGCTAGCCCACTACTAGGCGCACGGAATTATACTTGAGCACCAAGTCTTGTTTGAACTTGTGTGGCGGACTGGCTCAACCAATCTTAAAAAATAAACATAACTCCTATTCTAGTACTTGTGAGGAAGGATTGATTATGAATGTTATTGCTAGTACGTAGCTGCACTGGTTTTAGAATCCGACTAGTTTTTGCTGTTGGTCTGAACTGAACTAGAGCTGCTGCTGAAATAATTAGCACTTTGGATAGGAGCGTATGGTGGAGTACAAATTTTATTGTTGAATATGTATTTCTACTAATAGCAAGGAAGAAGCTTGGTTAGCATTGGAATATGACTGTTGTAAAATAAATTCATATGTACCGAGCCACTAACTATTGCCGACATTAGTAACTCTCTTTGTTGGCAGCAAAACATATATGTTACTTGCATGTTCCGGACATAAGCAAATGGTTGTCGGCCACAGAGACATGTACATGCATCACTTGGAAGATCAATTGTCATGCTTAGGTCTTAGTTTATAGTTTTTTTGACATGGTCTTTGTATATAGTTACATACCTTATGTATAGGCATTAGCCCTTCAAGTACAAGCCCGCCAAAAAAGGTTGCTGAACTTGTATTTCTACATTGCTTTTGCCTCAAACTTAACTAGTTATTTTGTGGCTTATAGAGTACTATTATGTATAATGTCAGCCAACTTTCATGTTCCAAGTTCAGCTGGGGACATCATGACACACTCTCTTAACTAAAATGGAACCCCAAAACAAATCAAGGTTGAATGTAAGTGCAGAACCATCATGTAGTGACAAGTCAGAATTGGTTACCCCTACTCTTGCTTGGAGATGGAGGGGTGGAGGATCAATATCCTTTTGGTTGATAACCATGAAATTATTGTCACTTCCTGAGTAAAACCTGAATGCTTCAGAAACATGTGAGCACAATACTTGCCAAGAGAGAGAGAGAGAGAGAGAGCATGGGTGCACGCTAAGAAAAATACCATATTTCTCCATTCAGTGATCTTCTTGACACAATCATCAACTTGTTATCTCTCTATAGAAACCATCTTTTCTCTTCGTTCAATGTTTGAGCAGAAGATCCTGCATTTATTTCACTGAGAAACTTAAGTATCTGTTAAATGGTTCACTTCAGTTATGCGACTGAAATAGGAAATCTTAGTAGGTTTGAAATTAGCATGTGCTGCTGCGTGGGCAGGGAAAAGTTTGAGTGAGGATGTGATCCATTGATGTTGTAGCTTGTAAGATGCCGCCAGCAAGGAAATACAAGGATGGGTGGAGTCAGCAGTGAATATTACTTTACCTTTTAGTGATACTAATACAGAATTGCAGATGCACGAGAGACAGAATAAGACCTGCTGTAGTCGATGAGGATGGGTGCGTCGTGCTTGCGTGGTCCCTAGCTTTGTGTAAGAACAATAACGACATCTGCATCTGCAGCCGAGAAGAGGAACGGCCGCGATGACGCCTTCCTGAACACGAGGAGGATGGGTGGCAACGCCGTGTGTGTCTAGAACGCACGGGGAAAGTGGCGAGGGAGGAGGAGTTGGCGGAGGTTTGTCAAAGAACCGATGACGAAGGGACGGCGGCCGTGGTGGGAACCCTAGCTGCTTGTTGTGTCTCGAATTTTTGTTGGCCTTTGGTGTGTCTCGCTTAGGATAAATGAAGAAGAGGGGAACACCTCATGCACGAGAGGTTAGCGTCAAAAGAGGCGGAGGTGGGTACGGAGTGGTTAGTGCTAAGTGGGGATGGTGGGATGTTAGCCCAAACAACACATTGTGTTATTTTGATGCTGGACATGCGTTGCTAAAAGGTGGTTTTTGTTGTAGTGATAGCAATGCTAGTGTGTTAATTTGGTGCAGGCTGCTGAAGATAAGATGACAAACTCTGAAAACAGCAAGGCAACCCCATTGTTTATTCCCAATAAATCTAGGCCAGGTAATATGGCAATAACTCATGATTAATCTGTTCTGTTCCCCTCCTAATTTATGTTATGATGCAGTGTCGAGACACTCTCTACTATCAATAATACAAGCCTGCCAAAATCGCCATATGAATCTGTTCAGTTTCCTCTATCTCGAATGCAATGGAAAAATGTATGTTTGTGAACCAATTAATGGCTGAAGCAATGATGGAAATGGTGGAGGAATTAGAGTTGCACATTCGTGCACAACAACAACTGACAATGTTTTCAGAGACAGTGTAGCAAAGCAGCAAGAACTTGTCCACATGCTTATGGGTGTCATCCGCGCTGATGTTGCAGATTGTAACGTTATAGATGTTAGGTTCTATTCATTTATTTGCACTGGCATCAATCTTTGATTGCCTAGTGGATGTAATTTCCTGTAATATATGCTGGATGCGCAACGTTTTTCCCTGTATGCCGTACCTTTGCTTGATCGGTTTTGGTCCAGTGCATAATTACTCGTCGTAATGGGCTCAAATTATCTAATTGGGACTAAAGACATGTATGAACTTTAGTGGGCCCCTTAAGTTAATGGGCCGTTACCAGGACGAAAGTTAATGGTCAGCCCTCTGACCTCCCGAGTCATTAACAGGCCGACATCAAAGCGGGCAACAGGTGGGCCCATTTGATTTCACGGCTCGTTAACCGGCCGTTACTAAGGTCGGGCTACATATGGCCCAACTATTCTATGAGCCTTTAGCAGGCCGAAAGAGACAGCGGGCTCGTACTGGACCATGAAGAGCATGGGCCGCTAAGAGGCTGAAAGTCAGGTTGTACTGTAAATGACCCAACTGCGTTGTGGGCCTTTAGCAGGCCAAAAGAGAAACCGGGCTGGTATTGGACCATGAAGAGCATGGTCCATTAAAAGGCCAAAACTCAAGTCTGACTACAAATGGCCCAAATCATTTATGGGCCGTCAACAGGCTGAAAGACACACCGGGCCGGGAATTGGCCCAACACTTAAATGGGTCGCTAAAAGGCCAAAACTAAGGTCCGGCTACAAATGGCCCAACTCATTTATGGGCTGTCAACAGGCTGAAAGACACACCGGGTCGGAAATTGGACCAACACGCATGCCGGCGAGGAGGAACTAGCGTGTCATTGTCGTCTCCGCTCGCGCGGAGGAGGCGTGCATGGTGGTTGTCACGGCGGAAGCCGGTCGCGCCCGCACCGAGCCTGCAAATCGGGTGCAGACGCGGAATCTACCTTCGAGACCTTGAATGCCACATGGATCCTGCAATCTGAAGGAGCAATCTGGGTCAGTCGACTCTTGTGAGCTGTTGGATGCAACATGGATGGTTAGAAGGGCTTCTTCAACCTCCGAAACTAACGCAATGTTCATGTTCTCAGCCCGCCACATGCCTAACCGCCTGCCGCCACCCCGTCCTCCCCTGAACCGCCTGCCACCGCCATGCTCCCCCACCCCCACCATTCGTTTAACCCTGGGCATGATCCATTTTTTCTGGCGAACCGCATTACACACCCAACACTCATAAGATAGATCATGGGCACCTGCCACCCTAATATAGATATTGGGGTAGCTTCTCTGTCGTCTTCTTCATTCACTTTGTCGAACTTCTTTCACAAATCGACTGACCCAAATTATACTACTAGTACGAATGTATTAAGTACAGTAGGAACACGAAGATACGAGCAGTAGTACCAACTGCAAGAAGAACAGTGGTGAGACATAGTACTAGTACTACTGTATGTACTAAAGAGTCAAATAACGAGAAAGAACATAAACATAGTTCTGCTGGGGGCTTAGCACAACACATCCCTGAAATAAAACTAAGCAACTAGTCCGCTTGACATTGCAGTAGAACCCGCACGAGCGACGACACTGCCACCTTACTCGGAGTCCGAGTCCGAGTGCATGTCCTCGACTTCGTCCTCGTTCCTCTTCCTCTTCCTCTTCGCTGATGCTTCTTTGCTTGAACCGGACACTGGGCTCTGCTTCTTCATCCAACCCTTGTAGATATTTAAACAAAGGTAGGCATCCATTGCTGTGTACATGATGTGATCTTCATCTAATGTCTTTGACTCCCATGCATGATGAAACTCATGGTGAGTTTTCTTCAGTTTAGCGTACGTAGGATCAATCATGGCTGCTGCCAGGGTCAGCATTGAAGGCTTAGAGGATGACACCAGGCTTGCCTTCTAGAGATCGAAGGTCTAGCCTACAACGAGGCCTATCCGACCCAGGACATTCTGTTGTTCCTAATGTCTACAGTAACGTATTTCACTCTTTCGTCCTTGAGGAAGTTCTTAAAATCCTAGCACTCAACGTCGGCATGGCATATGTGGTAGACCAAGCACACATTATGTACGCAAACCTGGATCACGACGGGCTTCTTCTTCTCTGCCTCCTTTAGAATCTTCTCTCTTTCCAGGACTGTGATGTACTCAACATATAGCCCAGCGACCCACTCATCCTTTGACTTGTTGAACATGCATAGGAAGCGAGCAAGGCATGCTTTCACCGTCGCGGATCCATGTGTGTATATGATGATGAACTCATTGCCGGTGATGGCTCTAACCTGGTACACAGCAGCGACCATGGAGATTTGGGAGGCCATGGATTTTGGAGGAGGGTTAGGAGAAGTTGAACTAGTGTAATGTGAAAGGACGGGACGACTGGGAGCGAATTGTTGTAAGGTAGTAGTAGAAGACGGGGACAAGTAGGGCGTGCAGATGGCGTGGGGTTGTTGGTTTGCCCGGTGGATAAACGGCCGCAAGCCCCCAAAGAGTTCTCGAGTACTATGCGGGACCCACTCGATGTCATGTCTACTAGACCAATATCGTAGGCCTGACGGTATAGCTTCTGCCTGTTCGCACTCCATGCCGGCACGTGGATGTAACTTCACTTAATTCCGTCAACCATCACGCCTCCCATGACCTTCGCCTCCCTCGCGCCCTTTGAGACTTCGACTGGCTATAAATGAGCAATTTTTCCCTAGTCCGCATGCATCATACTCCCTCTGGTCCTTTTTCCTTCCGTCAAATGTTTGCAAAGTGTTCGACCAAATTTATACTAAAAATATCAATATCTACAATACTGATTATAATGAGTATAAGAACTATGTTTCATAATGAGTATAAAAATATTGATTTGACATTGTGAATGTTGATACATTTTTCTATAAGTTTGGTCAAAGTAGAGGTACATTGACTTCCGACAAAACTTAAATGCACAACGCAGACTAGTTCCTGCGTCTAGGTGCGCGCCATGTCCTATCTAGTCATCACAACAAGGTTAGCTATTAGAGTACTACTACCTCCCTTCTACTTTAAAGGGCTCGATTCAAAATTTTCACCTACTCTTACCAAGATAGAGGCGGTGGAATAGTTTTTGTAGTATGCAAAAGTACTCAACTAATGTTGTCGTTCTTCACAAAAAAATGTGTTTACCAATGCATTATCGCATTGCATGCACGCATGAACACTAGTTTTACTCTAACCCCCCTCTCTTCTTTAATTCTTTGCCACATCAGCATGTTTGCAATTCCCGTGTGCATGATACCAGCTAAGATACCACCATTATGGCCAGCCTTAATCATCGCATACAATAATTTAGTGCACCTTGAAATATGAACATGTATGGGGCGTGTATGTTTTTAATGACTTGAGACTATACCTAGCCCGGCATGCAAGATGACTTATTATGCACTGTTCCCCATACCTGCAGGAAGCCCGTTCGTCTCCAAATCTTTTCCTCTCCATGTGTGAAAACAATATGCCCTCTTCACTCTCCTTCTCCCTTTGGCGGTCCCACCACTCCACCCCGTATGGAAAAAATATGCATGCATGACTATCCTCCCCCCGCGCTCATCCAATCCGTTGTGACCAGCAATATTTCCACCACTTCCCTCCCTCATAATTTACTCCAACAAGTATGCCCACGTAGCTGTTACGTTAATCACACACCATATCTTATGGGACACTGCTTCAATTACTTAACTGCAGGTGCATTGGGTCACTGACATATGGGCCCAACAGGGGTCTAGCCCACATGTCAGTGACGCAACTGGACCTGCAGTTAAGTCAGTGCAGCTCATTCCATATCTTAAGTAGGTGTCCCATTGATTGCTATAAATATTGCGCCTCTCACGGTATATGGAAGAACGCTCATGTTCATCGCTATCTCCTCCCCCTCCCTCTCACGTCGACCACAATGGCATTGCCCCTCCCAATCCCTAGGCGCCCGTCGCTGTACCGCGCGGACGGTCACGCATCATCGTTCCGTTCCTCGCTGCCACTAGACGAGGAGGACGCGTCGGCGTTCCTCTCCTTGCTGCGACGTGTCGAGGTGGACGCGTCGGTGTTCCCAATCTTGCCAGCACGCACGTCGGAGAACGCGTCGGCTTCCCGCCACGAGGAGAACGCCGCGCCACTGGCCGAGCCCCCCCAGCCTTGAGGAGCTTTGGAAAGAAATGGATGTCGCCTTGTGGGAGGCTTTGCCTCTGGTAGAGCGCACCAAAATAGAGGCGGAGAAGAAGGCCGAGGAAGAAAAGCATGCCGCGGGACAAGCTGTCTGGCAGGCCTATGTTGCATCTGAGAGAGTCAGGCAATTGGCTCTTTGGCAGAAGGCTCGTGCAAGGGCCATGAGGGTGGCAGAGGACGCCCGTTCCAAAGCCCTGAGTGTAGTCGGGCCCAAGCGCCTCATCTACACTTGGCGGTACATGGACCGAGTGCACGCTTCCAGCAAGGAGGAGTACCTGTTGGCGTCGGATCACCACACCGGTGAGATCGCGCTCGCCCGCCGGCAGGCCGCCAATTAGCACCTCATGAGTTGTGAGGCTAAGGAAGAGGTGTTGTGTCGGCGTGCATGGAAATGACCGTGCACCAGGGCACTCGTGGCGTGCCGCAAGTGCTCATGCGAGCGTCGTGGCTTTTAGTAGGAGTATAATTTAGTTTCGTAAGGCGATCTCATTAGTTTTGGGACGCAAATGATAAATCCCGAACGTTCAGGAATTATTAGCGTCCTTAATTAAGTATGTAAAGGGAAAGTTTGGAATCCTTGTGTACCCATACGCATTTTGTAAGTACGTGCATATAGCACAAACTTTACTACTCCTATATACTATCGCACTACATGTCTCTCTCTATATATGCTTGCACACTATGCTACTCCCTCCGTCCAGGTGAATAAGTCATCTTTGGTTGTGCACCGTGACCAAGAAGGAGGGAAGACTTATACACCTAGGCGGAGGTAGTACTACTATTACTTATGTACGTGCAAATGCACGTTTGACATTATGATGCATTTTTTGTAAAAGTAGAAAAACATCACTAGTTAAGCTCGTGAAACGATTCAATGCAAAACAAATGCAAAAATGCTTGTTTGATTGTTTACTTTTAGCTTCCTTCTCTGTGGTTATTTCTCTGTCGTACTTTGTACGGAGTATCTCACTGGTCGGAAAGGCATGCAAATTCCCAAACCGCTTCCTACACCCTGTATCGAATTTTTTGCCTAACAAGTTGTGCCGTGCAATTGGAATTCCAACTTGAGTACTACTACTAGTAGGAGTACCAGGGGCCAGTTCTTCTAGGATTCTAGATTAGTAATCCCATAAATACTACCTCTGTCCTGGTTTATTGGTCCCCATTGTAATTTGTGTCAAATTTTGATCATAAATTTAACTAATGAAATGTTAGTGCATGTCACATGCGCTAACATTTTATCAGTTAAATCTTTGCTAAAAATTTAGCACAAATTACAATGGCGACGAATAAACCAGGATGGAGGTACTAGTAGTAGTTTAGAGAACTAAATAAATGAGTGAGGCTAGTCTTACGGGAAAATCCAGGGAAGATACGACTTATTTTTTAAGCTGCCAAAAAAACTGGCCCTAGGAGTAGCAGCTAGGGATACTAGGAGTAGTAGCTAGGGATCGAGTGTGCGAGATGAACTGGAGAAAGTAAATGTAGAGAGATGAAATGCAAAAAAGACGGAGGGATGTGATGGTTTCTTGTCTGTTTATTTTACCAGGCCACTTCTTACTGGGAGTGGTTGGGTTTTGTGATATGACGGCTTTACTGCCATGCCACGAGCGGGGTGAGACTCGCGTGCAGCGCCGCCCTCTACACTAGTACTACATCGGTCGTGGTTTATTAGTCCCCCATTGAATTTGACTGAAGATTTAACTGACAAAATGTTAGTGCATGTCAACAAAAAATATATTGTAGGATTCATATTTGAACATAGTTTTCAATGATATAATTTTAGGTGACATGTATCAGCATTTATTGTACTATATATAATGTTAGTTCAATTTTTGGTTGTACTATTCTATAGTAAGGTGCCCGTGCATTGCACGAAACAGGGAAATGCATTGATTGGGGAGTTGTTTATTTTGACAAAGGGTGTGGGGGTAATCTCATGTGTAACGGGTATCGATAGATTTCTTCGGATATTATTTCATCTCTAGAGCTCACAAACATCTGGGTGAAATAGATAAAAAACTATCTTTTGCAAATAAAACGTTCAACTATTCAACCTGCATCCAAAACTTGTGAAGAAATAACACTTATTGTGCCTTGCAAGAAATGATCTTTAAGAATTAGTTTTTGAGTATCGATTGTTATACATGTTACCTACAGATGAGATGGCACTTTCTTATAGTCAGCAGTTGGCTATACTATTAAGTATTAGGGACAATTGCATTTTTGCCCCTAGTTGGTTCCTTCCCACGGGTTTTGCCCTTACTTTTCGAGCTTGCTCAGTTTTGCCCTTACTTTTTCCGTCGAGGTCCCTCGAATGCCCTTTGACCATTTGACCAAAACTTTGAAAATTCATAACTAATTCATATGAACTCAGAAAAATGCAAATGAGATATCTTATGTGCATATCATTTGCATTCAGGACAAAAGCACCATTTAAACTACCTGAGGTAATTAATGTTATTAACATTATTAAAAATAAAAAAAGTATAAACAATATTTTTTTTCATCAATAAAAATTACATGCAAATGCAGGTGATGTTTTCTGAACATCCTGATATCTTATTTGCATTTTTCAGAGTTCGTATCAATTTGTTATGAAGTTTACAAATAATGGTCAAAGTCGTTAGAACATTCATGACAAGATGATACAAACTTAGAAAAATGCAAATAAGATATCTAAATGTTCAGAGAACATCACCTACATTTGCATGTAATTTTTATTCATGAAAAAAATATGGTATATACCTTTTTATTTTTAATAATGTTAATAACATTAATTACCTCAGGTAGTTTAAAGGGTGCTTTTGTCCTGAATGCAAATGATATGCACATAACAGTAATGTTTTTGTGAACATTTTGGTATCTTATTTGTATTTTTCTGAGTTCATATGAATTAGTTATGAATTTTTTCAAATTTTTGGTCAGACGGTCAAAGGGCATTCGAGGGACCACGACGTAAAAAGTAAGGGCAAAACTGAGCAAGCTCGAAAAGTAAGGGCAAAACCCGTGGGTAGGAACCAACTAGGGGTAAAAATGCAATTGTCCCTAAGTATTAACCATGCCCTTATACACCTAGATGGAGCGATTAAATCAGGATGACTTGGAAGGGGGCAGAGGAGATGTAAGAAATGGTTCATCATAAGTCATTCACCAGTACTGTAGTAAAAATTTCATACATGGAATATTCTAGACTAAACAATAAATGGATACACTTTTATTCATGTGCGATACTCCAATAGAGCAAGATCATGCATGGAAGTCTCCACATGCTTAGACAACGGATTACATTGAGCGAAGACTAATGATCAACATTTAACTTGGTAATGCATATGTCTAGGTGAACCTCCTTGGAGTCCCCGTGCACATTGTTGGGGGTCAAATCTACCATGCGTCTTCCATGTCCACATCGGCGGGAAGGTCCCAGCTCGGCATAGTCCTAGTCAGCTTGACGTAGCCAGTGTCGCTGCCCACGTACCTCCAAGGGCTAGTAATAGTGAGCACGCACCCATAAATCGGCCTCGTGTCAATGTCAGCATCAGCGGCGTTGCCCCTAACACACACTACAGAGACAGGGCAGCGGCCTGCGCGGGCTTCGCCGGTGCCAACGATCAAGAGGAAGATGCTGCCGTCTTCCTCCGAGACTAGTAGGCGGCGGTGATCC
Organism: Triticum dicoccoides; assembly: GCF_002162155.2. Taxonomy (NCBI): domain Eukaryota; kingdom Viridiplantae; phylum Streptophyta; class Magnoliopsida; order Poales; family Poaceae; genus Triticum; species Triticum dicoccoides. The sequence continues at coordinate 408,826,434 of NC_041392.1, forward strand.
TCCAGCGACTCCGGCACGGTGAACGGGTAGCACGTCTCGTACTTGATGTTCTTCGCCGCGGGCCTGTAGTGATAGATGGACGCTTGCGTGAGGTGATGCACGAGGTCCGCGGGCAAGCCCCAAAATGGCATCGGGCACTCATAGCAGTAGAGGAAGGGCTCCTTGGAGGCATCGAGCAGGCCGTCCATGAAACGAGTGTGGCTGTAGGGGACGATGCGCCAGTTGAATATATGAGCAAGTTACTACGAGTTTTAGTCTGAATAAGCACAAAGTAAATCATGACGACTATAACAGAGATTAAACTAATAATGTGGACTGTCATAGTAGATGAACAGATCGAATCTAGGACATAGAGTAGAAACATGAATTCTACCAGGATTTCGAACAGGAAGGACAGAAACACATACGATGCAACAGGAGCAGCACCGTTGGCATTGAGGTTGTCACCCATGTTGTTCAGGAAGAGGTTGCCGAGGTAGGGGAAGAAGTCATCGTCGGTGAAGTCGTCACTGCCAGCAGTCGCGAGATTGCACTCCCCAAATTTCAACAGTGCCCGCCGAATGGAGCGCATGAGGGAGTGGCTGTAGGGGACGTTGCGGGCGTCAAATGGAGCACAGGAGTAGCCCATGAAGCAGTAGATGGTGCTCCTCCCTAGTCTCTACAATGCAAGAGATAAACCTTTATAACAATGAGCCCGTCCGTTGCAACGGATCCAAAGTAGAATAATACATATTCACAAATTTGAAAGAAAACAGTTTAGTTTTGATATACATATCACTAAAAATATCTTATGTTTCACTCCAAATATATTATTTGGGATGTTTTGATGAAGTAAGGGAGGAATGTGGTTGGTTTCAAGATACTAAGGGGTTTTGTGTAAACTGGAGCAGAGAAGTGGGAATTGTTGCAAAAGGCCACAACTTATATCACAGTCATTAGATGCAGATCTAATGGTCAGAAATGGCGGATGGCAGACACACCATCATCACCAACTGAGTCTTTTATAGGAGTAGGAGTAGAGAAAAAACCTAGTTGGTGATGATGATGTGCCTGCCATCTTATAATATAGACTGTCCGATCTATATCTGACGGATGGAAAGCAAAGAATGACAATTTTACAAAAGATACCCGCACCTCTCTCCACATTTACAGATAAGGCCTTGCCTCATTCATCCTCATCTCCCACAACCTCATTGGTGAGCAATTAAAAAAGAAAGTCTCTGGAACAATCTGGCATGGTGGCCGTTGCCGGCGCCGTCCATCCACATGCCTCCGCCCAGTCCGACCAACAGTCACCACCACGCCCGACTCCTCCTCACCTTATCTATCATCTTTCTCGAGGTATCATTTTTTTGATGAAATGGTCGACATACCATTTTCTGATAAAATTCTCAAGATATCATTAGTTTTTACACATGGGATTACTCCTGCATGGGTCAATCACAACAGGTGTTTTGTAAATAATGCACCTTGATGTTCCGTGCAATGCACGTGCATCTTGCTAATTTTTCTGCATATAATTCCAAACACCACGTAGACACGGTCTTTGACCATTTTACAACTATGTTATTATCATTGTTAGTGGTCAGACGGTGCAAGTTATAGCCCCAGGTGTTTTAACCTTTTTTAGTAATGATATCTCGCGATTGTTCGCCACGAGCTCAATCCTGGCAAATCCCACAACCATCAGATTTCCATCCGACAGTGGCCTGTTTTTAAGCCATAGTATTTGACAAAACTGCCACCCTTACACACATACTATAACTGCGTGGTGGGCGTTTGCAACTGCCATGTCTCCCAGCGAACATTTGCTGGGGATTGGAGTTAGCACCAATGGCGGTTCGTAGTCGTTCCACGCTCGGGCATTCCACTACTACTCTACTCAAGCAAGTTAGGGCATAGTAGTAGGTACTGTAGGGAGTACCAGTACTGTGATCACTCAAGCAAGTTGTCTGGCATCGATATGACCCTACGCTGCTGGTGTGTGTCTCGTAAGTCAAGCGGCATGTTGTAGTCATCATCACCTGTCCACTTCCCACGGCACATATTCGCTTCTCCATCTTTGTCTGCACTAATCTCGTCCAATCTTCCATCCCCGTAAGGCGCCCCCCCCTCATCCAAAACCCAAGCACTAAAAATGGCAGAACCAAGTGGCGTCCACCAAAAGAGTGGTTGGAATTCGCTCCCCACAGAGGTAATCGAGCTCATTGTTTCGTGTGTGGACAATCTCAATACCATGCCGCTCGCCGCGTGCTCGTCGGGGATGTATCGTCTACTCAAAGCCCTCAGGCCGGAGCTTTTTAAGCCTGCTCCTTGCTTGCTGATGCCGCCCGATCTTCAGAAACGGCATGTCACGTAGCATAACGATCATAGGGTGGCGAGCATCAACCCCCTTGACTGTGATCCGATCCCAGTCATGCTCAACTACAATAACGGTATGTACAGGGTCGGCATGAACACGTCTTGGATGGTGCTCGTCGACAGTCACGGCAGCTGGATGCTCGTGGAGGTCTACACCCGGTGATTGATCCCCCTTCCTTCGATTAACACTGCACTGCTTTGGCACTGCAGCCCAGAATAGTCGAAATCTTATAGTAGCCAACATGATACCATGTTTGATTTTCTCAAGGTTGTAATCTGCCAAGTGCCTACAAGATCTGCGAATTATAAAGACTTCAGGTTAATTGCGGTCGTCAACCACGGTCTCGCCTATCTGGCAGGTCACTGCGGTAAGTGGATAAATCTGCACGTCCATCGCATGATCATACATCCTCCATGGTTCTCTGATGCCATTGAACACAAGGGCTTCATTTACGCTGCGACTCCTTCTATGGATGGACGCATTACTGGCCTACTCCAGTCATCGCTACAAACGGCTGTTACAGCAGTATGTTACTTTGCTATGATATCATGATGGCTTGCTTATATTACTGTCAACATTTACTGAAAATATTCATGCTCATAACATGTTATTCTTAAGATTAACTTCATTAAGAGCCTTTTTTATTTGACTCCAACTTGATATGATGTTGTAAGCCGCCTGGTGTCCCTCTTCCTAATGCCAGGACCTTTCAAAGAAAAGCAGCATGGCAGCTACAGGTGGTTCCTGGCTCGATCAGACGATGGCGAACGATTGATGATCGTTCGCACGTACCAGACGTGTTGTTTCGCGTAATACAATCACAGTCACTGCAAGGTCTTTGAGCAGGATCCCAGCTTCTCTGGGCCTTCTGGAATTTCTGACTGGAGGCTGGTAAGTAGCCTTGGTACACGCTCTCTATTTCTCGGACTGAATTATCCGTTTAACTAGGAGATAACCGACGGCAATGATCATGATGGTAGCGCGGTTTCGCTCATCAGGCAAAACTGTGTGTACCCAACGTACCGTGCATCTCTGCATGCACCATACCCTGATATGTGCCGCCATGCTCTGCAACCCAAAGTAGGAGAGAGGGTCACAAGTATCAGACTTCGACCTGTTGGCTGGAGTTTCCTCCATCAGACACCCATCTGGTTCAAGCCGTCAGCCAATCTCTACAGCTTAATAAATAGTAATGTCTAACTGAGCCAGTTAGTTAGATGCGTACACTTGGTGTAGTAGGATCTTTATTTAGTTTGATGCATATAGTTGTTCTTTTTTGGTAGCCCTTTTGTAATGATGGCTGATGTTTGGTTTGGAAGAGAGAGCTGCATCTTTACTCTTTTGGCCTGCTTACTGCTTCTATTGCACCCCAGCCCTGGTTGCTGCTGCTGCTGTTTTCAATGTACAATCAGTAGTGTATTTCGTCTGTTGGTTGAATAAATGTGTTGTTAGAATGACAAACACAATGTTTTTGAAGTCGTTGCACGGTCCGATCCTTTAGTGCCCCGTACCGTACGTAGAGCATACTATTTTTGGTACAGAACGCATTTTCCACTTGTTGATAACATGTAGCCCACAGATGAAGGCCCAATAGAGGAGCCCATAATTAACTGGAAGGGGGGCTCTCACACGAATCCGGCCCAGGTACATGCTCATGTTCCCCTAAACATAAATAAGTAAATAAATAAAGCTAAATGCTCATGCACCAGTTCTTTAAATTCATGATTTAACAGGAGGATATTATTTCCTATGATAGTGCTGTTACATTCAGTCGATATTATTCTTAGGCGAAGATAGCGACCAGTCTTCTTTCTCCCACCATTTTCTTCCTGCAACCAATGGACCCAAGCAAATCGTAGTCTCATAAATAGTTCCGGTCCATTTTTATTTTTCAATAAGAATCTCCAACCCATCCCAGCATATTGGCGACCGCACTTTATCCTCCGCCTAGGTGTGCTCGCCACGGCGCCGCCGTCCGACCCTGTTAACATAGTGAATCGGGAGAGGACTGTAGTTGTTAGTATGATAGTACGGACCCACCAGGTGCACTCCCGAACACAAGCAAGCGCCTGTTTTACTACTCAGATGCACCCCTCATTTTTTTACTCTAATCCACCCTGCTGCTATCTGGGACCCACATCATTTTCAACGTATAGTCAATTAACGATAGAATTGCACAACTTTTTTGAGTAGTAATTCGGAGGAGCAGGCTATAAACTTGGTTGTGCGGCCTCTGCGGCCCGTCTAAGAACATGACCAGCCCAACAGTTTTTTCTTTGGGAAAATAGGTAGCCCAGTATTTCTTTTTGAAGAATACCCAAGTTAGGCCTATTTGCTTTCTCTGACTTACTCGGCTGAAAATCTTTCAAGATGAGGAGGGATGCATTCTGGCCTGGACAAATAATATGGTTAGTGTCTGTTAAAAGTAATATCAAAGGGGTTGAAAATTCCAAAAAAAATAGAGCAAATGGGAAATTAGTTTCTTTTTTGTTTTTGTTCTTCACTAATATTTTATATTTCATTGGATTTAACATGACATAGTACTAATTTATTTTTAAATTTGTTTTAGTATGGCTACTATTTTTTGGATTAAGAATATTTTGTTCCCCAGCAAAAATTTGCGAATTTTGAAAATTTCGCACATATTTAGTTCAATTTTTTTACCCTCGTACTGACCAAAAATGGGCAGCAATTCTAAAAATGGCAAATGGGCTGCAATAAATTCCATATGAATTAGAAAATGAGTAAAAATTATAAAAATAATAGCAAATGGGCTGTACACGCGACAGATTTCGAGGCTGACTTGTTTACGCAAGGCTTTGTCAGTCAACACACGATTCTAGCAGCAGTGACTGTTGGATGTCCATCCAACGGCCGACGTGCTTATTCAATATCTGATCTTCCTGGTCCAGCCACCTAAACTAGCGCCGGTGGGACTGCCTGCTCCCACCTCTTGTGGCCCGCTGTGATGCCGCTCAGGCTTCACTGGCCCACCCCACTCCCTCCACTGGCCTGGCCGCACACAATCAACTGCCTCCTTATTATGCGAAAAAAAAGATTCCTCCCACTGACATCTGGGGTGCACCGGTTGGAAGGCTGACCTGTGGGCCTACTAAGTTGACACGTACGCAGGGCTTGTCAACTTAGTCAACAAAATGATTCTAGCAGCAGTGACCATTGGATTTGAATCGAACGGTCCTGCTGCTTCTTCAATCGCTGCTCTTCTTGCACCGGCCGCCCAAACCAGCGCCAGCGAGACCGCCTGCTCCTGCCTCTCGTGGCCGGCTGTCCTGCCGCGAAAGCCTCACCGCCCCTACTACTCCCACCGCTGGCCAGACCCTGTGGTGATGGAAGCCTCACACCGCAGCTGAACCAGTGAACCCTTGTACTCCTCTCCGCGTGGGCATCCACTTTCGCCTCTTCCCCGGCTCCACGTCGTCCCCTTCCTAGGCCTCGTCGTCGTCCACCGCCCTGGTGCTCTCGGCGCGGCGTGATCAATGTGGTCAAGGAACGACTTCCATCGGAAGAGTACTGTATGTGAAGAGGTTGACCGCTGGGTCCACGGCCGCAGCAAGGAAGTGCCTCCTTATTACGCGGAAAATAATGATTCCTCCACCTGACATCAGGGACCCACCGGACGTGCCACCGTATTTCGTCAAAAAAATGTTTCGCCCTGACTACTAGGACCCACCAGCTACATCTTCGCATGGAAGGAAGTGCATCCATATTACGGGCAAAAAGATGACTCACCCCTGACTGCTGGGACCCACCAGCTACATCTTCGCATGCAAGGAAGTGCCTGATAGTCGGGACCCACCCGGTCGAAGCGTACGTAGCATTGTCATTCTGGTCGCGAACGTGTATGTACATACTGGTCGATTTAGAGGCGCGCACGTGTGATAGTAGAGGCGCGGACATAGCATCTACACGTACGTACAGCGGCCAAGGTGCAAGAAAGTAAATACGGCCACATACGTACATAATGGCGGGATCTCGAACACCTACTCACATATACATACGGCCAGGGCTCATGTACGAGGCTGGGTCGGAACGAAGAAACTGCGTGATCGTCGTGTTCATGGGGATCCAACCGGCTGGGTTGGAACAGAATGTGTTGTCGTGTTCATCGGGAGCCAACCGGCTTGGACCGAACAGGCGATGGAAACGAGACCTGGCGTACCGCAGAATGGAGGAAACGACCTTGTGTTCGACCGGCCACGGTGGAAACGGGATCCTGTTCATCGGGAGGGGTCTAGCGTACCGCAAAATGGAGGAAACGGACCTCATACGGTCAAAACAGGGTCCTGTTGATTGGGAGGGGTGTGGCGTACTGCAAAACGGAGGAAACAGACTTGTGTGGAGCGCTACGGTCGAAACGGGGGTCCTATTCATCGGGAGGGGTGTGGCGTACCGCAAAATAGGACTCCACGAGATATTGTTTATCTCCACTGCCGACCTCTTCCAGCCTCCATGGGCTACAGTTCATCCACCGTCGACCCCCTCTAGCCTCCACCTGCTACTGTTCATCCACGGGCTCCTGTTCATCCAGCCTCCACGGCACGCTCCTCCACCAGCTACTGTTCAACCAGCCCTCTCCACGGAGGTCCTGTTCAACCACCCCTCTAGCGGCTACTGTTCAACCAGCCCTCTCCACGGGGTCCTGTTCAACCACCCCTCCATGGTTTACTATTCATCTAGCCCTCCACCGGCTATTGTTCAACCAGCCCTCCACGGGGTCCTGTTCATCCAGCCCTCCACGGGGTACAGTTCATCCACTGGCTCGATCGATTGGGATACTGTTCATCCAGCAGCAACGGCCTGTACTACCACGGGGTCCTGTTCATCCAAACCCCCACTGGGAACTATTCATCCTAACCCCCCAACAATGCTCACTGTTCATCCAGAGGCAGCATCAATCGGCTTCACTTAGCAGCAGTAGCGAAGGAATCACTCGGCTTAACGGCAAGGGATCGATAGATCGCTCGATTTTAGTGTAACCCTAGCCTGCAGTGCAATCGCTCGGGTTCAGTTAGAGCCCAATGCCTTGTTCGGGTTCAGTTAGAGCCCAACGCCTCGCACCCACGCGTGTACGTGTACGAGAGAAACGCGCATCGCTCGGCCCCGACCACCCACCGTAACCGGGAACTCCACGATATTTTCCGCGCCCTCGCTTCTACCATGGTTTTTTCCATCATGGACGGCCCAAAGAATGTCATGCAACTGCGTCTCTGGCCCACCCATTATGAAAAGCCCATTTTCTGTCATGATTTTTTGTCATAGAAGTAGGACCCAACACATCTATGATGATACCGGGTTTTGTCACAATTATCGTCATAGAAGTGTCATAAGTATGACAGGAAAAAAATTCATTCAGCCCAAAATGTCATGCATTTGTCTTTTTTTGTAGTGCTAGGCCTTGTTTCAACGCATTGCAATAACATTTTCGCTCACTTTTATCATTAGTTACCTTGTTGTTTTTATATTTTCAGATTACAAAAACCTATATCTACCATCCATATTGCACTTGCATCACCATCTCTTCGCCGAACTAGTGCACCTATACAATTTACCATTGTATTGGGTGTGTTGGGGACACAAGAGACTCTTTGCTATTTGGTCTCTCTCAAGCAACCCTGCAACCAAATAACAAAGAGTCTCTTGTGTCCCCAACACACCCAATACAATGGTAAATTGTATAGGTGCACTAGTTCGGCCAAGAGATGGTGATACAAGTGGTATATGGATAGTAGATAAAGGTATTTGTAATCTGAAATCATAAAAACAGCAAGGTAACTAATGATAAAAATGAGCGTAAACGGTATTGCAATGCTAGGAAACAAGGCCTAGGGTTCATACTTTCACATGTGCAAGTCCTCTCAACAATAATAACATAATTGGATCACATAACTATCCCTCAACATGCAACAAAGAGTCACTCCAAAGTCACTAATAGCGGAGAACGAATGAAGAGATTATGGTAGGGTACGAAACCACCTCAAAGTTATTCTTTCCAATCAATCCGTTGGGCTATTCCTATAAGTGTCACAAACAGCCCTAGAGTTCGTACTAGAATAACACCTTAAGACACAAATCAACCAAAACCCTAATGTCACCTAGATACTCCAATGTCACCTCAAGTATCCGTGGGTATGATTATAAGATATGCATCACACAATCTCAGATTCATCTATTCAACCAACACAAAGGACCTCAAAGAGTGCCCCAAAGTTTCTACCGGAGAATCACGACGAAAACGTGTGCCAACCCCTATGCATAGGTTCATGGGAGGAACCCGCAAGTTGATCACCAAAACATACATCAAGTGAATCACGTGATATCCCATTGTCACCACAGATATCCACGGCAAGACATACATCAAGTGTTCTCAAATCTTTAAAGACTCAATCCGATAAGATTACTTCAATGGGGAAACTCAATCCATTACAAGAGAGAAGAGGGGGAGGAGAAACATAAGATCCAACTATAATAGCAAAGCTCGCGATACATCAAGATCGTGCCAAATCAAGAACACGAGAGAGAGAGAGAGATCAAACCAACAACTACTGGTACATACCCTCAGCCCCGAGGGAGAACTAATCCCTCCTCGTCATGGAGAGCACCGGGATGATGAAGATGGCCACCGAAGAGGGATTCCCCCCTCCGGTAGGGTGCCGGAGCGGGTCTAGATTGGTTTTCGGTGGCTACGGAGGCTTCTGGCGGCGGAACTCCCGATCTATTGTGCGTTCTGGAAGTTTTAGGTCACGTGGGTATATATGGGTGTAGGGAGGACGTCGGAGGAGCCACGACGGCCCCACGAGACAGGGGGGCGCGCCCTAGGGGGGGCGCGCCCCCCACCCTCGTGAGCACCTCGTGTCTCCCATGACGTGGGGTCCAAGTCCATCAGGTGTGTTTCCTTCCAAAAATAACTTCTCTAGTTGATTTCGTTCCGTTTCGACTCCGTCTGATATTCCTTTTCTTTGAAACACTGAAATAGGCATAAAACAGCAAATCTGGGTTGGGCCTCCGGTTAATAGGTTAGTCCCAAAAGTAATATAAAAGTGGATAATAAAGCCCAATATTGCCCAAAACAGTAGATAATATAGCATGGAGCAATCAAAAATTATAGATACGTTGGAGACGTATCAAGCATCCCCAAGCTTAATTCCTGCTCGTCCTCGAGTAGGTAAATGATAAAAAAGAATTTTTTATGCGGAGTGCTACTCGTCATAATTTCATTGTGATTCTTCTTAATTGTGACATGAATATTCAGATCCATAAGATTCAAGACAAAAGTTCATATTGACATAAAAATAATAATACATCAAGCATACTAACAAAGCAATTATGTCTTCTCAAAATAACATGGCCAAAGAAAGTTACCACTACAAAATCATATAGTCTGGCTATGCTCCATCTTTACCACACAAAGTACTTAAATCATGCACAACCCCGATGACAAGCCAAGCAATTGTTTCATACTTTTGATGTTCTCAAACTTTTTCAATCTTCACGCAATACATGAGCGTGAGCCATGGACATAGCACTATAGGTGGAATAGAATGGTGGTTGTGGAGAAGACAAAAAGGGAGAAGATAGTCTCACATCGACTAGGCGTATCAACGGGCTATGGAGATGCCCATCAATAGATATCAATGTGAGTGAGTAGGGATTGCCATGCAACGGATGCATTAGAGCTATAAATGTATGAAAGCTCAACAAAAGAAACTAGTGGGTGTGCATCCAACTTGCTTGCTCACGAAGACCTAGGGCAATTTTTTGAGGAAGCCCATCATTGGAATATACAAGCCAAGTTCTATAACGTAAAATTCCCACTAGTATATGAAAGTGACAACATATGAGACTCTCTATATGAAGAACATGGTGCTACTTTGAAGCACAATATATGAGACTCGCTATATCATGGTGCTACTTTGAAGCACAAGTGTGGAAAAAGGATAGTAGCATTGCCCCTGTTTTTATTTTTTTATTTTTTTTATTTGGCCTTTCTCCTTTTTTTATTTGGCCTTTCCCCTTTTTGGGGACAATGCTATATTGAATGATGATCATCACACTTCTATTTATTTACAACTCAAGAATTACAACTCGATACTTAGAACAAGATATGACTCTATATGAATGCCTCCGGCGGTGTACCGGGATGTGCGATGATGCATGAGTGACATGTATGAAAGAATTATGAACGGTGGCTTTGCCACAAGTACTATGTCAACTACATGATCATGCTAAGCATTATGACAATGATGAAACGTGTCATAATAACGGAACGGTGGAAAGTTTCATGGAAATATATCTCAGAATGGCTATGGAAATGCCATAATAGGTAGGTACGGTGGCTGTTTTGAGGAAGGTAAATGGTGGGTTTATGGTACCGGCGAAAGTTGCGCAGTACTAGAGAGGCTAGCAATGGTGAAAGGGTGAGAGTGTGTATAATCCATGGACTCAACATTAGTCATAAAGAACTCACATAGTTATTGCAAAAATCTATTAGTTATCGAAACAAAGTACTACGCGCATGCTCCTAGGGGGATAGATTGGTAGGAAAAGACCATCGCTCGTCCCCGACCGCCACTCATAAGGAAGACAATCAATAAATAAATCATGCTCCGACTTCGTCACATAACGGTTCACCATACGTGCATGCTACAGGAATCACAAACTTCAACACAAGTATTTCTCAAATTCACAACTACTCAACTAGCATGACTCTAATATTACCATCTTCATATCTCAAAACAATTATCAAGTATCAAACTTCTCATAGTATTCAGCACACTCATAAGAGAATTTTATTATTCTTGAATACCTAGCATATTAGGATTTTAAGCAAACTACCATGCTATTTAAGACTCTCAAAATAATCTAAGTGAAACATGAGAGTTCATCTATTTCTTCAAAATAAAACTACCACCATGCTCTAAAAGATATAAGTGAAGCACTAGAGCAACAACAACCTACTCCGAAAGATATAAGTGAAGATCAATGAATAGTCGAATAATTATGCAACTATGTGAAGACTCTATAACATTGAATAATTTCAGATCTTCGTATTTTATTCAAACATCAAGCAAATCCTAACGAAATAAATTGACGCTCCAAGCAAAACACATATCATGTGGCGAATAAAAATATAGTTCCAAGTAAAGTTACCGATGAACGAAGACGAAAGAGGGGATGCCTTCCGGGGCATCCCCAACCTTAGGCTCTTGGTTGTCCTTGAATATTACCTTGGGGTGCCTTGGGCATCCCCAAGCTTAGGCTCTTGCCACTCCTTATTCCATTGTCCATCGAATCCTTACCCAAAACTTGAAAACTTCACAACACAAAACTTAACAGAAAACTCGTAAGCTCCGTTAGCGAAAGAAAACAAAACACCACTTGAAAGTACTATAATGAACTCATTCTTTATTTATATTTGTGTTAAACCTACTGTATCCAACTTCTCTATGGTTTATAAACTATTTTACTAGCCATAGGTTCATCAAAATAAGTAAACAACACATGAAAAACAGAATCTGTCAAAAACAGAACAGTCTGTAATAATCTGGATCAAACGTATACTTCTGGAACTCATAAAATTCTCAAATAAATTTATGGACCTTAGGAATTTATATATTAATCATATGCAAAAATAATTAACTAAATAGCGCTCTCCAAATAAAAATGGCAGCAATTCTCGTGAGCGCTTAAGTTTCTGTTTTTGACAGCATGATCAACAAGACTTTCCCCAAGTCTTCCCAAAGGTTCTACTTGGCACAAACACTAATTAAACAACTAAAACAACATCTACACAGAGGCTAGATGAATTATTTATTACTAAACAGGAACAAAAAGCAAGGAATAAAAATAAAGTTGGGTTGCCTCCCAACAAGCGCTATCGTTTAATGCCCCTAGCTAGGCATGATGATTTCAATGATGCTCACATAAAAGATAAGAATTGTAACATAAAAAGAGCATCATGAAGAATATGAATAGCACATTTAAGTCTAACATAATTCCTATGCATAGGGATTTTGTGATCAAACAACTTATGGGAGCAATAATCAACTTGCATAGGAAGGTAAAACAAGCATAACTTCAAAATTTTAAGCACATAGAGAGGAAACTTGATATTATTGCAATTCCTACAAGCATATATTCCTCCCACATAATAATTTTCAGTAGCATCATGAATGAATTCAACAATATAACCAGCACCTAAAGCATTCTTTTCATGATCTACAAGCATGCAAAATTTACTACTCTCCACATAAGCAAAATTCTTCTCATGAATAATAGTGAGAGCAAACTCAACAAAATAACTATCATGTGATTGAAAATTAAGATCAAGATGACAAGTTTCATGGTTATCATTATTCTTTAAAGCATATGTGTCATCACAACAATCATCATAGATAGGAGACATGCTTTCATCATAATAAATTTGCTCATCAAAACTTGGGGGACAAAAAATATCATCTTCATCAAACATAGCTTCCCCAAGCTTGTGGCTTTGCATATCATTAGCATCATGGATATTCAAGGAATTCATACTAACAATATTGCAATCATGCTCATCATTCAAATATTTAGTGCCAAACATTTTATAGATTTCATCTTCTAGCACTTGAGCACAATTATCCTTTCCATCATACTCACGAAAGATACTAAAAAGGTGAAGCGTATGAGACAAACTCAATTCCATATTTTTATAGTTTTCTTTTATAAACTAAACTAGTGATAAAAACAAGAAACTAAAAGACTCGATTGCAAGATCTAAAGATATGCCTTCAAGCACTCACCTCCCCGGCAACGGCGCCAGAAAAGAGCTTGATGTCTACTACACAACCTTCTTCTTGTAGACGTTGTTGGGCCTCCAAGTGCAGAGGTTTGTAGGACAGTAGAAAATTTCCCTCAAGTGGATGACCTAAGGTTTATCAATCCGTAGGAGGCATAGGATGAAGATGGTTTTCTCAAGCAACCCTGCAACCAAATAACAAAGTGTCTCTTGTGTCCCCAACACACCCAATACAATGGTAAATTATATAGGTGCACTAGTTAGGCGAAGAGATGGTGATACAAGTGGTATATGGATAGTAGATAAAGGTATTTTTAATCTGAAATTATAAAAACAGCAAGGTAACTAATGATAAAAATGAGCGTAAACGATATTGCAATGCTAGGAAACAAGGCCTAGGGTTCATACTTTCACTAGTGCAAGTCCTCTCAACAATAATAACATAATTGGATCACATAACTATCCCTCAACATGCAACAAAGAGTCACTCCAAAGTCACTAATAGCGGAGAACGAACGAAGAGATTATGGTAGGGTATGAAACCACCTCAAAGTTATTCTTTCCAATCAATCCGTTGGGATATTCCTATAAGTGTCACAAACAGCCCTAGAGTTCATACTAGAATAACACCTTAAGACACAAATCAACCAAAACCCTAATGTCACCTAGATACTCCAATGTCACCTCGAGTATCCGTGGGTATGATTATACGATATGCATCACACAATCTCAGATTCATCTATTCAACCAACACAAAGGACCTCAAAGAGTGCCCCAAAGTTTCTACCAGAGAATCACGACGAAAACGTGTGCCAACCCCTATGCATAGGTTCATGGGCGGAACCCGTAAGTTGATCACCAAAACATACATCAAGTGAATCATGTGATATCCCATTGTCACCACAGATATCCACGGCAAGACATACATCAAGTGTTCTCAAATCTTTAAAGACTCAATCCTATAAGATTACTTCAAAGGGGAAACTCAATCCATTACAAGAGAGAAGAGGGGGAGGAGAAACATAAGATCCAACTATAATAGCAAAGCTCGCGATACATCAAGATCGTGCCAAATCAAGAACACGAGAGAGAGAGAGAGAGAGAGAGAGAGAGAGAGATCAAACACATAGCTACTGGTACATACCCTCAGCCCTGAGGGAGAACTACTCCCTCCTCGTCATGGAGAGCACCGGGATGATGAAGATGGCCACCTAAGAGGGATTCCCCCCTCTGAGAGGGTGCCGGAACGGGTCTAGATTGGTTTTCAGTGGCTACGGAGGCTTCTAGCGGCGGAACACCCGATCTATTGTGTGTTCTGGAAGTTTTAGGTCATGTGGGTATATATGGGTGTAGGGAGGACGTCGGAGGAGCTACGGGGGTTCCACGAGACAAGGGAGCGCGCCCTAGGGGGGGCCCACCCTCATGAGCACCTCATGTCTCCCCTGACGTGGGGTCCAAGTCCATCAGGTGTGTTTCCTTCCATAAATAACTTCTCTAGTTGATTTCGTTCTGTTTCGACTCCGTCTGATATTCCTTTTCTTTGAAACACTGAAATAGGCATAAAATAGCAAATCTGGGCTGGGCCTCCGGTTAATAGGTTAGTCCCAAAAGTAATATAAAAGTGGATAATAAAGCCCAATATTGCACAAAACAGTAGATAATATAGCATGGAGCAATAAAAAATTATAGATACGTTGGAGACGTATCAGGACTCCGGATCGAAACTCGGGGGCCGCCGCCCAGTTGGTGTCGCGCGGCTCGGTGATGTAGAACCACCCCGATTGCCACCCCTTTATGGTCTCAACGAAGGAGCCCTCGAGCCATGTAACGTTGGGCATTTTGCCCACCATGGCTCCGCCGCATTCCGCTTGTTGGCCGCCTACTACCTTCGGCTTGACATTGAAGGTCTTCAGCCACAGGACGAAGTGGGGCCAAATGCGGAGGAAAGCCTCGCACACGACGATGAACGCCGAGATGTTGAGGATGAAATTCGGGGCCAGATCATGAAAGTCCAACCCATAATAGAACATAAGGCCACGGACGAATGGATGGAGGGGAAACCCCAGTCCGCGGACGAAGTGGGGAGGAAAACCACCCTTTCATAAGGTTCCAGGGTAGGGACGATCTGCCCAGTGGCTGGCAGCCGGTGCGCGATATCCGCGGCTTACTATCCGGCCCCACATAGTTTTTTGATGTGTCCCTCCGTGACGGAGGAGACCATCCACTTGCCTCCTGCTCCGGACATGTTTGGAGAGAGTTGAGGAGAAGGATGTGGACTTGGGCGCTGCAGCTCGAGTGCGCGAGAATGGATGAGCAAGGAGGAAGAAGGCGTGGGTAGAAAAAGGTGAAACCTTATCCCTTTATAAGGGCAGACGAAACTATGTGCCCCCACCAGCCTGGTAAAACTCGCTTATCCCCCAAGTGTCGTAATTGATGGCACGGTTGGGTTACCCATGTCCGTATTGATGGGAATCCCATAATAAGGGGACACGATCTCTGCTTCGACAAGACGTGCCAAGGAAACCGCCTCGCGAAACACGCTGAGATAGGTTATGAAAAAGATTCGAACAAAGACCTGGTTGTGGTGTGATGTCACGCTACGGGGTACGTCAGCAGATTAGATTTGTGGAAATATTATTCTCTCTATGGTGGTATGTGGAACTTGTTTTGCAGAGCCGGACACGATCCTCATATTCAAAATCTTCTATGAAGTATTCGGAGGACAAACCCGCCTTGCAATGCCGAAGACAATCTGCGCGTCGGACTCATCGTCATTGAAGCCTGGTTCAGGGGATACTAAGGGAGTCCTGGATTAGGGGGTATCCGGACAGCCGAATTATATCCTTTGGCTAGACTGTTGGACTATGAAGATACAAGATTGAAGACTTCGTCCCGTGTTCGGATGGGACTCTCCTTGGCATGGAAGGCAAGCTTGGCAATACGGATATATAGATCTCCTTCTGTGTAACCCTAGCCCCCTCCGGTGTCTATATAAATCGGAGGGTTTAGTCCGTAGGACGGAGAACAACAATCATACCATAGGCTAGCTTCTAGGGTTTAGCCTCTTCGATCTCGTGGTAGATCAACTCTTGTACTACTCATATTATCAACAACAATCTAGCAGGACGTAGGGTATTACCTCCATCAAGAGGGCCCGAACCTGGGTAAAACATCGTGTCCCCTGCCTCCTGTTACCCATCCGCCTAGACACATAGTTCGGGACCCCCTACCCGAGATCCGCCGGTTTTGACACCGACAGTCGGCCTTTAATTTGTTAGAGTATTGATTAGGTCAGCTAGCCCTGTTTAATTGCTGAACTTGCTCGATTAAGAAGTGTGGGTGTGCTGTAGTCTCCTTTGTGTATCCAAATTATGCAATGACGTGGATGACCACTATAACCAGGGAAATTCGAACCAAAATTTTTGACGTTCAAACTCAACACACACGGGTTAAGCTATCTGAATCGTTTGTGATGTTCACATATCGTACACAGTACTGAATAAGGGACCGTGTCTGATGACACTTTGCGCGCCAGTTTTTTCGCTGAAGCGATTCCAAATTTCTGGCTTCTGCGAAAATATCTACCTCCCCGCCCCTCCCCCTTACCAAAAGCCACATTTCCCCTATTTCCGCCTTCCTTTCCAAGTTAAAATCTTCACTCCTTGCTTGTAGCGCCGCCTCCTCGCCGGTGACCCTCCTTCGCGTTGCTCGGCCTCGCCTATCCAGGAAGGTAATCCACACCCGACCCCCATCCTCCTCCTTCCACATCCCACATGCCCCGACCGCCGGCGCAAGCGCGACACCTTTCACCCAAATCACCGATCCCTCCACCAAATAAGAGCTGCCCTAAGCCATGGTGCATGCAGTATAGCCAGGATCTGAAGGAGCATTTGGCAGCGGAGAAGAAAATCGCGGTCGTACGTGCGGATAAGGTCGCGATGGCTGCCATTCGTGCCGACCCCCAGATCTTGGAGGAGCACCTCGCCGTCGAGGCCACCATCGACGCCTCGCCAAGGTAGTCAGAATCCTGATTCGACTGCTAGAATCCTACGACTTCATGACCCTACGGAAGCATGTCGATCCAAATCCCACTATGAATCCGGATAAGGTAGAATCCATGTTGAGTCGCGATCCAAATCATAAAATCCTGTACAAAACTGTACAATCCCGACTATGCTATGGACTACATCCGATTCAACTAACTTATCTAAGCCATTTGTTTAGTTGTAGCAAAATAGTATGCCATCATCCAAACCCCTTTTCATATACCTCATGGACCTTTATTCCCCTCCCAAGTCCAAATGCTCACCGTAGACACCTTTGATCTAGCTCTTAGAAACTCTAGATCAAAATTGAGGAACAGGCTTGTCAATAAATGGAATTGGCGTGAAAAGGAGGATGCTTCAAGATTGATCGGAGAAGGAGAGCAAGACCCTTCAAGGTTTAGCACTGTAGGTCAGATAGACAAGTGATCAACTATTCACGCACTCTAAAAAGCACATAAGTAAATTTCGTGCATTGAAGGTTTAAATGTTCTATATATTTCGCTCTCTTATATGTTACATACATGCGAGCTAGATGGTTGGTTAGGCATAAAATGAAGTGGAATACAACTAGCCTTGATTTGTATGTTCTTTGCTCCATATTTAGTTTTAAAACTCTATAGAACCCATATAAATTTCTTGTGTGCATACAAAATATCTTAATTGACTAAATCTAGTAGAATCCTCGATTGCACGACTCGATCTTACGACTCGATTCTGTCTGAGGAAAACGAATCCGACTCCGAATCCCGACTCTGACTACCTTGCGCCTCGCGCGCCGATGCCGCGACGCGGTTGGCTGCTTTAAATGACAGTTCGTGGCATTTTCTCGAGGCCACTGTCGGTGCCTTCGACGAAGACTATGAGGTGTTTTCTCAGCGTACACGTGCTTACCTCATCGCGAGAGCCAACAGGTTGGTGCCCGGAGTGGCTCAGGAAACTCACAACTATGACAAGGGCACCCACCAAGCGGAGGCCTCGCCCTCTTCCATATCCAAGGAGCCAATCATCATCGATATCTCCGACAATGAGGAGTAGCTTGTCTTATTAGCTCACTATAAGGAGCCATGTTCAGTTTGCTAGCTACTTCCTTTCCTTAACAAATTCTAGTGAATTGTGCTATCTACTTTTACCATGCAATCTTCTTCTCTAGAGTATATGTTCTATATGTCGTGCAATGTGGTGTTCAGTTAACTGTTTGGTTCAATTCTGTAAATGTGATGTTCAATTCTTTGGGGTGCAATTTTCCAAGTTGTCTCGCATGCTTGGTTTGGTTAACTGTCCGATCTTCTGTTAGGAGTATGTTATATTGTGCAATGTGGTGCTCAGTTAACATTTGGTTCATTTGTTGTGGTGTTTAGTTAACTATTTGGTTCAATACTACAATGCGATGTTGAATTGATGTGGGTGCATTCTGTTATTGTATACCATGTGAGAAATAAATTGAATTTGGCTGTACTAAATACATGAGAAACAAATACAATTGCTATATTTCCAAGTTGTCAAGCATGCTTGGTTTGGTTAACTATCTGATCTTCTATTAGGAGTATGTTATATTGTGCAATATGGTGCTCAGTTAACGTTTGGTTCATTTATTGTGGTGTTTAGTTAACTGCACGTGCATGGTCCGTTGTCTAATAGCACATTATGGTGCAATTGCAGGGACCATTCTAATATTTAGGTTTTTAACAATTTGGTCTTGCACATGTAGGTCCTGCTGTCAGAGGTTTTGACCCACTGTTCGACCCTTTTTACATATGGGGAAATGAGTTGTCCATGAATATCAATCAAGTCAAGAAACTCAGAAAGATTGTTAGGATAATGAAATTAGCGACAAAAAACAACAAGATCTTTGTCTGCACAATGAACAAAACATCAGTTCACTACAAAATGGTACTAACTATTATACCTTGCCTTTTTTATTCCTTTGCCCCATTTCCAATATAGAGAAGATATTTATGCACATCCTTGTTTTCAGGCCTTTCCAAAGCAGTTCACTGATGATTACCTCTCAAACCACCTCTATGGTCAAGAGGCAAGGAAGGTTTCATACAACACCCACGGTTCAATATTGAAGTGTTTCTGAAGAGGACGGAGGACAGACGGTCAATCATCCACATGCACTGGCCTAAAGTTGCGAAGACCTTCAACATGAATGATCAATATTCGCCTTCCGCTTCAGCAGTTTTCCAGATGAGATGCATCTGTCTATATACCGTCTATGATGCTAATTTCGAAAGGTTCTACATGTTGCATGTGAAACTTGGTGTTGGTGCAGTTGTGTAATGGGGTAGTTGAGTGTTGAAGCTATATCTTGTTGTACTCTGATGTATTTCAATTATGACATTCCGCTTCCTTAATATGGAAATGAAATATATTATGTGCTTAATATGAATGTCAATTAGATTAATAAATGGATTATTAATAATAGGGCAATTAGCCTGCTAATTGGGTTTTGCTATTGCAAATTGTTATTAAAAAAATTAACGTGGGCGATGACCTCAAGCAATGCACACAGTTTCAAGGAATAAACCGTGTTGGATCAATGAACAATCACACACGACTTTCTCTTGAAAACTGTTTGCGTTAGGCCACCTTGCGCAAACGTTTACCACGTTGAAACTGTGTGTGATGGACAGCCTTTGCCACACAGTTTCTTCTATGGACCGTGTGTGACGCATTCAATAATGCAAACAATAAAATTGTTAATATTGTCTGCAATGGCAATGCTATCACAAACAATTTAACAGGAAAAATTGTGTGTGATGTACCTGTGAACGAAAACGTTTTGCTTGGAGCGACTGTGTGGGATGTACATACGAACGGAAACATTTAGCGGGGACTGCCTGTGTGGGATGTACTTGCGACCGGAAACATTTTCGCCTGTATAATTGTATTTTTTAGCTCTACTGTATGTATTTCCGTATTTGAGCGCTCGCCAGTCGCACACGAACTCATTTTGCCGTGCATGTGTGCCAGGAGGGCATATCCCCGATGGTTTCTGGGTCGTGTGGGAAGGACCCCCTTTCGCCGTCACTTACTAGGCGACGGTTCCAAATGCCGTCGCGGAAAGGGGTGAAAAACCATTTGTATAGCACCGACGCGTACCAATGTGTGAGGAATAAATCAAATTTAGCTGCACTTAATACATGAGAAACACATACAATTGCTATATTTCCTAGTTCTTAATGATGCTTGGTTTGGATAAATGTGTTTTCTATGTGGCTCAAATTAATCCAATGAATCTGCAATGTGCCTATTTCTCATCAACATATTTTACTGATAGCATGTGAATCCTCACTTAACCTGATAACTAACTACCTTATATGTGCTGCAGGGAAACAATGGGAAGCACTGAGGTTTACAATCGAGGTTTGCACATGCATGGTCCTTTGTCTAATAGCACATTATTTTGCAATTGCAGGAACCATGCATTCTAATATTTAGGTTTTTAACAATTTGGTCTTGCACATGTAGGTCCTGCTGTCAGAGGTTTTGACCCACTGTTTGACCCTTTTTGCATATGGGGAAATGAGTTGTCCATCAATATCAGTCAAGTCAGGAAACTCAGAAAGATTGTTAGGATAAAGAAATTAGCGACAAAAAACAACAAGATCTTCGTGTGCACAATGAAGAAGACATCAGTTCACTACAGGATGGTACTAACTATTATACCTTGGCTTTTTTATTCCTTTGACCCATTTCCAATCTAGAGAAGATATTTATGCACATCCTTGTTTTCAAGCCTTTCCAAAGCAGTTCACTGATGATTACCTCTCAAACCACCTGTATGGTCAGGAGGCAAGGAAGGTATTCATACAACACCCATGGTTCAATATTGAAGTTTTCCTAAAGAGGATGAAGGATGGACGGTCAATCATCCACAGGCACTGTCCTAAAGTTGCAAAGACCTTCAACATCAATGAAGGCTCAATATTTGCCTTCCGCTTCAACAGTTTTCCAGATGAGATTCATCTGTGTATGTATCATCTATGATGCTAATTTCAAAAGGTATAGATGTTGCATGTTAAACTTGATGCTGGTACAGTTGTGTAATGGGGTAGTTGAGTGCTAAAGCTATATGATGGTGTACTCTGTTGTATTTCGATTATGAAATCCTGCTTCCTTAATATGAAATTGAAATATATTTTGTACTTAATATGAAATGTCCATTAGGTTAGTAAATGGATTATTAATAATAGGACAATTAGTCTGCTAATGGCCAATTAGCACCCTAATTGGGTTTTTCTATTGCAAACGGTTATTGAGAAAACACTATGGGCGATGACCTTAGGAAATGCACACAGTTTCTAGGAATAAACCGTGTTGGATCAATGAACAATCACACACTATTTACTTTTGAAAACTGTTTGCGTTATGCCACCTTGCGCAAACATTTACCACATAAAAATTTTGTGTGATGGACAGCCTATGCCACATAGTTCCTTCTACGCACCATGTGTGATGCATTCAATAACGCAAACGATAAAATTGTTAATATCGTCTGCAATGACAACGCTATCACAAACGATTTAATGGGGAAAATTGTGTGTAATGTACATAAGAATGAAAACATTTTCCTTGGAGTGATTGTGTAGGGTGTATATATGAACGGAAACGTACTTCTTGAATTGACTGTCTGGGATGTACATACTAATGGAAACATATTCCTTGGATTGACTGTGTGGAATGTACATACGAACGGAAACATTTAGCCGAGACTGACTGTGTGGGATGTACTTATGACTGGAAACGATTTGGCATGTATAATTGTATTTTTCAGCACAATTGTATGTATAATCGTATTTCATCGCTCACACGTCGCACATGACCTCATTTTTCCGATCATGTGTGCCAGGAGGGCCTATCCCCGACGGTTTTTGGGTCGTGTGGGTAGGACCCCCCCCCCTATCGCACACACTCACTCGGTGACGGTTCAGAATGCATTCGTGGAAAGGGGTTAAAAACCGTTTGTATAGCACTTCGTTGTACCAGTGTTGGCTTGTATATTCCAATTATGGACTTCCTCAAATTGCCCTAGGTCGTCGTGAGCGAGCAAGTTGGATGCACACCCACTTAGTTTTCCTTTGAGCTTTCATACACTTATAGCTCTAGTACATTTGTTGCATGGCAATCCCTACTTGTTGCATTGACATCAATTGATCAACATCTCCATAGCCCATTGATTAGCCTCATCAATGTGAGACTTTCTCCTTTTTGTCTTCTCCACACAACCTCCACCATCATATACTATTCCATCTATAGTGCTATATCCTCATGTATTGCATGAGACTTGGAAAGGTTTGAGAACATTAAAAGTATAAAATAATTGCTTGGCTTGTCATCGGGGTTGTGCATGATAAATACTTTGTGTGATGAAGATAGAGCATGACAAGATTATATGATTTTGTAGGGATAACTTTCTTTACCCATGATATTTTGAGAAGACATGGTGTCTTTATTTAGTATGCTTGAAGTATTATTGTTTTTATGTCAATATTCATGCCACAATAAATAAAGATTACTTTATTAACATGTTAGGTTGCATTCCACATAAAAAATTCTGTTTTTATCATTTACCTACTTGAGGACGAGCAGGAATTAAGCTTCCGGATGCTTGATACGTCTCCAATGTATCTATAATTTTTTTCTATCATGCTATTATATTATCCATCTTGGATGTTTTATCTGCATTATTATGCTATTTTATATCATTTTTGGGACTAACCTATTAACCTAGTGCCCAGTGCCACTTGTTGTTTTCTCCTTGTTTTTGTCTTCTACAGAAAATCAATACCAAACGGAGTCCAAACGGAATGGAACTTTTTGACGATTTTTCTTGGACAAGTAGACGCCCACGAAGCTTCGGGAGGAGGCCAGAACACCCACGGGTGAGCCACAAGCTCACCAGGGGCG
Source organism: Triticum dicoccoides (assembly GCF_002162155.2). Classification (NCBI taxonomy): domain Eukaryota; kingdom Viridiplantae; phylum Streptophyta; class Magnoliopsida; order Poales; family Poaceae; genus Triticum; species Triticum dicoccoides. The sequence goes on from NC_041392.1 coordinate 408,849,550, forward strand.
CCCTAGGGGGTGGGGCACCCTATGAGCTTGTGGCCCCCCTGGGACCCCTCTAGCCCTAATTCCAGCTCCATAAATACCCAAATATTCCCCGTATATCATAGGGTACACAAAAAATACTTTTCCGCTGCCGCAAGCTTCTATTCTCGCGAGATCCCATCTTGGGGCCTTTTCCGGTACTCTGCCAGAGGGGGATTCGATCATAGAGGGCCTCTACACCAACCGTGCTGCCCTTCCAATGATGTGTTACTAGTTTACCATAGACCTACGGGTCCATATCTAGTAGCTAGATGACTTATTCTCTCTCTTTGATCTTTAATACAATGTTCTCCTCGATGTTCTTGGAGTTCTATTCGATGTAATCTTCTTTTGTGGTGTGTTTGTTGAGGTCCGATGAATTGTGGATTTATGATCAGATTATCTATCAATATTATTTGAGTCTTCTTTGAACTCTTATGCATGATTAAGATAGCTTTGTATTTCTCTCTGATCTATTGATTTGGTTTGGCCAACTAGATTGATCTATCTTGCAATGGGAGAGGTGCTTTGTTTTGGGTTCAATCTTGCGGTGTCCTCACCCAGTGACAGAAGGGGTAGTGAGGAACGTACCTGATTGTTGCCATTAAGAATAATATGGGTTTTTTACAATATTGATTGGATCTAGCCCTCTATATCATGTCATCTTGCTTAAGGCGTTACTCCGTTCTTGTTAACTTAATACACTAGATGCATGCTGGATAGTGGCCGATGTGTGGAGTAATAGTAGTAGATGCAGACATGAGTCGGTCTACTTGTCATGGACGTGATGCCTATATTCATGATCATTGCCTTAGATATCGTCATAATTATGCGCTTTTCTATCAATTGCTCAACAGTAATTTGTTTACCCACCGTATACTTTCTTCAAGACAGAAGTTGATACGTATCCTACTTATCTACTTTTCCTAACACTTTTCCTCTTGTTTTGGACTCTAATTTGCATGATTTGAATGAAACTAACCCCAGACTGACGTTGTTCTCAGTAGAACTATCATGGTGTTGTTTTTGTGCAAAAATAAGAGTTCTCGGAATGGAACAAAACTTTGTGACAATTTTTTTATACAATAAAAGAGAATTTCTGGAGCCAAGAGTCACCCGAGGGGGGAACCTGGGTGGGCACAACCCACCAGGGTGCGCTTGCCCCCCCCCAGGCGCGCCTAGGTGGGTTGTCCCAACCTGGTGGGCCCGCAGACCCTAATACCGATGCTATAAAATCACATATTTCTAGAAAAAAATCAGAGAGAAAGAATTATCGCGATCCATGAGATGGAGCCGCCGTCACCTCTTGTTCTTCATCGTGAGGCTAGATCTGGAGTCCGTTTGGGGCTCCGGGGAGGGGGATCTTCGTTCTTCGTCATCACCAACCCTTATCCATCGCTAATTCCATGATGCTCCCCATCGGAAGTGAGTAATTCCATCGTTGGCTCGCTGGTCGGTGAGGACTTGGATGAGATTCATCATGTAATCTAGTTATTTTTGTTAGGGCTTGATCCCTAGTATCCACTATGTTATGAGATTGATGTTGTTGTGACTTTTCCATACTTAATGCTTGTCACTTTGGGCCCGGGTTCCATGATTTCAGATCTGAACCGTTTATGTTATCACCATTATATCCATGTTCTAGATCCGATCTTGCAAGTTATAGTCATCTGCTATGTGTTATGATCCGGCAACCTCGGAGTGACAATAGTCAGGACCACTCCAAGTGATGATAGTAGTTTGAGGAGTTCGTGTATTCACCGTGTGTTAATACTTTGTTCCGGTTCCCTATTGGACCTCGCTGCCATGAGAGGGTAGGATAAAAGATGTCATGCAAGTTCTTTCCGTAAGCACGTATGACTATTTACGGAATACATGCCTACATTATATTTATCAACTGGAGCTAGTGTTGTATCACCCTAGGTTATAACTGTCACATGATGAATATCATCCAACAAATCACCGATCCAATGCCTACGAATTTATCTTATATTGTTCTTGCTAAGTTACTACTGCTATCGTTGTTGTTACACTTGCTACAAAATCACTGTTATCACTATTACTGTTACTATTGATGTTGTTACTATTATCAAAATTATCATATTACTGTGCTACTAATCACTTTGCTGCAGATAATTGATCTCCAGGTGTGGTTGAATTGACAACTCAGCGGCTAATACTTGCAAATATTCTTTGGCTCCCCTTGTGTCGAATCTATAAATTTGGGTTGAATACTCTACCCTCGAAAACTGTTGTGATCCCCTATACTTGTGGGTTATCAAGACCTTTTTCTGGCGCCGTTGCCGGAGAGCATAGCAATATTTGTTGAGTCACTTGATATTATTATCAATTTATCACTATGAAGAATCTGAAGGATGCTAAGACCAAGATTTTTCCCTCTAAGACGAGGGGGGGTAAGGAACTGGCATCCATTTCTGCTTTAGATTCACCTTCTGTTATAATTAAACAAATTGCTAGAGTAAGAAGACATGATGTTGTTGAAACTGATGATGAGATTCAAACTAAAAATCTTGAAACACCTACTAGAACTAGCCCTTCTAGATATGAATTGCCTAAGGTACTGGAAGGCTATGTTATGAATGAAGAGACAACTAGATACATTCTTGCTTGTAAGGATAGAGATGATCTAGAGAAATTATTATGCAAGTATAAAGAAAAATTTCTGCATGCTAGAATGCAATATGATCCTAAGTTTGCTACTTCACCTATCTTTATTGATGATAAGGATTATGAATTCTTTGTCGACCCAGAGTTAATTACTTTGGTTGAATCTGATCCTTTCCATGGTTATGAAACTGAAACTGTTGTGGCACATCTTACTAAGTTGAATGACATAGCCACCTTTTCACTCATGATGAGAAAACTCGCTATTACTATATTCTCAAATTATTTCTGTTCTCATTAAAGGGTGATGCTAAAGCTTAGTACAATACTCTTGCTCCTGGTCGTGTGTGTAGTCCCCAGGATATGATTTATTACTTCTCTGAAAAATATTTCCCTGCTCATAAGAAACAAGCTTCCTTGAAGGAAATATTTAACTTTGTGCAAATTGAAAAAGAGAGTCTCCCACAAGCTTGTGGGAGGCTTTGCCAATTGCTTAATGCTTTGCCTAATCATCCTCTTAAGAAAAATGAAATACTTCATATCTTCTATAATGGACTAATCGATGCTTCTAGGGATTTCCTAGATAGCTGTGCTGGTTGTGTTTTCAGGGAACGAACTATTGGGCATGCTAAAAAATTATTAAATAACATATTGAAAAATTATGATGATTGGACTCTCCATGAACCACGACTTAAACCCACTCCGAAGAAGAGGGATATATTATATCTCAGTCCTGTAGATATGCAAGAGGCAAAGAAATTCATGTAGGAAAAAGGTATTAAAGCTGAGGATGTCAAAAATTTACCTCCTATTGAAGAAATACATGGGCTTGATACACCACCACCACCTAAGGTCGTAGAGGTAAATTCTCTAATGAAATTTAATGATAATGATAATCCTCACAATATGCACCCTAGACAATTCCTTTATGAGTTTGAAAACTACATTAGAAAGCAAGATCACTTCAATGACAATGTTATGAAACAGTTGAAATACAATTCTGATATGATTGCTCGCATGAGTGACTTGTTATTTAGAATCTCAAATGATGTTAGAGGTGTGGGGAAACATGCTTCTATGGTTCAAACCCAGTTAGAACAAGTTGCTAAATCTCAAAGAGAGTTGCTAGATGAAATGAATAATAATATACATGACTTTGTTGTTAGAGTAGCAACTAGAGGAGGTAAAATGACTCAGGGACCACTTTATCCCGAGGGACACCCAAAAAGAATTGAACAAGACTCTCAAAGAGCTAATACTGATGCATGTAGTCCTCCTAAAAAGAAAAATAAGAAGATAAATGATAGGACTTTGCATGCCTCTAGTGAACCTGAAATAGAAAAACCTCTTGATAATGAAGTCTCTATCTCTGATGCTGAAACTCAACCTGGTAGTGAACACTCACCTTCTGATAATGCAAAATTTAATGATGAGGTTCATGAAGATAGTGAACCAAATAATGAAGAACCAGACAATGATGTTGAGATAGAACCTACAGTTGATCTTGATAACCCACAACCTCAAAATAAAAGATATGATAAAAGAGACTTTGTTGCTAGAAAACACGGCAAGGAAAGAGAACCGTGGGTTGAAAAACCTATGCCCTTTCCACCTAAGTCAACTAAAAAGAAAGCTGATGAAGAATTTGAACGCTTTGCTAAAATTCTAAGGCCAGTCTTCTTGTGTACTCGCTTGACTGATATTCTTAAAATGCCTCCTTATGCAAAGTATATGAAAGACATCATCACCAATAAAAGAAAAATACCGGAAGCTGAAATATCCACTATGCTTGCTAATTATACTTTCAAAGATGGAGTACCTAAAAAACTCGGAGATCCGGGGATACCAACTATACCTTGCTCCATCAAAAAGAATTATGTGAAAACTGCTTTATGTGATTTGGGAGCTGGTGTTAGTGTTATGCCTTTCTCTTTATATAAAAGACTTGATTTGAATAAACTCACACCTACTGAAATATCTTTGCAAATGGCTGGCAAATCTACCGCCATACCTATCGGTATTTGTGAGGAAGTGCCCGTTGTTGTTGCTAATGTTACTATTTTGACTGACTTTGTTATACTTGAAATGCCTGAGGAGGACAACATGTCGATTATCCTTGGTAGACCCTTCTTGAATACTGCAGGGGCTATTATTGATTGCAATAAAAGCAAGGTCACTTTCCATATCAATGGTAATGAGCATGCGATGCACTTTCTGAAGAAACAATTCCAAGTGAATGGTATTGATGTTATTGAAAAATCTCCGACAATCACTATTGGAAGTTTTCAACTACCTTTACCTACTGCCAAAGTGAAATATGAAATGCTTATTGTTCGAGACATTCATATCCCCGTTGAGGTAACTTAGTGATTTACGAAAACTCTTTGGTTTCATGCTAATCGAAAGTGGTTGTTAATAAGACTTGATCAGCCTTATTAATGGATCATTTTTTAGAGGTATGAAGTTGATGAATTAGTAAGCACTACCTTCTATCCCTACCTTTTATTTTCTGTTTTTATTAGTTAAATAAAATAAAATGCCATGTTTTTCTGTTTTCTGAATTTCCCGTACAATAAAAAATGACCCAAAAATAAAAGTTCTCAGAATGCTCTGAAAACTTAATACGAATTTTTTCTGAATATTTAAGAATTTTGGTGCAAATAACATCAGAGGGAGGTGCACCAGGTGGGCATAACCCACCTGGGCGCGCCAAGACCCCAGGCACGCCCTGGTGGGTTGTGGTCCCCATGTGAGTCCTCTCACTTATCTCTTCATACCACATGATCACCTACATCCAGAAAAAAAATCACCATTGCTCACTCTCCTATGTTCTTGCTCTCAAACCCGCGGATTTTGATCTCTTTGCTCAGAGCTCTGTTTCCGAAACTATTTTGGGGGATTGTTGCTTGGTATGTGACTCCTCCGTTTGTCCAATTAGTTTTTGTTTTAGTGGTTTATATTTTGCATAATTAGCTACTCTTGGTGCTGCTATAGATGAGCTTGCATGTTGAATTCTTAGAGTTCGAAGTGGTTTGAATGCTTGCTATGGCCTCTATGTATCCCTATGAGTAGTTGTTATAAATCTTGTAAAGTTTTGTTGAGAAAATTTTTGTGGACTAAAAATTTCAGAATTTTGTTCATAGGAAAAAGATGAATATCTTTAGGAAGTTTGCTCCCAAGAAGAGCTCCAAGGGAGTTGTTAGGGAGTCATTTGACAGTGATCTCCATACCCAGCGATTGACGGAAGTACGGCCGTGCGAATGACCGCATACCCCGTTCATGGAAGGGGCTAGAATCCTGCAAGAGTTTACACAATATGCTGCTAATGCCGGCTCACCGACTTCTTCGCATCTGAATGTGAATAGTATCATCTCCTCACAAACACCTTTGTTCAAAGTTTTAATTTCCTTCCTAGGAATAATCCTCCTGAGATGTAGTTTAATTTATATGTTGAAACCTGTCAGATACCACTTACTAAATTTTGTGACATAGGCATCCCTTCTGACGGGAGTTTAGTCGAGCCTAGACCCGCAGAGTTTGATGCCTTTTACCGCACGCTTACAGTGGGAGATGAGAGAGGGGTGTCGGGTGTCACTGCCATTAGCATACACTTTGCCGCCTTGCATTATTTTGATTTATTTATTGCTAAGTGTTTGCTTGCTAGAGAAAAAGTAGGTGCGCTCAGCGCACCAGACTTTGTTGTCTTGCATCGTGCACTTCAAGGCGACAACACTTATAGCCTAGGAGGTATCGTGGCTCGTTGCCTTCACCTTAATAAGTCCAAGGGACATACACTTTGCCGCCTTGCATTATTTTGCTTTATTTATTGCTAAGTGTTTGCTTGCTAGAGAAAAAGTAGGTGCACTCAGCGCACCAGATTTTGTTGTATTGCATTGCGCACTTCAAGGCGACAACACTTATAGCCTAGGAGGTATCGTGGCTCATCGCCTTCACCTTAATAAGTCCAAGGGAAAAATACATGGTGGTATTTACGCTACTCGCTTGACGACTCACTTTAACATTGAGATACGCCTTCATGAATATCCTTTGCCCAAGGTTTACCTAGATCGCACAGCCATGGAACACCACTAGTTTATTGGACACAATTATCCTAACATTCCTATTCCTTATAACCTGGTGTTTAGTGAGAACACTAGTGATATTATTCCACTGCCTACACCTACTTTGTTTTATCCTTTTGCCAGGGCAGATACAGGATTATGCCCGAGGACATCGTCGCCTACCGGAACAACCAGGCTGCAACAGAGGAGGAGCCTCAATAGTGGGATCCGTGGATGCCCGCTCCTCAGCACCCCGACTACTATCCAAACTTCTAATCGACTACCAAGTTAGGCCAAAAGCCTAAGCTTGGGGCAGTACGTGTTTCCACTGACTTTATATTCATGTTCACACATTCCAGTTGTTGGTGTCCACACTTTTTCATTGTATCATCCATGTTAAATTTATTTTCTCGCTTTCTTCTTGTGTGTTTGAAAAACCTTACAAAAACCCAAAAAATTAGTTGTAGTTAGTTTACTTTCTATGCATGCTTAGTTGTAATAATAAAAAGCAAACCCCCAAAAAAAGATTTCCTTGTTCTTCTTTTGCTTGTTGGGAGCTTTCCTGTGTAAATAGTTTTCTCGTTTTTACTTTTCCCTTTTATTTGCTTGTTCAAGAAACCCCAAAACTCCAAAAATATTTCAGTGTGTTTTTCTGAGTTTCTTTTCTTTTTATCCTAGTAATACCGAGGAGAATACCACGATGAAAATGTTGAGTGGCTCTGATATGCATAATTATTGATCCAACAAAGAGCCCATATTACCTTGTCTTCTCCTGTTGAATAAAATGTTTGTAGACTCCAACTTAGTCCATGGCACTCTTGCACTATTATTATTTTCACATCGTTTGGTCATGCAAGTGAAAGGCAATAATGACGATATTCAATGAACTGGTCGTGGCAGAGAGTTCTATCTTTGTAAATATGTTTAACCTAGTATCCATGCTTCAGCCCATTATGATTAAACATGTTTGCAATGACAATTACAGATTATAGTTTCTCATGCCATGCATAAGTAGCTAGGAGTAGATAATGATTTATCTTGGATATCAACATTGCGTTAAAATGATTGTGATGTAGTATGATGATATGGTATCCTCCTATGAATGTTTGAGTGGCTTGACTTGGCACATGTTCATGCATGTAGTTGAATCAAGACCAACATATCCTCTATGATATTTATGTTCATGGTGTTCATATCCTACTCATGCTAGTGTCCAATGTTACTTATGCATAATGCATGTTCATGACCGTTGTTGCTCTCTAGTTGGCCGCTTCTCAACCTAATTGCTAGCCTTCGCCTGTACTAAGTGGGAATTCTGCTTGTACATCAAAAACCTTGAACCCAAGTTATTCTAGATGAGTCCACCATATGTACATATATGTGGTATTACCCTGCCATCCTAAGTAAATTTGCATGTGCCACCTCTAAAAACTTCAAATAAATATCCTTTTTGTGTGCCTGGATCGTTCATGGAACGACAGGAGGTGGTCGGTATCTTTCATGCTAAGCGGGTTATTCCCAGGTTGAGTGTTTATTCACTTGCCACTGCACGAGAAAAGAGCGATAATAGGGATTCCCAGTCCTGGACTAAAAAATGTAAATAATTAAACAAAACTCCCCCAGGACTGTTGTTTGTATGGACGGCACCCGTTGTTTCGGACAAGCCATGGAGTGTGATTGTTGGTGGAGGGGGAGTAAACCACTATTATCATATTATATTATGGTTGTTTTGACAATGTGTTACTATTTGAGATATCTTATTATTTCTCGCTAGCTGATTATGTCATTGATATGGGTTAATATAATTTTTAAGAGTTATTGTCATCATGGTTAGTTATAATGTTGGCTGAAAACCTTGGTGTTGTTTAAGCTTATTTATGCAAACAGGAGCAAAAGAGTTCGTAAAAGTTTTTCTTTTTCACTATCAGTTTATCAGCTAAATTGCTTGAGGACGAGCAAAGGTTTCAGCTTGGGGGAGTTGATACGTCTCCAACGTATCTACTATTCCTAACACTTTTCCTCTTGTTTTGGACTCTAATTTGCATGATTTGAATGAAACTAACCCCGGACTGGCGTTGTTTTCAGCAAAACTACCGTGGTGTTGTTTTTGTGCAAAAATAAAAATCTCGGAATGGAACGAAACTTTGTGATGATTTTTTATACAATAAAAGAGAATTTCTGGAGCCAAGAGTCACCTGAGGGGGGCATAACCCACCATGGCACGCCTGCCCCCCCCCAAGTGGGTTGTCCCCACCTGGTGGTCCCGTAGACCGTGAAACCGATGCTATAAAATCACATATTTCCAGAAAAAAATCAGAGAGAAAGAATTATCACGATCCATGAGATGGAGCTGCCGTCACCTCCTGTTCTTCATTGGGAGGCCAGATCTGGAGTCCGTTTGGGGCTCCGGAAAGGGGGATCTTCGTTCTTCGTCATCACCAACCCTTCACCATCGCCAATTCCATGATGCTCCCCACCGGGAGTGAGTAATTCCTTCGTAGGCTCGCCGGTCGGTGAGGAGTTGGATGAGATTCATCATCTAATCTAGTTAGTTTTGTTAGGGCTTGATCCCTACTATCCACTATGTTCTGAGATTGATGTTGCTATGAGTTTGCCATGCTTAATGCTTGTCACTTTGATCTGAACCGTTTATGCTATCATAATTATATCCATGTTCTAGATCCGATCTTGCGAGTTATAGTCACCTACTACGTGTTATGATCCGGCCACGCCGGAGTGACAATAGTCGGGACCACTCCCGGTGATGACTGTAGTTTGAAGAGTTCATGTATCCATCGTGTGTTAATGCTTTGTTCTAGTTCTCTATTAAAAGGAGGCCTTAATATCCCTTAGTTTCCAATTGGACCCCGCTGCCATGGGAGGGTAGGACAAAAGACGTCATGCAAGTTCTTTCCATAAGCATGTATGACTATTTACAGAATACATGCCTACATTATATTTATGAACTAGAGCTAGTGTTGTATCGCCCTAGGTTATGACTGTCACATGATGAATATCATCCAACAAATCACCAATCCAATGCCTATGAATTTATCTTATATTGTTCTTGCTAAGATACTACTGCTATCGTTACTGTTGCACTTGCTACAAAATCACTACTATCACTGTTACTATTACTATTGTTGTTGTTACTATTATCAAAGCTATCATATTACTGTGCTACTGATCACTTTGCTGCAGATAATTAATCCCCAAGTGTGGTTGAATTGACAACTCAGCTGCTAATACTTGCAAATATTCTTTGGCTCCCCTTGTGTCGAATCTACAAATTTGGGTTGAATACTCTACCCTCGAAAACTGTTGTGATCCTCTATACTTGTGGGTTATCAGAAGCCTCTAGTGAAAACTATGGCCCCGGGTCTATTTTTATCATATTATTTTCATATCTATAAAACCAAAAACCCAAAAATACCTTGCTGCAATTTATTTACTTTTGCACTTTTATTTATCTTTTAAACCTATCTCTATCAGATCTCGTCCTTGCAAGTAACCGTGAACGGATTGACAACCCCTTTATCGCGTTGGGTGCAAGTATTTGTTTGTTTGTGTAGGTGCAATCATTGGAGACTTGCATATACCTCCTACTAGATTGATACCTTGGTTCTTAACTGAGGGAAATACTTATCTCTACTTTGCTGCATCACCATTTCCTCTTCAAGGGAGAAACCAACGCAAGCTCAAGAAGTAGCAACGCACCAAGGATGCCAGCACTCGTGGGTGGCGGCCGCACAAGCCAGGCCAGGAAGGTACCCATCCACGGGTTGAAGGGCAGTAAGGGCGCTGACGCGGGAGGACAGTGCACTGGTAGGACCTGGTGGCGCGCCGTTGTTGGGGCCATTGCGGTGTTTGTGGCCACGGTTGCCACTCGAGGAGGCCGGCTACTAGGGCGCCGGTGGCGTGGGTGCGGGAGCAGGGGACGCCAGAGCCTGGGGTGCACAGCCGACATAGAGCGCCGTGGCCGAGTGGTGCGCCATGAGAAGGGAGAGGAGGTTCTCCTCATGCGGGAGATATGAGCGGGCCTGGATGAAGGATGAAAGACGCGTCTCATCGTACATGAGGTTGGCGACGGCGTGGTCAAACTTCGGCTGAGCCGGCAAATCTGTTGGAGACGGTGGCCCGATTGGACTTTGGGATCCAGCAATCGATGAGAGTGTCGACGAGGGTCTTGATTCGTGTGCAGTACTCCTGGACGGAGGAGTGCCCTTGGAAGAGCCCATGGGACTCCTCGAGCGCCTGGACGCCCTGTTGATGTCGGTTGCCTTCGAAGAGAGTGTGGATCACCTTGAAGAGGACGTAGGTGTTGGGGCGGTCAATGCGGATGGTTTTGACGATGTCCTCCGAGATTGTGTCGTATACCAAACACACGATGCACTAGTCGAGTTGGGTCCTGGTGACGTCAGAGAGATGTTGTCGGGCATTGACGTAGTCGTCCAGATGGCCAGCAAGGCCATAGGAGTTGAACAGGGCATCGAAGAACGTCAACCAAAGAGTGAAGTTGGGTGGCGAGAGCTTGAGGGTGACGGGGATTTGGGAGTGGACATTAAGATTGAGGAGATTGACGGCGAAGGTATCGGAGCCGCCGATGGAAACGTCGAAGCAGATGTCCATCGAAGGAGTGGAAGTGAGAATCTGGGGATGGTTGTATAGAAAATTGATACCATGTAGAACTAGAGGTGAGGAAAAGTTTTTGGAAAGGAGGATGATCTCCGGTCTCTGCATCTGGGCGATGCATGCAGCCATTTTATTAATTATTCGAAAAGACCTTACAAAGTAATACAATAGTAAGTCTGAAGCCACCATATGTCATAACTCATATCCGCTTGATAAAGCGGTGCCGTAAGTCCAAGCCGAATACCAAACGTACCTCACACCAAAGCCTAACATCTAAAGCCGGAGGCCCCAACCAAGGCATTGCCCGGGTCTGGGGCACACACAGGTCCGACACACTCACAGAAGTCGTCGCCGCCTTCCACCGATCCATCTTCAGAGAAGGTACTGGCGCATCGACCTTGCCAGGCCTGCCTTCGACACCCCCACAGCACCAGACTACGCCTCCTCCCTACGCGCGTCCATCATTACACATCTGTCGCCGAGACCTTGCAGCACCATGCTACCGAGACTCCACGACGTCGATGCGTCACATGAAGCTCTGCTCAACCGCTGAAATCGTCCACTGGTCCCTCAAGCCAATGCACACATCCAAGGATGACGCCCCAAGGAGGGAACGACACAAGAGCGCCGCCGTCATCCGATCGTATGATCTAGGGTTTCCCTTGGAGATAGCGGAGGGAGTATGGAGCTTCTCCTCAACGATGTCTTCAAGAGATGTCACAGGAAGCGCCGCCATCGTCAGCTTTAGCAATAGCCGAAAGCAGGTTTTTACTCGGATCTGCTCCACGTATCTCCGTCCACCAGCGTGTGCACCGGACGAACGCCACCTTCACAGCCCCAAGCGCCTCCACGGCTTGGGCTGATGTGCCGGTCAGCCTTGCCATGCCTCACCGGCGCAGCCTGGCCACCATATCCCGTGAGGCTGCCGGCCACCCCAAAGGAATGACTGAATGGATTGATCCTCTGGTAGAGTAATATACATGGACAGGGTTTGCACAAGTGCCGGCCTAGCCAACTACCTCAGCTGTACATGCGGTAACAACTCCTATGCACTAGCTAAACTGATCGTGCCGTAGTAGACCGCTTCCAACACTTTCTTCTCACAATTCATCCGTCAACAAAGATCAGAATAGTCGAAACGAGGACAAACGATGGATCATGACCCGCAAAAGAAAAAAAAAAGAAATGATGGATCATTACAGGAATGGAAACAGAATTGGTGCATCCTGTTAGACAGAGGACTCGGTCAGAGTTGGTTTACTCACAGCTACATGCACGATCCACCCACGATCTAGCTGCAAGTCATGTAGCACCTCTATATGTACTCCCTCCTATGTTATGTACCTCATTTGAGAAAGAAACACTATCAGTTTTACATGGTATCAGACAACTCCTTCGATCCACTCTCCCCATGACGCAACCAGAGGGGAAACCCCCCAATCCCATCACCTCCGGCGGCCACCAAACTACTCTCCTCCCCGGCGGTCAGCCACCTCTCCCCCCTCCTCTCCCCGGCAGCCAGCCACCGCTACCTCTCCCCGGCGGCCAGCTTCCTCCGCCTTCCCTCTCCTTTAGTGACACCATTACAGATATCACCCCGTTCATCCCCATCGTCCTCGATCTCCACAGCCATAACTACTATCACAGGCGTCATCTATTCGAGATCCACCTCGGCCGCTGCTCCCTTCTACACCACATCTCCGGCAACATCCCGCCGGCCCCTCATGACCCATGCTGGCAGAAGGACGACCTCGCCATCATCCAATGGCTCTACACCCGCATCTCCATGGAGCTCTTCAACCTTGTCGTCACCGACGGCGCAACTGCTCACGATGTTTGGCTCGAGCTTCACCGGCTGTTCCAGGACAACCGTGACTCCCGCGTCTCCGCTCTCAACACGGAGTTGCGCACCATCACGCAAGGAGATCGTCCCGTCGGCGTGTTCTGTCAGTGCATCAAGGCCATTGGCGACGAGCTGCGCGAGCTTGGCGAAGTTGTCGCCGATCGCTCCCTCCTTCACGCGTTGATGGGCGGCCTCGACGAACGCTTCGCTCAGTAGGCGACGCTCATCCCCCTCCTCCGCCCGCTGCCAACGCTGGCGGAGGCCCGTTCGATGCTGCAGATGGAGGAGCACAACCAGCAGCGCAAAGCCAGCACTACGCGCCTCTTCCACACCACGGCTCGTCCCACTCCGGCTCCGACAGCTCCGCCTCCAGCTCAGCCGCCGCCGGGCTAGCGCCCTAGCTCGAACTACAAGGGCAAGAATCCGGTGTACCGGCCGCCCAGGAACAGTGGCGCGTCTTCTTCTTCCGCGCCGGCGCCGAGTCCTCCTCCATCAGCTCCCGCTCCTCCGACGGCGCCCTCCAACTCAGATCCCTCCACATGGCGCCCTTCACATGATCCCTGGACGGGTTTGGTGCAGGCCTGGCCGATGCCCTGGTCGGTGCCCTCCCCGTACGATGCCCCGCCGGCCTACAGTGGTGCTTGGGCGCTCGGACTTCGCCCCGCCGTCGGCGCGCCCCGCCTCCTCGGCTCGCGCCCTCCTCCGGCGGCTTACGCTGCCTATGCGCCCCTGTACCAAGCCGCCGCTGCTCCAACGGCCTACTCCATGTACCCCTACGGCGCTCATCCTCCTGGCTGGGATCACGCAGCATCGTCCTCTGCATCCACTACTGCTCCGCCGTCGCAGACTGCTGCTCCAACTACGGCTGCTACCGCTCCGGCCTGGGATCAGGCCGCCTTCATCGCCGCCATGAACTCGCTTACCACTCAAGACGCAGGTAACGAATGGATTTTTGATTCGGGGGCTTCCTTACACATGTCCGCATCTGCTATTACGATGTCCTCTCTTCACCCTTCTGTTTTATTTCCTTCCATTACCTTAGGAGATGGTTATTCCACTCCTGTCACATGCCTAGGCACTGCTGCTCTTTCTTCTTCCCGCTCTCCTCTTTTACTTCGTGACATTCTTGTTGCGCCTGCTCTTATCAAGAACCTCATTTATGTTTGTCATTTCACCATCGATAATCAAGTCTCTGTTGAATTTGATCCTTTTGGGTTATCTGTGAAGGACCTTCAAACCAAGATGGAGATCACACGGTCCAAGAGCTCTGGTGACTTGTACATGATCCATGGTGCCTCCTCTCCCTTGTCGCATGTGATGCTCGCCTCCGTCACCTTGTGGCATCGTCACCTCGGCCATCCTCAGCGCAGCACGACGACCACACTCCTTCAAGAATTTCAGCTCCCGCATGATCGTGACAGTCACGACTCCTCTTTGTGTCATGCATGTTAGATGGGCAAGGATGTTCTCCTTCCTTTTGGCACGTCTACTTCCCGTAGCACTTTTCCTTTTGAGTTATTACATTGCAACTTGTGGACGTCGCCTACCCCTAGTGTCTCTGGATTTAAGTACTATCTTGTACTCTTAGATCATTACTCGCACTTTGTTTGGACCTTTCCTCTTCGTGTAAAATCTGATGTGCATGCTTTGTTCGTCAATTTTCAGCGCTGTCGGATTTCGGGTTCCGGCAGACCCTTGAGGTTCGAACACTGGGGTGCGCGCGGAGATTTCGCCTCCTACCTACCTGCACCCCTCCGCCATGCTTGGATCTAAACTAAGGAAAGGACAACACAAGAGACACAGGGTTTATACCGGTTCGGGCCACCGTTGTGGTGTAATACCCTACTCCAGTGTGTGGTGTGTGGATTGCCTCTTGGGCTGATGATGATAAACAATACAAGGAAGAACAGCCTCGCGAGGGTCTGTTCTTGGCTGGGGGCGATGAACTGCTCGGAGGAGTTCAGTCACCATTCTCTCTCTCTCTCTGCTCTCCTCTCACTGACCCTTCTAACGAGCCTCTTCCTTCCTCCTCTTGGTCGTCCTCTCCGTCCCCCTCTATGTGGGTGGTTGGTCCTATTTATAGAGGCCCTGGTCCTCTCCCCAAATATTGAGCGGGAAGGGAGCCAACAATGGCGGGCTAATTTGAAGGGGGACAGCAAGTATCAGCTATCCTGACAAAAGTAGTCTTCGCCTACGCAAAGCTCTGTTGATGACGCCGTCTTGGGCTCCACGGTGACCTCCGTCTCGTAGTCATCCTAGTCTTGGTCTCGTTGCATCGAAACGGCATCCTTTGCCTGACGCCTCGGTACTCCGCGGCTGCGCTTGCCCCCTTTGCACCAAAGAGGAAAGGAGGACGCTGCGCGGGCTGGCACCCGCCTGGCGCCCTGAGTTGTCATGGCTTGCGTCATGGGCACCTCGTGAGGTACCCCGCCTTGATCTCTCCGCCTCCTCGTGAGCCAGCCTGACGAGGCCGTGCCTGAGGAAGCTCCGCATCGTCCGCCTCGCGAGGCTTGGCCCCTCGCGAGGGTGTTGGGTTTGTGTTGGTGAAGATGGGCCGTGCTGGGCCCCCCTTTGAGCCACGCCGCAGGCCGCAGGCAGGCAAGTCTGGGGATCCCCGTTCCCAGAACGCCGACAGTAGCCCCTGGGCCCAAGGCGCACCCGGACTTGGCCGTGCAGGGAGGCGGAAGGGCAAGAGCGAAGCGCCGCAGGCCCTAACAGGCTGCGGCCTTGGGCACCACGTCGCGGTTGATTGGACGTGGGTGGCACTGTTCCCCCACGCCCTCCTTATCTTGCGCCGTGCTAGGCGGACCTGTAGTCGTACACAGCCGTTCCCCTTTTATCGTTCGAGCGCCCTCTGTCCTTCCTCCGCTGGAACTTCGGTTTCTGTTTTCAACTCAATCTCGAGCCTCCCCCCTTCCCATCGCCATGGCTCCGACGAAGAAGGGGAGAGGGAAGAAACCCGTGTCTCCGCCTTGCCTGCCGCCGCCGGCGGCCCCCGCTGAGGGCTTGGGCAAGGTCAGCTTGGCTCTGGCCACCATCTTCAATGAATGCGGGAGGACGACGGCCTGGCCCGCGTCCCACTTCTCCATCGACAGGACAGCCACCGAGGTCCTGTATCTTGCCGACGCCCTGTGGGCGGGTCTGGTTCCCCCCCTTTTCTGATTTCTTCAACGTCGTGCTTTCCCACTATTAGATCCACGTGATGCATCTGGGTCCTGAATCCATCACCCTCCTTTCGGTCTTCGCCTTTGTTTACGAAGCTATGGTGGGCATCCCTCCTTCGGTTGCCCTGCTGCGCCACTTCTTCTCGTTGCATCTTGTCGACCCTACCCAATGCTAGGCTTGTGTGAGCTTCATTGCCGCGCCTGAGACGGCGGCCTCTAGGATTGACTTCAAGCTCCCCCTGCTCGCGGTCGGGTTCCGCGAGCGGTGGCTGTATGTGGACGTAGGGGTGCCCAGCCCCCTGCTATTGGAGCCAACCTCGCCTGCCGTCCCCAATTCGGGCTGGGGCCAGGAGACGCTTGAGAGCCCCTAGCTCGTCTTCGTCTGGCGCCGCTTCGCGCTCCTGAGGTCGCTTGGCGTGACAGCGCCCAAGGTGGTGAAGGAGTTCCTGCTATGCCGCGTTGCTCCTCTTCAATGCCACTCTCGCCGGATGTGGGCCTTCCGTGGGCGCGAGGATCGTATGAGGCTCCAGGAAGAGGACCTGACTCCTGAGGTGCTGAGGACGGCGCTCCTGACCCTGGCTGGGGACCCCAACCCCGGCAGCGTCCGGCAGGGAGGGGCCTTGCTGTACCTCTACCAGAGCAGGGGCGACTTTGTGAAGCAGATGCCTGTCTTTGATGAGTGGGGGCCGCGCCCCACCGGCCTTCAGGGGCCTCGTGAGAACCCAGTGGTGGTGACTGCCCTACCAGTCGGCCAAGGCGACTCATCCTCGACTGGCGGAGCAGGGAGGCATGAGGCGCCAGAGGCCGAGGGGGCTCCTGGTGCGGTGACAGCGCCGGGCGAGGCTCATGAGGAAGCAGCTCTCGGGGCCCGTGCCGCTGAGGCTGAGGGTGGCGAGCAACTGCTCTCAATGCCTGCGACTGGGGCCCCTGAGGCTCCAGCTGCGCCTCTTGGGGAGGCGATTGGCAGCGGACATCGGGCAGGCGCCTCTGCCGCTGATCGCCTTGCCGCTCCGTCTTCGTCGAAGGTTGATCCATGTGCCCAACTCTTAGGTCGCTTCCGCATGAACATCGAGGCTCTCCGGAAGAGAAGGGAGGCCCTGGGCGATGATTACCCCTGTCGCCTGCTGAAGCGCAGGAAGTACTTCGCCACCGATGAGTAAGCCTTTTCCTTTCCCGGCTCCCGATCCTTCTGTTACTTGTACTGACCCTTGCTCCACAGGCCCCTTCCAGCCGAGCTTGCGGAGACGGCTGAGGAGCCGTCCCCCTTGGCTTCGCCCCCTCCATCGTCCTCGAGCGCCCCGAGCAGCGGAGCCCTTGTGGTGAGGGCGATCAAAGAGGCGAACCATCCCGAGGCGCACCGCGGCCCCGCGCACCTCGCGATCCTCCTTCGCGGGCCTTCTCGTGGCATAGCCAGCCTGCCATGGGCCTCTCGCCTGGTCGTGAACTGCGATTGGCTGAGGCGCTTCCTGCGCTCTTCTCCTGAGGACGGGCTGGCCCCAGGCCGGGCTTCTGACGCGGCGTGCCCGGCCGTCGCGAGGGTGCCAGCCCCCAGCCCGGAGGGGGAGTGCTGACTCGCGGCCCCCGGCGCTTGCTTGGGGCGGATGATGGTGTGGAAGACGTGCTCGAGCACGCTCGGGAGCGTCGCGCTCTCCGCCAAGGATTCCTTCGAAGGGCGACTGATGCAGTGAGCCTGCTTGGTGAGGAGCTTGCTGATGAAGACGCGCGCCTTGAGGCCGAGGGCCTGCACCTGGCTGTAGAGAGGCGCGAGCTGGAGGGCGCCATCGCCCTTGCGCGCCGCGAGCGTGATCTTGATGAAGCAAAGGCCAAGGTGTCGTTGGTGGCCTCTCGGGAGGCCCGGTCTCGGGCCACTGAGGAGGCTCGGGAGGCAGACCGACGGCGAACGGCTGCGGAGGAGCGGGCTCGGGACCTTCTGGCCTGGTGCCACTCGCTGGAGGAGTAGGTGGAGCTGCGCGAGGCAGCCCTCGCGTCGATGAAGATGGCCTCTGGCGACTCAGCAGAGCTCCAGAGGCGTGAGGAGGCGCTGACACTGGAAGCCGCCGAACGTACCCGTGAGTACGAGCGTCTGGAGACGAGGGAGCGCTTGGTGACGCAGGCGGAGGATGATGTTGCTGCACAGGAAGCCCGCGTCCTGGAGGAGGTCGGACGTCGAGTGGCGATGGCACATTTGAACCTCGAGCACGAGTTCAAAGAGAAGCTGGGGTTAATCCGGGCCGAAACTGGAGGCAGGACTGCCGCTTTGAGGGCCAAGCTGGAGGAGGCGGTGCGGCGGGCCGATGCTTCCCGGGCCGCCCTTGAGGTGGCGCGAGGTGAGTTAACCACCTCCCAGGCTGAGGTGCTCCTTCTTCGCCAGCGGGTGGAGGAGGCTGAGGCCATCGCGCGTCAGAATGCGGACAAGATACATCAGCGGTGGATCTTGGAGCATGAGCACGGCCCCATGCTCACCACTCTCCGGGAGAGAGACAACGCTGCCTTGGGCAACATCTGCGAGGAGGCCGTCAGTGAGCCGCACGCAATCAACTACGCGGGCAATCTCCAGTTCTTCACTGATGTGGTGACGCAGCTGGAGGCGCGGTCGACCAGGGCTGACAAGTTGGTGGAGGAGAGGAGCCGCGCCCTGCTCAGGCGCGCCTTTTCCCGCGTCTTCAGTCACCTCCGGAACATGGATCCCCATTTTGATTTTGATGCCGCCATCGCCCCAGTCCCCCAGGCTGTCCGAGGTGACCTGGCGCACTGGGTGGAGGACAATGTGCACGCTCTTATCAGGGCCTTTGCCTCAGACAAGGATGATGCAATCGTGGCGGCAGACGAGGGCGGCGCGATGGGCGGCCCTGACGCCGCCGGCAGCGACGCGGACAGCGATGGCGAGTTCAGCGGCGCCAGCAACGGCCCAGGTGGTGCTTCTGAGGACGCATTGGGGGATTCATCCGACTGACTGTACATCGTTCCTGCTTCCTTACCCTGCATGAGTAGAACTCAGGTTTTGGCCTGATGACTGTGAGAGCATTTTGGAGGGGGGCCCCTCATGTAAAACTTGTGTTTATCGTATCAGTAGAAGCCACATCGCCCGTGCGCCCATGCCAAGTGGCTGGCTCAAGAGACGCGCTGGTCGGCTAGTTTACCTTTGTTCCGCGCTGGCCCTGAGGCAGCCCACGGGGGTTGTGGTGTCCTGAGTGTCCCCTGATTGAATCCGTAGGATCTGCAGTAAAACACCCTCCTGAGAGGACGCAGCGGCGGTAGTCTGGGCTGCGCGCAAGCTAGGCCTGACCCGGCTCGCGAGGGGCTCGCGAGGGGAGGCGGCTGAGGCGAAGTGGTAACCAAAACGTGAGAAATTGCTCGAACAAGACTAAGCACCCCTCCCCGAACACACGCAAATCTCAAATTCGAATCCAACTTGAATCCAGCGGGGAAAAGCGACAACCAAGGGGAAGAGCAACGAAAGCAAACAAAAGGCCGCGTCTGGCACCTAGTCTAGTCTTGGACGTCTTCTCATCAGCGCGGAGCTAAGTGCTGCCACTGGGCGTGGGAGGGAGCCTAGGGGCCTGAGGCCGGCACCCCTGAGACTCCGGGGCGTGTACAGCCCCACTCATTATTACGTGAGAGTGTCACGGGGCGGCGAGCTTCACAGGCACTGGACCTTCTTCATAGGTACTGGCCTTGCTTCATATCGCCAGATGAGGGCCCCGCCTTGCGCCACACTCTAGTGCCATCAACGATGACCGGAAACCAGGACGCCGCCGATGGGGTAGAGCGGTCGGTAGAGCGGTCGCCAGCGGTTCCCCCGACGACCACGGGTCCTCCGCCGGGGGCAGGCCCTGGGGCACCTCCCCAGCGGAGGGCCTACCTCCTGAGAACACCTTGCTCCGAATGTCGCGGTGGTGATGTCGAATCCCTGCCCCTCTCCTGCAGCCCCCTGCGTCCTCCTCTCGAGGGGTAGGAGGCTGTGGGAGCGGGGCAGCTGCCCGCTGCGGCAACCTGCACCTCCTGCGATCCATGGTTAGCGTATGCCTGCTGAAGAATTAGCGGTACCCAATAATCGCCGCTTTCAGCGTGCCCAGTGGGACCGTCCCAAGACTCCTAGAAGGGCTCAGCTTCTGGCGCCTCGTCCCCCCGGCTCGGGCTGAGGAGCGAGCCTGGCTCACCCTCGTGTGAATGTCCTTGATCCATCATGAGGGGCACGTATTCCTCTGGCGCCGCCACCCCGAAGGCCACGCCGTAGTGCTCTGCGCGCCACGCGGTCCTGCCTAATGCGCCTATCGTGGGGTGGCAGCGCGGCTGTCCACTGGGGCCGCGGGTCGCGTCGAGCCCTTCTTCTTTGCGGACCAGGAGCGGGGGCTGCGCCGCCGCCGGTCCGGTGCCGACAGCCTCGCTGGTGTTGGTGTAGCCTTGGAGCCCGCAGGCGCGCGAGGGGCCCCCGCGCGGGCCGCCCTGGGTTGGAGATGGGAGCTGGGTGTAGAAGGGGTGAGCCCCCGAGGCGGCGAAGCCCAGGAGCTCTGCCACCCGCTCCAGCAGCACGTCGCGGCCGCCCTCCAGCAGTCTGCACTGCAACAGCTCTCGAGCCACCGTGAGCGCGGCCCTCGAGTTTGCTTGCTCCCGGCGGGTGTACGGTGTCGTGGTCGCGGCGTGATTGGAGGCCCTTGCTGCCGACCGCGTCTGCCGCAGTGTGAGAGTTGTCGAAGCCTGTCCGCGTCGCCCGCGGCCCGCAGCACCCTGCGGACCGCGAGCTGCCTGGGGCACGGGGTCACCTAAGGCGAGCGGCTCTGCGCGGGCGGGCCATGCCGCCCATGGGTCTGGGTTGCCCTCCTGGTCGCCGGGCATGGTGATGACGATGCGACGGGGCACGGAGTGGTGGAAGACGAATTCCGGCGCACCCCTACCTGGCGCGCCAAATGTCAGATTTCGGGTTCCGGAAGACCCTTGAGGTTCGAACACTGGGGTGCGCGTGGAGATTTCGCCTCCTACCTACCTGCACCCCTCAGCCATGCTTGGATCTAAACTAAGAAAAGTACAACACAAGAGACACAGGGTTTATACTGGTTCGGGCCACCATTGTGGTGTAATACCCTACTCCAGTGTGTGGTGTGTGGATTGCCTCTTGGGCTGATGATGATGAACAATACAAGGAAGAACAGCCTCGCGAGGGTCTGTTCTTGGCTGGGGGCGATGAACTGCTCGGAGGAGTTCAGTCACCTTTCTCTCTCTCTCTCTCTCTGCTCTCCTCTGACCGACCCTTCTAACGAGCCTCTTCCTTCCTCCTCTTGGTCGTCCTCTCCGTCCCCCTCTATGTGGGTGGCTAGTCCTATTTATAGAGGCCCTGGTCCTCTCCCAAAATATTGAGCGGGAAGGGAGCCAACAATGGCGGGCTAATTTGAAGGGGGACAGCAAGTATCAGCTATCCTGACAAAAGTAGTCTTCGCCTGCGCAAAGCTCTGGTGATGACGCCATCTTGGGCTCCACGGTGACCTCCATCTCGTAGTCCTCCTGGTCTTGGTCTCGTTGCACCGAAACGGCAACCTTTGCCTGATGCCTCGGTACTCCGCGGCTGCGCTTGCCCCCTTTGCACCAAAGAGGAAAGGAGGACGCTGCGCGGGCTGGCACCCGCCTGGCGCCCTGAGTTGTCATGGCTTGCGTCATGGGCACCTCGTGAGGTACCCCGCCTTGATCTCTCCGCCTCCTCGTGAGCCAGCCTGACGAGGCCGTGCCTGAGGAAGCTCCGCGTCGTTCGCCCCGCGAGGCTTGGCCCCTCGCGAGGGTGTTGGGTTTGTGTTGATGAAGATGGGCCGTGCTGGGCCCCCCTTTGAGCCATGCCGCAGGCCGCAGGCAGGCAAGTCTGGGGACCCCCGTCCCAGAACGCCGACAAGCGCTATGTCTCTACCGATTTCTCTCTTCCCATACGATTTTTGCAATGTGACAATGGCCGGGAGTTTGATAACTCTCGCAATCGCTCTTTCTTCCTTACTCATGGCATTCTTCTCTAGTTCTCCTGCCCCTACACCTCTCCCCAGAACGGCAAGGCCAAGCGCTCTCTTCGTACAATCAACGACATCCTCCGCACTCTTCTTATTCAGTCTTCCATGCCATCCTCGTATTGGGTCGAGGCGTTGCGCCACGCTACTTTTCTTCTGAAAATCCGTCCCTCCAAGATGATCCCTCATTTCTCTCCCTACGAATCCCTCTTCCTAGCCCCTCCTGCCTATCACGATCTCAAAACTTTTGGATGTCTATGTTTCCGAAACATATGGCCGCCACCTCTTCTAACAAGCTCTCCCCGCGGTCTTTTCCCTGCGTTTTTCTCGGGTACTCTAATTCTCACAAAGGCTATCATTGCCTTCACCTCCCCACCAGCCGCATTATCCTTTCGCGCCACGTCACTTTCGATGAAACACAATTTCCTTTCGCTCACCGCACCGAGCCTAATCAGTTCGCCCCCATTTCCGGTACTCACGTACCCGCTCCGCGCGTTCCTGCGATCGACGTGCATGGGATGCATGGCCCTGTTCACCTGGGCCCCGCTCCTCCACTACCCATCGCTCCCACCAATCCCGCCCCACCTCTGCATGTCTCCCCACCATCCCCCACCTCCCGTTCCGCACCAGCCAACCACGCTGCTCCAGATTCCTCGGATCAAACGCCCACCGGCCCCATTGCTCCTGGTCCCGCCCCAGACACACGGGCCGCTCCGGATCTCTCGGATCGCCCGCCCACCAACCAAGCTGCTCCTGGCCCCACCGCAAGCATCCATGCAGATTCGCCCAGGCCCGCCACTACTCCTCTACGCTCGTATTCCGATGATTCGCATGCATCTCCCATGCAACCTCTTTCTCCTTCTCTCTCGCCATCTTTGCCTTCTGCTACTACTCCGCCCACACCACCTCCTCCCTTACGGCCACTACCCCGCACTGCCGTCCCCGTCCCGATCCCTCAAAATGCACACAACATGCGCACGCGCGGCAAGGCTGGTTTTCATCTTCCCACCGATCGACTGAACCTTACCGCCATTTCTGAGCCCATTTCTCCTATCCCACGTTCCTACAAGGCTGCCCTTCTCGATCCGCACTGGTTCCATGCCATGAAAGACGAGTATGACGCTCTCCTCCTCAACAACACCTGGTCTCTCGTTCCATGTCCTCCCGGCGCCAATGTTGTATCTGGCAAGTGGGTTTTTCGCCATAAGTTCAACTCCGACGGCACCCTTTCTCGCTACAAGGCTCGTTGGGTCTGCCGTGGCGATTCTCAGCAGCCTGGAATAGACTATGATGAGACGTTCTCTCCTGTCGTCAAACCTAGTACCATCCGCGTGGTCTTGAGCTTAGCGGTCTCGTCTTCGTGGCCCATCCACCAGTTAGATGTGAAAAACGCCTTCCTCCATGGTTCTCTCTCCGAAACTGTCTACTGCCATCAACCTCTTGGCTTTGCTCATCCCACTCTTCCCGATCATGTGTGCCACCTTCAGAAGTCTCTCTATGGCCTCAAACAAGTGCCCCGAGCCTGGTTTCAGTGTTTTGCTTCCTTTATCCAACGTCTCGGCTTCTCTCCTTCTCGCTCAGATTCCTCTTTATTCATCTTTCACTCATCAGAGCACGTTGCCTACCTTCTCCTTTACGTCGACGATATTGTTCTCACTGCCTCTTCTTACTCTTTTCTGACCCACATAATCTCTTCCTTATGTACATAATTCTGCATGACTGATCTTGGTCACCTCCACCACTTCCTTGGCGTTGCCGTCTCTCGCTCCTCCTCGGGTCTCTTTCTATCTCAGCGCCAGTACATTCTTGATCTCCTTTCCAAGGCCGGCATGACAGACTGTCACTCCTGCAGAACACCTGCTGAAACGGGACTCTCATCTGATGGCGAGCAGCTCTCACTCTCGGATGCCACACTCTTCCACAGCCTCACCGGCGCACTCCAATACCTTACCCTCACTCGCCCGGAAATCACCTATGCCGTCCAGCAAGCCTGCTTGTATATGCACGACCCTCGTCTCCCGCACATGAGTCATGTCAAATGTGTTCTACGCTACCTCAAAGGAACCCTCGACCACGGTCTTTGTATCACTGTTTCTTCTCCAACTACTCTCACATCGTACTCTGATGCAGACTGGGCAGAATGTCCGGACACTCGTCGATCCACTTCGGGATACTGTGTGTACTTGGGTGATAACTTGATTTCATGGTCGTCGAAACGGCAGCTCACTGTTTCCTGGTCGTCTGCGGAGGCTGAGTACCGCTCGATGGCTCATACTGTCGCCGAAACTGTGTGGCTCCGTCAGCTTCTTCACGAGCTTCACCGCCCTCTTCATCGCGCGACAATTGTCTATTGTGACAACATATCTGCTGTGTACTTATCATGTAATCTTGTACAGCATCTTCGCACTAAGCATATAGAGATAGACATCCACTTTGTTAGGCAGAAAGTAGCATTAGGTGAGGTTCGCGTTCTTCATGTTCCCACCAGCGCTCAATTCGCCGACATCTTCACCAAAGGCTTGCTGGCGACACCCTTCATCGACATTCGCTCCAGCCTCAACGTCGCCGAGCCCGCCGTTGACACTGCGGGGGGTGTTAGACAGAGGACTCGGTCAGAATTGGTTTACTCACGAATACATGCACGATCCACCCATGATCTAGCTGCAAGTCATGCGGCACCTCTATATGTACTCCCTCTTGTGTTCTGTACCTCATTTGAGAAAGAAACACTATCAGTTTTACACATCCTAAATATGACCCAAAATTAGACAGGACTAGTAAACCAGCATTGATAAAATTAGAAGCCGAGATCAGCTCTACTCATACTATTGCAGATCAAGGAAATGAATGGGTTACTTTCTTGTGACAATTCATCCGGTGAACTAGAATCCAAATAGTCGAAACGACGATAAACGACTGATCATTACAGGAATGGAAACAGAATTGGTGCATGACTCATGCTACTTGTTGTATTTATATTGGATCTATGTAAGTTGGATGGCGTACGGAGTGGCTACTAGCTAATTTTTTGAGATTGTCTAGCCGAGGATGCAGGCCTTGAATGCGTCCATGTGCGCCGGGTCAATGGACACGGAGGCTTGCACCTCGCCGTCGCGCCGGCCACCGACCAGCACCATCTCACCGTCGTGGTTCATGGAGACCAGCTCCACGCGCGCGGGCTTCCCAAACCCGAAGTCGGCCGCCTCGTAGGCCCGGAACCGAGGGCTCGCCGCCACGTTGGTCATCCGCTGAAACGGCAGCCGCATCAGCATCTGCATCCACCCCTTGTCCGTCCCGGACAACGGCGCCGCCTCCATCTCCGCCACAGCCGCCTGCACGGCCCGCGCCGCGCGGAGGATGCCGGACTGGCCGAGGAGGTCCGCCGCGTCGGCGCAGCTGGCCAAGCACGCGCGCACGCAGTTGCCCAGGTAAGCCTCACTGACAGGCGGGTCGAGGCGGGAGCGCAGGTCGGCGAGGAACATGAGGTACGTGTCGTCCCCTGCGCCGAGCCCCTTGGAACGAACGAACGCCGTCCAGCTCAGTGCCGCCAGCGCCACGAACGTCGACACCGGTTTCGGCTTGGGCGCGTCGCCACCGGCAGCAGACTCGGCCGAGGCGAGGTCGTCGATCCGCCGCCTGAGCGACCGGATGTCGTCGGCCCCGAGATAGAACGTCCGGCGCGCCCGCAGGAACCGCTGGCTGAAGTCGTACTGCCCCCTCACCTGCGAGTGGTAAATCAAATACGGGTAAATCACAAGGCGCGATGGTGACGAATTCACGATGAATAAGCTCATTCATGGCAGGCATTGCTTCCTTGCCCACGACTATGCACGGCCATGGAACTGAAAATTGTTCCGTGTGTCATCTATCTTGGAGGTGGCAGGCATACGGTTAGCATGGTGCAACCGACGAACCAACTACAGTTTAGTTGACGTAGCAAGCAAAAGTTGACAAAGCTACCAACGTACACGGAGCTACAAGTACTCCTACATAGATTCACGAACGTGGAAAAAAGGAAAAAAAAAGATGAATTTACCACAGGGAGATTGGGCGCGACGGTCTTTAGCATGTCGCGGGCGAGCTCGTCGCCGTTGGGGTGCTGGATGACCTCCCGGGCGTAGTGCGGCGGGCCGAGGACCTTGGTGACCGGGGAGCCCTCGCGGGAAGCGGAGGACCAGGCTTCCATGAATCGCCAAACGGCGCGTCCGTCCGCGACTACGTGGTGCACGGACAGGCCCACCGCCAGGCCACCGCTTAGACGAGTGGCCTGCACTGACAGCACGGGCGCCGGGAGCACCCGGGCATCCAGCTCCGGCACCAGGCTCAGGAATGCCACGATGTCGTGCGCCTCGTCGCCGGCTAGACGCCGCACGTCCATATCGCCCTCGGCCTCCACGAAGGCGTCCCCGGTCTCCACCGCGTACTTGAGCATCCCCGCCAGGGGCAGGTAGTGCGCCAGGGTGTCCGCGAGAGCGCGCTTGAGCCGCTCCACCACCGCCGGGAAGCCGTCCGCTGGATCGGCGGCAGCACGACCCACGGCGAATCGAAGAAGGAAAGTTTCACGTGCTCCCCGCGCTGCACCGACGGCGCCACCCGGGAGACTGCGACAGCCCGCACGGCCGCAGCCTTGGCGGCGGCGTCGGAGCTTGCCTCGCCCATCCCGACGGGTACTTATCGGTCGTTCGCCGGAGAGCTAGGGTGGTGTGAGATGACCGATGGATGGGCGCTTATGGGGTTCCACTTCCAACTGCGTCCAGCTTAAATCGCGGCAGCGGTGGTGGACGTCTTCTTGCGCAGGAAGGAAGGAAGATGGAAGCTGCTGGGCCTACGATCAGAACAAAACTAATAATACGGTCCGATATATATGTATGCTGCCTTGATGGATGTACGTCTCGCTGCGCAGAAAGAAGCGCGCACGCACGATACCAGAGCAGAACTGAAGTGAGATGCTCTTCTGGTTTCTGGTGTACGTACACACTCTCCTTTTTATACCTGGAGACATCCTGACATAACCACTCATTCAGCTCTGCTCATTGGTTATTTACTTTGGAAGCTACCAGCTGGTTCATCGCCGGAGAGTAGTACAAGGTTTGCTCCAAAGGGACAACCTTTTTTTTATTCATTTTCATTTTGGAGGATAAAAACGACAGCTAGCGTGGCTGAACCCTGCCCTGCGGCGGACAAATGTGTGTGTGTGCGCCTATGCATGCTTCTCGAAAAGACCCCAACAACGCCGGAGATGGGTTACTGATACGGTGCTTCCGTCAGGGATCACAGTCATGCAGACCCGACAGAGAATAGTCCAACATTTCGCCTCATGTAATGTTTTCGATAGACTAGGTGATTGCTTGTGCGTTGCAACGGGTCATATAAATTCTAATGATATGTATAACATATATTTTTATAGGACATAAATACTATATACATTTTCTAACTGACAAATTACTGTTGTTGTTACCCCGCAAAAAAAGTCATTGTTGTTGTTCTTCTTCGCTTCATGAGTTGGCCATCATTTTTGCTGTCGGTGCTGCCAGTGATGACATCGCCATAATATCAATTAAACTCAACATGCTATATAATAAAATGGTTTTAGAAATAGATTGAGCAGTTCTTTTACAAGAAGTACCAAAAACCCATTTGTGTCTATCTAATACAAGACCGTGTGGACCTTTTATATAGAGCGCACATTCTATGTACTAAATTAACTTAGAATAGCCTGAAACTCATGATTAAGAAAGAGAAAAATTTACTTCCTTAGCTAACAAAACATGGATTCCCTGCCTTTGAAGAAACAAACAAATCGAGCAAGCTAAGACCAAGACTCACGTTCATCACACACAAAAAAGGAGTTAGACTCGTATACAAAGAATAAATTGATGTGTTTTCACCCGTCGTGGACTTACTGTAGTACTGCCACACCTCATGCCTTGCCAGCTACTCCCTCCGTTCCAAAATAGATGACCCAATATAAAGTTGGGTCATCTATTTTGGAACGGAGGGAGTAGTAGCTGCATCCATAACAAAAATAGAAAGTTGTGTATTGTGCGCAAGACGGCTTGCTGCAACAAATGCGCGGGTGCTTGTAGATGGTGTGCATGCACGGTGGTAGGCAAGTGATGCTGGAAATAATCTGACATTTCCTATGAAGTAGAATCAATTAGCTCTTTTTCAAGGATACGTCAGGAATGACGTATCAAGATCATAGATAGAAAATGCCCAGACAGCGAAGATTTTTACAACTCAACCACTGCTAAGGAGCCACCCCACGATTCCTATAGGTTCTACTCGCCACTAGCCAACCTATCCACCCTTATCGGTAAGGAGTTATCTTTCCTCAATAGAGCCGCTGTCCACCAGTTTTGTCCCTTTGTGTCAATATTTTTCAGCATCACGTCCGCCGACGGTGCCGCACCATTGAAAACAATGTCGTTCCTACGCCTCCAGAGTGTCCATGCTACCACAGCGATGACTGTCCATATTTCTTTTCTCATGTCCCTTTATGGGTCCAGAGATGTCCATCAGTCCACCAGGTTACTATCGTGTTGTGGCATGCAAGCCGTCTCTCATGTCCACCAGTCCACCAGGTTTCTTTTCTCATGTCACTTTGTGGAATCAATTAGCCCCTGTTTCGAAGTTAAGCATGAAGTTTTGGAAATAAAAGAAATTACCCGTACATGATATGTTCTCCTAGCTAATCCTTCGGTGGAGAGATTAGAAAAACGAAAACGCAAGCTGGAACCTGGTCCAACGAGAGCAAGTTGATTTGCTGGCCCGCATGATGGGAATTGCAAGGGCGTACATGATCTCTTATTCTATTGGCATCCCCAAAGAAGGATGTCATGCATATTGATTTTTGCGTAGCACCTCCTACTCTTTTGCTTGAATCATCCATGCATTGGAAGAGAGAGGGCACCACCTGCGATTTTTTGGATCATGTTGTTTTTCTTGGAGAGAGGGTCAGCTGGGAGAGAGAGGTTCCATAGGTTGAGAGAGGAAGAGATGCTAGAAAATCGGGAGACAGACAATTTCGCTGGAGAGAGATATTTACGCGTGACGTGAGACAGATTGCGGGAGTACTGTCAGGGAAAGAGATATTTTCCATAACTATTGACTGTGATTTATTTTCCAACGAATGATTGGGAGGTCGGCTATGTGAGGTAGATTGGCCCTTGATTATAGGAGATTGATCAGAATTTATTGGGTTACCAAAGAATATTTATTGGGTTATCAAAGATTGATCAAAAGACTACTGTGATATGGCCGGTAAAATAGAAATCATGTGAACTAGAAATTGGGGATTGGGTGGAAAACCAGTGGAGGGGTGGGGAGGGATGAACGAAGGGGTTGGACGAAAAATTGACGTAAGACGGGAGAGGAAACATTATGTTTCTTTTAGGTACTAGAGATTTTATCCTCCAGTAGGAAGGGTCTAAGGGGAAGGCCACCTCTGCGCCTCCACCCCACTAAGCAGCATATGGTGGTGTGTGGGGCTAGTGTCGGACTCCCCTCTGGGGAAGACATGGCTGCTGATGCCCCCATTAATAGGGGGCGCCACAGCCGCCCGATAAAGCAGCTACCCTGTCCAGTAAATGGCGGTTGGGCTAGTTTGGCCTCACCAGAGGGGCCTATTAGTACAACTGCGGATCCCGTGCGAAGCTCCTATATTGAAACATTAGGCGCTTTGACAACTTGGGCCGGAGGCGCTAGTTGATCGACTACATCCGGTAGGACTTTTCAATCCAGGAACTTCAAGGGCTGTTTTGACACCCGTTCGCGTGGCACTGGCTACTTGCGGCCGACCTCTCTGGGAATCCTGCTGGGGGTCAGGGTGGACTTCTTCTCGGTTGAGGCTATGGACCGAGGGGGGATTCTTTCCTAGTATGCCCATCACTGACCGACGTGTGGACCTCAGTTGGGAGGTGATCATCGTCTATGGCCCGGTTGACCATGGGCGGTCAACGGACTTCTTGGCCGAGCTAATGTCTAAGGTGGAGCGATGCACTACTCCGGTTGTAGTGGCCCATGATTTCAACCTTATTCAACAAGAGGCTGACAAAAGCTCCCCTAGTGTCGACTGGGTGCGTATGTGCCTGTTCAACAACTACATCACTGATATGGCTCTACCTGAGATAGCCCGTGTAGGGCTAGATTCACGTGGACTAGTAAACAGGTGGACCCTACCTGGAGCATGCTGGATAGGGTCTTGGTGTCTACCTAGCGGAAGATTATGTTCCCAATGTGATCGCCTAGGGTGGTCACTCGGATTGGCTCCGACCACGTCCCCCTGTTGTTTTCGTCCAGGGAAGGGTCTCCACCGTGGTCGAGGCGCTTCCACTTTGAACCATCATGGCTGCTACAACCGGGTTTTTTTGAGATGGTATGACGCCGATGGGTATAAGCTTTGGCCAATCCGCCATGGACCTTCTCTGCTATGGATATCTGGCACCATTGCTCTAAAATCACGCACCGGCCAGTTTATGAGGGGTGGGGCGCCTGATACGTCTCCAACTTATCTATAATTTTTTATTGTTTTATGTTATTATATTACTAATCTTAGATTATTTTTATGCACTTTATATCATTTTTGGGAACTAACCTATTAACCTATTGCCTAGTGCCTGTTGTTGTTTTCTGCTTGTTTTTGGTTTTCCAAAAAATCTGTACCAAACAAGGTCCAGCTGCTACGAAACTTTTGATGATTTTTTCTAGACATAAGAGACCCTTGAAGCTTTGGGAGGAGACTAGATGCGAAACGGGGAGATGACAGGGCAACAGGGTGCGCCTTAGGGGGTAGGAATGCCTTGATGCCTTGTGGGCTCCATGTGGCTCTGTCTGACCTAATTCCACTTCTATAAATTCTCAAATGTTGGGAAAACCCTAGAGAGCCACCCAAAACAATCTTTCCACCGCTGCAAGCTTCTGTTCTTCTGCGATCCCATATGGAGGCCTTTTCCGATACTCTGCCAGATCGATCACGGAAGACTTCTACATCAACCTTTCCGCCCTTCCGATGATTTGTGAGTAGTTCACCACAGTTCAACGAGTGCATAGCTGCTACGTCCTGAGCTTGCGTTGGTTTTCCCCGAAGAGGAAGGGATGATGCAGCAGAGTAGCGTAAGTATTTCCCTTAGTTTTTGAGAACCAAGGTATCAATCCAGTAGGAGCCCACGCTCAAGTCCCTCGTACATGCACAAAGCGATAGCTACTCGCAACCAACGCGATTAGGGGTTGTCAATACCTTCACGGTCACTTACGAGAGTGAGATATGATAGATATACTATTTTTGGTATTTTTGGTATAAAGATGCAAAGTAAAAAGTAAAAGCAAAGTAAAAAAGCAAAGCAAGATTAAAGTGATGGATATTGATATGATGAGAATAGACCCGGGGGCCATAGGTTTCACTAGTGGCTTCTCTCAAGAGCATAAGTATTCTACGGTGGGTGGACAAATTACTGTTGAGCAATTGACAGAATTGAGCATAGTTATGAGAATATCTAGGCATGATCATGTATATAGGCATCACGTCCGTGACAAGTAGATCGAAACGATTCTGCATCTACTACTATTACTCCACTCATCGACCGCTATCCAGCATGCATCTAGAGTATTAAGTTAAAAACAGAGTAACGCCTTAAGCAAGATGACATGATGTAGAGAGATAAATTCATGCAATATGAAATAAACATCATCTTGTTATCCTCGATGGCAACGATACAATACGTGCCTTGCCGCCCCTTCTATCACTGGGTAAGGACACCGCAAGATCGAACCCAAAGCTAAGCACTTCTCCCATGGCAAGAACTACCAATCTAGTTGGCCAAACCAAACGGATAATTCGAAGAGACTTGCAAAGATAACCAATCATACATAAAAGAATCCAGAGAAGATTCAAATATTATTCATAGATAGACTTGATCATAAACCCATAATTCATCGACACTGCAAAAATAAGATTACATCGAATAGATCTCCACAAGAGAGGGGGAGAACTTTGTATTGAGATTCAAAGAGAGAGAAGAAGCCATCTAGGTACTAACTATGGACCCGAAGGTCTGAGGTAAACTACTCACACTTCATCGGAGAGGCTAGGATGATGTAGAAGCCCTCCGTGATGACAGCCCTCTTCCGACGGAGCTCCGGAACAGGCCCCAAGATGGGATCTCGTGGATATAGAAAGTTGCGGCGGTGGAATTAGGTTTTTGGCTCTTCTTCTGATCGTTTGGGGGTACGTGTGTATATATAGGAGGAAGAAGTACGCCGGAGGAGCAATGAGGGGCCCATGAGGCAGGGGGCGCGCCCTGGGGGGGCGCCCCCCACCCTCGTGACCGCCTCTTTTGTTCCTTGGAGCAGGGTCCAATTCTCCTAGATCATGTTCGGTAAGAAAATCACGTTCCCGAAGATTTTATTCCATTTGGACTCCGTTTGATATTCCGTTTCTTCGAAACACTGAAATAGGCAAAAAACAGCAATTCTGGGTTGGGCCTCCGGTTAATAGGTTAGTCCCAAAAATAATATAAAAGTGGAAAATAAAGCCCAATATAGTCCAAAACAGTAGATAATATAGCATGGAGCAATCAAAAATTATAGATACGTTGGAGACGTATCAGGCATCCCCAAGCTTAATTCCTGCTCGCCCTCGAGTAGGTAAATGATAAAAAGAGAATTTTTGATGCGGAGTGCTACTTGGCATAATTTCAATGCAAATCTTATTAATTGTGGTATGAATATTCAGATTTGAAAGATTCAAGACAAAAGTTTATATTGACATAAAAAATAATAATACTTCAAGCATACTAACAAAGCAATTATGTCTTCTCAAAATAACATGGCCAAAGAAAGTTATCCCTACAAAATCATATAGTCTGGCTATGCTCCATCTTCACCACACAAAGTATTCAAATCATGCACAACCCTGATGACAAGCCAAGCAATTGTTTCATACTCTAACTTTTTCAAAACATTTTCAATTTTCACGCAATACATGAGCGTGAGCCATGGATATATCACTATAGGTGGAATAGAATGGTGGTTGTGAAGAAGACAAAAAGAAGGGGAAGATAGTCTCACATCAACTAGGCGTATCAACGGGCTATGGAGATGCCCATCAATAGATATCAATGTGAGTGAGTAGGGATTACCATGCAACGGATGCACTAGAGCTATAAATGTATGAAAGCTCAACAAAAGAAACTAGTGGGTGTGCATCCAACTTGCTTGCTCACGAATACCTAGGGAAATTTTTGAGGAAGCCCATCATTGGAATATACAAGCCAAGTTCTATAATGTAAAATTCCCACTAGTATATGAAAGTGACAACATATGGGACTCTCTATATGAAGAACATGGTGCTACTTTGAAGCACAATATATGAGACTCGCTATATCATGGTGCTACTTTGAAGCACAAGTGTGGAAAAAAAAAGATAGTAGCATTGCCCCTTTTTATTTATTTTCTTTTTTGGGCCTTCTTTTTTTCTTTGGCCTTTCTCTTTTTTTTATTGGGATAATGCTCTATTGAATGATGATCATCACACTTTTATTTATTTACAACTCAATGATTACAACTCGATTCTAAAACAAAGTATGACTCTATATGGATGCCTCCGGCGGCGTACCGGGATATGCAATGAATCAAGAGTGACAAGTATGAAGAAATTATGAACGGTGGCTTTGCCACAAATACTATGTCAACTACATGATCATGCTAAGCAATATGACAATGATGAATGTGTCATGATGAACTAGATGGTGGAAAGTTTCATGGCAATATATCTCGGAATGGCTATGGAAATGCCATAATAGGTAGGTATGGTGGCTGTTTTGAGGAAGGTATATGGTAGGTGTATGATACCAGCGAAAGGTGCGCGGTATTAGAGAGGCTAGCAAAGGTGAAAGGGTGAGAGTGCGTATAATCCATGGACTCAACATTAGTCATAAAGAACTCATATACTTATTGCAAAAATCTAGAAGTTATCAAAGCAAAGTATTACGCGCATGCTCCTAGGGGGATAGATTGGTAGGAAAAGACCATCGCTCGTCCCCGACCGCCACTCATAAGGAAGACAATCAATAAACAAATCATGCTCCGACTTTATCACATAATGGTTCACCATACGTGCATGCCACGGGAATCACAAACCTTAACACAAGTATTCTTTAAATTCACAACTACTCAACTAGCATGACTTTAATATTATCACCTCCATATCTCAAAACAATTATCATGCTTCAATCTTTTCTTAGTATTCAACACACTCAAAAGAAAGTTTCACAAATCTTGAATACCAAGCATATTATTATTAAGCAAATTACCATGCTATTAAGAGACTCTCAAAATAATTTAAGTGAAGCATGAGAGATCAATAGTTTCTTTAAAACAAATCCACCACCGTGCTCTAAAAGATCTAAGTGAAGCACATAGAGCAAAATTATAACACTCAAAAGATATAAGTGAAGCACATAGAGTAAAACTACTTAGCTCAAAAGATATAAGTGAAGCACATAGAGCAAAATTATAATGCTCAAAATATATAAGTGAAGCACCTAGAGCAAAATTATCTAGCTCAAAAGTTATAAGTGAAGCACATAGAGTATTCTATCAAATTTTAATTCATGTATGGCTCTCTCAAAAGGTGTGTACAGCAAGGATGATTGTGGCATACTAAGACACAAAGACACAAATAATAAAAGACGCTCCAAGCAGAACACATATCATGTTGGTGAACAAAAATATAGCTCCAAGTAAATTACCGATGGAAGTGGACGAAAGAGGGGATGCCTTCCGGGGCATCCCCAAGCTTTGACTTTTTGGTGTCCTTGGATTATCTTTGGGGTGCCATGGGCATCCCCAAGCTTAGGCTCTTGCCACTCCTTGTTCCATGATCCATCAAAAGAATTCACCCAAAACTTCAAAACTTCACAACACAAAACTCAAAATAGAAGACTCGTGAGCTCCGTTAGTGAAAGAAAACAAAAGACCACTTCAAGGTACTGTAATGAACTCATTATTTATTTATATTTGTGTTAAACCTACTGTATTCCAACTTCTCTATGGATTATAAACTATTTTACTAGCCATAGATTCATCAAAATAAGCAAACAACACACGAAAAACAGAATCTGTCAAAAACAGAACAGTCTGTAGTAATCTGTAGCTAGCGCAAGATCTGGAACCCCAAAAATTCTAAAATAAATTTCTGGACGTGAGGAATTTATCTATTAATCATCTTCAAAAATAATTAACTAAATAGCACTCTTAAAATAAAAATTACAGCAGTTCTCGTGAGCGCTAAAGTTTCTGTTTTTTACAGCAAGTTCAACAAGACTTTCCCCAAGTCTCCCCAACGGTTCTACTTGGCACAAACACTAATTAAACACAAAAACACAACCAAAACAGAGGATAATTTATTTATTACTAAACAGGAGCTAAAAGCAAGGAATAAAAATAAAATTGGGTTGCCTCCCAACAAGCGCTATCGTTTAACGCCCCTAGCTAGGCATAAAAGCGAGGATAGATCTAGGTATTGCCATAATAGTAAGATAGATTATTAAAACTCATTTCATATTCTCTACATTCGGCAGCAAGATTTCTTTGAGGCAAGCAAAAGTAATCAAAAGGACTAAATTTAACGGGACAAAAGTCCCCAAGATCAACCTTGGGAGGTATAGGTTCCTCCTTTGGTCCTTCGTAATGCACAACCAATTCATCATTATAAGCATTCTTTTGACAGAACTTTGTAAGCCTATATTCAAGAGAATATCCTAGATCATTATTTCGAATAGCCAAATCTTCATTAAGTTCAAAAATTCTATCAACTAAAACATTGGTAGGGACCCTTCTTCTAAGATTTTCATTGAAAGCAACATAATCTAGAGATTGAAAACGCATTATTTCGTCTTGATCAAAGAGGATAGTTTCTATGGGAGGACGGCAAGCGTCCACCCTATAATGCGCAAAGATTTTTTTGGCTTCTCTTATTATGAATCTAAACTCATGAGCTAAAAAGATAGTAGCGGCACGCTTAACAGAGGAATGCTCAATATTAGAAAATTCCAGAAAAATCCTTTGTATGGAAGGATGCATGTGCATGAATTGTCTTTCAAGTTCAACTACAAGCATGGCAATAGCGTCCGCAAGACTACTAGTTCTGTGAAGGATAGAACTACCCATAGAAGTTAAAGCACCGGCACAAGTAAAGAAATCTTGAATAACTCCTTTTCCAATAATATTACCACTACCAACACGGAATTTTTTTGTATGAAAGATGGTAGGTTCTTTAGCAGGAGCATCAGAATTTTCCATGATATTTTTATCGCCCATATTGGCGATAACTTCCCCAATTTCAGACATAACGACAAGTGAGCAAACTAGCACACGAGCAAACAAGAGGCAAACAAGCAAAAAGAGGCAAATAGAGAGGGAGGATAGAGAGAGAGGATGAATAAAACGGCAAGGGTGAATTGGGGGGGCGAGGAAAACGAGAGGCAAATGGAAAATAATGTAATGCGAGAGATAGGGATTGTGATGGGTACTTGGTATGTTGACTTTTTGCGTAGACTCCCCGGCAACGGCGCCAGAAATCCTTCTTGCTACGTCTTGAGCTTGCGTTGGTTTTCCCCGAAGAGGAAGGGATGATGCAGCAGAGTAGCGTAAGTATTTCCCTCAGTTTTTGAGAACCAAGGTATCAATCCAGTAGGAGCCCACGCTCAAGTCCCTCGTACCTGCACAAAGCAATAGCTACTCGCAACCAACGCGATTAGGGGTTGTCAATCCCTTCACGGTCACTTACAAGAGTGAGATCTGATAGATATAATATTTTTGGTATTTTTGGTATAAAGATGCAAAGTAAAAAGTAAAAGCAAAGTAAAAAAGCAAAGCAAGATTAAAGTGATGGAGATTGATATGATGAGAATAGACCCGGGGGCCATAGGTTTCACTAGTGGCATCTCTCAAGAGCATAAGTATTCTACGATGGGTGGACAAATTACTGTTGAGCAATTGACAGAATTGAGCATAGTTATGAGAATATCTAGGCATGATCATGTATATAGGCATCACGTCCGTGTCAAGTAGAACGAAACGATTCTGCATCTACTACTATTACTCCACTCATCGACCGTTATCCAGCATGCATCTAGAGTATTAAGTTAAAAACAGACTAACGCCTTAAGCAAGATGACATGATGTAGAGAGATAAATTCATGCAATATGAAATAAACCCCATCTTGTTATCCTCGATGACAACGATACAATACGTGCCTTGCTGCCCCTTCTGTCACTGGATAAGGACACCGCAAGATCGAACCCAAAGCTAAGCACTTCTCCCATGGCAAGAACTACCAATCTAGTTGGCCAAACCAAACGGATAATTCGAAGAGACTTGCAAAGATAACCAATCATACATAAAAGAATCCAGAGAAGATTCAAATATTATTCATAGATAGACTTGATCATAAACCCACAATTCATCGGTCTTAACAAACACACCGCAAAAAGAAGATTACATCGAATAGATCTCCACAAGAGAGGGGGAGAACTTTGTATTGAGATTCAAAGAGAGAGAAGAAGCCATCTAGCTACTAACTATGGACCCGAAGGTCTGAGGTAAACTACTCACACTTCATCGGAGAGGCTAGGATGATGTAGAAGCCCTCCGTGATGACGGCCCTCTTCCGGCGGAGCTCCGGAACAGGCCCCAAGATGGGATCTTGTGGATACAGAAAGTTGCGGTGGTGGAATTACGTTTTTGGCTCTTCTTCTGATCGTTTGGGGGTACGTGTGTATATATAGGAGGAAGAAGTCTGTCGGAGGAGCAACGAGGGGCCCACGAGGCAGGGGGGCGCGCCCTAGGGGGGGAGCCCCCACCCTCGTGACTGCCTCTTTTGTTCCTTGGGCCGGGCCCAAGTCTCCTGGATCACGTTCGGTGAGAAAATCACGTTCCCGAAGATTTTATTCCGTTTGGACTCCGTTTGATATTCCGTTTGGACTCCGTTTGATATTCCGTTTCTTCGAAACACTGAAATAGGCAAAAAACAACAATTCTGGGTTGGGCCTCCGGTTAATAGGTTAGTCCCAAAAATAATGAAAAGTGGAAAATAAAGCCCAATATAGTCCAAAACAGTAGATAATATAGCATGGAGCAATAAAAAATTATAGATATGTTGGAGAGGTATCAATAGCTAGTAGCTAGATATCTTCTTTTCTCTTTTTAATCTTCAATACCATGTTCTCCATGATCTCCATGGATTTCTATCCGATGTAATCTTCTTTTGCGGTGTGTTTTTGGGATCTGTTGAATTGTGGGTTTATGCTGAGATTATTCATTCAAAGTAATTGAGTATTTTCTAAACTTTATTATGCATGCTTTTTATAGCTTTGTATTTCTCTCTGATCTATCTGTTTGATTTGGCCAACTAGATTGATTTATCTTCAGCGGGAGAGGTGCTTTGTAATGGGTTCAATCTTGCGGAGTCTACACACAGTGATAGTTGGGGTAGCAAGGCACGTATTTGTATTGTTGTCATTAGGGAAAACAGCGGATTTTAATCATATTGCTTGGTTTTATTCTATCTACATCATTTCATCTTGCTTAAAGCGTTACTCTATTTGTCATTAACTTAATACCATAGATGCATGCAGGAGTTAGTTGATTGGTGGAGTAATAGGAGTAGATGCAGGCAGGAGTTGGTCTACTTGTCATGGACGTGATACCTACATATATGATCATTGCCATAAATAACATCATAACTATGTACTTTTATATCAATTTTCCAACAGTAATTTGTCTACCCACCATACGCTATGTTTCGAGATAGAAGCCTCTAGTGAAAACTATGGCCCCCGGGCCTACTTCTATCATCGTACTAAGACAAAAAATACCTTACTACAATTTATTTACTTTTATTTTACTTTGCAATTTATATATCTACCATTACCAGATTTAATCCTTGTAAGTAACAAGTTCAAGGGGATTGACAACCCTCTCCCGTGTTGGCTGCATGTATTTGCTCTTGTGTGTGCAGGTGTTGTTTGACTAGGATTTGTGTGGTTCTCCTATTGGTTCGATAACCTTGGTTCTCACCAAGGGAAATACTTATCAGCTAGTATATTGCTTCACCCATTCTCTTAGGAGGAAATCCCAATGCAGATCACAAGTAGTAGAAATAATTTCTAGGAGCTGGCCTTAGGGCCCGCAAAGGGGCTCTGATCGACCAGACTAAGGCACTGGATGTGGTTGCTGATGTGGTTGGCCTATTGACTGATGATTGGCTTAGGCGGTACTCCCTTCAGTCCTCATTGATGGAGTCGTCAAGGGAGAGGAATTGTTCTCGCAAAGCCATGGGGGATAGAAGTGGCTCCTCCAAGGTGATGCTAATACAACATACTTCCAGGCGATTGCCAATGGGCGACGCCGGAAGTGATCTATCCCATGTCTCTGGGAGGAAGACACCTTCTTGGAACACCCGAACGATATTAGATCTCACATTCACTCCTACTTTAAGGGGATCTTTACGGCGAAACCCCATGGTGGGGTTTCTTTGGTGGAGAACTTCTGGCCGCTCACGGATAGGGTCTCTGACATTGAGAATGCGGAAGTAAAACTCTTGCATTCTCGCCTGAAGAGGTTCGCAGGGCTATTGCCTCTATGAAGGTGGGGTCAGCATCAGGGCCAAATGGCTTACTGGTGGCCTTCTTCAGAAATTCTGGAATGTCCTGAAACATGTGATCATGCCGATGTTCCATGAATTCTATATTGGGACTTCCGACATGCCTCAAATAAATTTTGGCGTCATTACCCTGATCCCCGAAGGGTAGTTCGGGCTACGGACATTAGACAATTAAGACCTAGCACGATGATTAATGTACTTGAACACATCTTCTCCAAAGTCTGCGCGACATGACTAGCCCCTGTAGCGGAGTGATACGTCTCCAATGTATCAATAATTTTGATTGTTCTACATTGTTATATTATCATTCTTGGATGTTTTACAATCATTTTATTGCCACTTTATATCATTTTTTGGGACTAACCTATTGACATAGTGCCTAGTGCCAGTTGCTGTTTTTTGCTTGTTTTTACTTCACAGGAAATCGATATCAAACGGAGTCCAAACGCAGTGAAACTTTTTGGAGAATTTTTATGGACCAGAACACCCAGGATGGGTGATGACCCACAAGTATAGGGGATCTATCATAGTCCTTTCGATAAGTAAGAGTGTCGAACCCAACGAGGAGTAGAAGGAAATGATAAATAGTTTTCAGTAAGGTATTCTCTGCAAGCACTGGAATTATCGGTAACACATAGTTTTGTGATAAGGTAATTGGTAACGAGTAGCAAGTAATACAAGTAAATAAGGTGCAGCAAGATGGCCCAATCCTTTTTATAGCAAAGGACAATCCTGGACAAACTCTTATATGAAGGAAAGCGCTCCCGGGGACACATGGGAATTATCGTCAAGCTAGTTTTCATCACGTTCATATGATTCGCGTTCGACACTTTGATAATTTGATATGTGGGTGGACCGGTGCTTGTGTGCTGTCCTTACTTGGACAAGCATGCCACTTATGATTAACCCTCATTGCAAGCATCCACAACTACAATAGAAGTAATAAGGTAAACCTAACCATAGCATGAAACATATGGACCCAAATCAGCCCCTTACAAAGCAACACATAAACTAGGGTTTAAGCTTCTTTCACTCTAGCAACCCATCATCTACTTATTACTTACCAATACCTCCCTCTATGCCCAAAAATGGTGAAGTGTCATGTAGTTGACGTTCACATGACACCACTAGAGGGATGACAACATACGTCTCATCAAAATATCGAACGAATACCAAATTCACGTGGCTACTAATAGCAAGACTTCTCCCATGTCCTCAGGAACAAACGTAACTACTCACAAAGCATATTCATGTTCATAATCAGAGGGGTATTAATATGAATAATGGATCTGAACATATGATCTTCCACCAAGTAAACCAACTAGCATCAACTACAAGGAGTAATCAACACTACTAGCAACCCATAGGTACCAATATGAGGTTTGGATACAAAGATTGGATACAAGAGATGAACTAGGGTTTGAGATGAGATGGTGCTGGTGAAGATGTTGATGGAGATTGACCCCCTCCCGACACAGGGTCATTGGTGATGATTTCCCCCTCCCGGAGGGAAGTGTCCCCAGTAGAACAGCTCCGCCGGAGCCCTAGATTGGTTTAGCCAAGGTTCCGCCTCGTGGCAGCGGAGTCTCATCCCGAAAGCTTGCTTATGATTTTTTCCTCGGTGAAAGACTCCATATAGCATAAGATGGGCATCGGAGGGCCACCAGGGGGCCCACGAGGAAGGGGAGCGCCCAGGGGGTAGGGCGCGCCCGCCAAACCTCAGGAAAATAACTTCTTTAAGCATCTTAATAGAGGTGTTATGATCAACACTACCAGTTGGAATAGCTTCTACCCACTTAGTAATGTAACCAACAGCAACTAAAATATGTGTATACCCATTAGAGGAAGGAAATGGTCCCATATAATCAAAGCCCCAACCATCAAATGGTTCAATAACAAGTGAATAATTCATAGGCATTTCTTGACGTCTACTAATATTACCGATTCTTTGACATTCATCACAACACAAGACAAACTTACGGGCATCCTTGAAGAGAGTAGGCCAATAAAACTGGATTGCAATACCTTATGTGCAGTTCTATCTCCAGCATGGTGTCCTCCATAAGCTTCGGAGTGACACTTGCATAGGATCTGTTCCTGTTCATGCTCAGGTACACAATGTCTAATAACACCATATACTCCTTCTTTATAAAGATGTGGGTCATCCCAAAAGTAATGCCTTAAATCATAGAAGAACTTTTTCTTTTGCTGGTATGTGAAACTAGCTGGAGGGTCAGTCCGAGAAGCATACCATGGAGCAGTCCGAGAAGCATTTATGACATTTAATTGTTCATCAGGAAAGCTATCATCAATAGGTAGTGGGTCATCAAGAACATTTTCTAACCTAGACAAGTTGTCTGCAACGGGGTTCTCAGCTCCCTTTCTATCAATAATATGCAAGTCAAATTCTTGTAGCAGGAGAACCCATCTAATAAGTCTAGGTTTAGCATCTTTCTTTTCCATAAGGTATTTAATAGCAGCATGATCAGTGTGAATAGTTACTTTAGAATCAACAATATAAGGTCTGAACTTATCACAAGCAAATACAACTGCTAAGAATTCCTTTTCAATGGTAGCATAATTTCTCTGGGAATTGTCTAGAGTTTTACTAGCATACCATATAACATTCAATTTCTTATCAACTCTTTGTCCTAGAACAGCACCTACGGCATAATCACTAGCATCACGCATAATTTCAAAGGGTAAATTCCAATCAGAAGGCTGAACAATAGGTGCAGAAATTAATGCTTTCTTAAGTATTTCAAATGCTTCTACACAATCATCATCAAAGACGAAAGGAATTTCTTTTTGTAATAGGTTAGTCAGAGGCCGAGAAATTTTTGAGAAGTCCTTAATGAACCTCTTATAAAAACCGGCTTGACCGAGGAAGCTTCTTATACCTTTAATGTCCTTGGGACATGGCATCTTTTCAGTAGCATCAACTTTAGCTTTATCAACTTCAATGCCTCTTTCAGAAATTTTATGCCCCAAGACAATACCTTCATTAACAATAAAGTGGCATTTCTCCCAATTCAGAACAAGATTAGTTTCTTCACATCTCTGCAAAACTCGATCAAGGTTGCTCAAGCAATCATTAAAAGAGGATCCATAAACAGAGAAATCGTCCATCAAAACCTCACAATCTTTTCACAAAAGTCAGAAAATATAGCCATCATGCATCTTTGAAAGGTAGCAGGTGCATTACATAAACCAAAAGGCATACGTCTATAAGCAAAAGTACCGAAAGGGCAAGTAAAAGTGGTCTTTGCTTGATCATCAGCTGACACAGGTATTTGAGAGAAACCATAGTAACCATCTAGAAAGCAAAAATGTGTGTGTTTGGATAATCTTTCTAGCATTTGATCAATGAAAGGTAAGGGGTAATGATCTTTTTTAGTAGCCTTATTTAATTTGCGGAAATCAATTACCATCCTATAACTTGTAATAATTCTTTGCAGAATCAATTCATCTTTATCATTAGGAACAACAGTAATACCTCCCATCCTAGGGACATAATGGACAGGACTTGCCCATTGACTATCAGCAATGGGATAAATTATACCTGCCTCAAGGAGCTTTAATAT
Source organism: Triticum dicoccoides (assembly GCF_002162155.2). Classification (NCBI taxonomy): domain Eukaryota; kingdom Viridiplantae; phylum Streptophyta; class Magnoliopsida; order Poales; family Poaceae; genus Triticum; species Triticum dicoccoides. The sequence continues at coordinate 408,893,124 of NC_041392.1, forward strand.
TTCCTTTCTTACCACTTCTTTCATCTTAGGATTCAGCCGTCGTTGGTGATCAATAACTGGTTTGCCGTCTTTCTCCAAATTTATTTTGTGTTGACATAGAGTGGAACTAATGCCCTTAAGAACATCAAGAGTATATCCAATAGCAGCACGGTGCTTCTTCAGAGTTTTCAATAATTTTTCTTCTTCATGCTCTGAAAGGTTAGCACTAATAATAACATGATATATCTTCTTTTCATCAAGATAAGCTTAATTAAGAGAATCAGGTCATGGTTTAATCTCAAACACGGGATCACCCTTGGGTGGAGGAGGATCCCCTAGGATTTCAACAGGCAAATTGTGTTTCAGAATAGGTCCCTGTTTAAAGAATACTTCATCTATTTCCCTTCTTTCGTTCATAAACATATCATTCTCATGGTCTAGCAAATATTGTTCTAAAGGATCATTAGGAGGCACAGCAATAGAAGCAAGACCAACAATTTCATCTTTGCTAGGCAATTATTCATCACGGGGTTGTCTATGAAATTTAGAAAAATTAAACTCATGAGACATATCACCCAAACCAATAGTAACAACATCCTTCTTGCAATCTATCTTAGCATTAACACTATTCAAGAAGGGTCTACCAAATATAATGGGACAAAAGCTATCTTGAGGGGAACCAAGAACAAGGAAATCAACAGGATATTTAGCCTTCCCACACAAGACTTCAACGTCTCTAACAATCCCAATTTGTGAAATAGTATATCTATTAGCAAGCTTAATGGTAACATCGATATCTTCTATCTCAGCTGGTACAATATCATGCACAATTTCTTTGTATAAGGAAATAGGTATTTCACTAGCACTAGCACCCATATCACACAAGCCATGATAACAATGATCTCCTATTTTAACAGAAATAACAGGTATTTGAGAGAAACCAGAGTAACCATCTAGAAAGCAAAAATGTGTATGTTTGGATAATATTTCTAGCATTTGATCAATGAAAGGTAAGGGGTAATGATATTTTTAGTAACCTTATTTAATTTGCGGAAATCAATTACCATCCTATAACCTGTAATAATTCTTTGCGGAATCAGTTCATATTTATCATTAGGAACAACAGTAATACCTCCCTTCTTAGGGACACAATGGACCAGACTTACCCACTGACTATCAGCAACGGGATAAATTATACCTGCCTCAAGGAGCTTTAATATGTCCTTTCTTACTACTTCTTTCATCTTATGATTCAGCCGTCGTTGGTGATCAATAACTAGTTTGGCGTCTTTCTTCAAATTTATTTTGTGTTGACATAGAGTGGGACTAATGCCCTTAAGATCATCAAGAGTATATCCAATAGCAGCACGATGCTTCTTCAGAGTTTTCAATAATTTTTCTTCTGCATACTCTGAAAGGTTAGCACTAATAATAATAGGATATATCTTATTTTCATCAAGATAAGCATATTTAAGAGTATCAGGTAATGGTTTAAGCTCAAACACGGGATCACCCTTGGGTGGAGGAGGATCCCCTATGATTTCAACAGGCAAATTGTGTTTCAGAATAGGTCCCTGTTTAAAGAATACTTCATCTATTTCCCTTCTTTCGTTCATAAACATATCATTCTCATGGTCTAGCAAATATTGTTCTAAAGGATCATTAGGAGGCACATCAATAGAAGCAAGACCAATAATTTCATATTTTCTAGGCAATTCTTCATCACGGGGTTGTCTATGAAATTTAGAAAAATTAAACTCATGAGACATATCACCCAAACCAATAGTAACAACATCCTTCTTGCAATCAATCTTAGCATTAACATTATTCAAGAAGGGTCTACCAAATATAATGGGACAAAAGCTATCTTGAGGGGAACCAAGAACCAGGAAATCAGCAGGATATTTAGCCTTCCCACAGAAGACTTCAATGTCTCTAACAATCCCAATTGGTGAAATAGTATCTCTATTAGCAAGCTTAATGGTAACATCCATATCTTCTATCTCAGCTCGTGCAATATCATGCATAATTTCTTTGTATAAGGAAATAGGTATTTCACTAGCAGTAGCACCCAATCACACAAGACATGATAACAATGATCTCCTATTTTAACAAAAATAATAGGCATGCCTACCACAGGTCTATGTTTATCTTTAGCACCAGGTTTAGCAATTCTAGCAGTCTCATGAGAGAAATAAATAACGTGCCCATCGATATTATCAGCAAAGAGATCTTTAACAATAGCAATATTAGGTTCAACTTTAACTTGCTCACGAGGTGTATAAGTTCTAATATTACTTTTACGAACCACAGTTGAAGCTTTAGCATGATCTTTTATTCTAACAGGGAAAGGTGGTTTCTCAACATAAGCAGTGGGAACAACAGGATCATCATAAGTGATAATTTTTTCTTTAAATTTAATAGGTGCAACTACTTTTGTTTCAATGGGAGGATTATATTTAAACCACTTCTCCTTAGTGAGATCAACATGAGTAGCAAAGGATTCATGGAAAGAAGCTACTATCTCAGAGTCAAGTCCATATTTAGTGCTAAATTTACGGAAAACATCGATATCCATAAAAGATTTAACACAATCAAAATTAGGTGTTATACCTGACTCCTTACCATCGTCGAGATCCCAATCTTCAGAGTTGCATTTAATTCTCTCCAATAAATTCCATTTGAATTCAATAGTGTTCATCATAAAGGAACCAGTACAAGAAGTATCGAGCATGGGGCGATTGTTGTCAGAAAGCCGAGCATAAATTTTTTGAATAATCATTTCTCTTGAGAGCTCATGATTGGGGCATGAATATAACATTGACTTAAGCCTCCCCATGCTTGAGCGATGCTTTCTCCTTCGCGAGGCCAAAAATTATATATATAATTACGATCATGATGAACAAGATGCATAGGATAAAACTTCTGGTGAAATTCCAATTTCAATCGCTTATAGTCCCATGATCCCATATCATCACATAGCCTATACCATGTCAATGCATCTCCCTTCAAAGATAAAGGGAAAATCTTCTTCTTGATAACATCATCGGGCATACCTGCAAGCTTAAATAATCTATAAACTTCATCCACATAGATTAAGTGTAAGTCGGGATGTAATGTTCCATCTCCTGCAAAAGGATTAGCTAGCAGTTTCTCTATCATACCCGAAGGAATTTCGAAGTAAACATATTCATTTTCAGTACATCCAGTAGGTTGAGGAGAAACTATTTGCTCTACCAGTCGGGGTGAAGATACCCCGAACAAGCCCCTCAAAGGATTACTTTCCATAGTAACAAGTGACAGTAAATTTCAGCACACTATATAAATTTTTCCTTACCAAATTCAACCTACCAAAGGCGCTTCACTCCCCAGCAACAGCACCAGAAAAGAGTCTTGATGACCGACAAGTATAGGGGATCTATCATAGTCCTTTCAATAAGTAAGAGTGCTGAACCCAACGAGGAGCAGAAGGAAATGATAGGCAGTTTTTAGTAAGGTATTCTCTGTAAGCACTGAAATTATCGGTAACAGATAGTTTTGTGATAAGGTAATTGGTAGCGAGTAGCAAGTAATAAAAGTAAATAAGGTGCAGCAAGATGGCCCAATCCTTTTTGTAGCAAAGGATGAGCCTGGACAAACTCTTATATGAAGGAAAGCGCTCCCGAGGAAACATGGGAGTTATCGTCAAGCTAGTTTTCATCACGTTCATATGATTCGCGTTCGACATTTTGATAATTTTATATGTGGGTGGACCGGTGCTTGGGTGCTGTCCTTACTTGGATAAGCATGCCACTTATGATTAACCCCCATTGCAAGAATCCGCAACTACAACAGAAGTATTAAGGTAAACCTAACCATAGCATGAAACATATGGATCCAAATCAGCCCCTTAGGAAGCAACGCATAAAGTAGGGTTTAAGCTTCTGTCACTCTAGCAACCCATCATCTACTTATTACTTCACAATGCCTCCCTCTGGGCCCAATCAATGGTGAAGTTTCATGTAGTCGATGTTCACATAACACCACTAGAGGGATGACAACATACATCTCATCAAAATATCGAACGAGTACCAAATTCACATGACTACTAATAGCAAGACTTCTCCCATGTCCTCAGGAACAAACGTAACTACTCACAAAGCATATTCATGTTCATAATCAGAGGGGTATTAATATGCATAATGGATCTGAACATATGATCTTCCACCAAGTAAACCAACTAGCATCAACTACAAGGAGTAATCAACACTGCTAGCAACCCACAGGTACCAATCTGAGGTTTGGATACAAATATTGGATACAAGAGATGAACTAGGGTTTGAGATGAGATGGTGCTGGTGAACATGTTGATGGAGATTGAACCCCTCCCGATGAGAGGGTCGTTGGTGATGACGATGGTGATGATTTCCCCCTCTCGGAGGGAAGTGTCCCCGGCAGAACAGCTCCGTCGGAGCCCTAGATTGGTTCCGCCAAGGTTCCGCCTTGTGGCGGCGGAGTCTCATCCCGAAAGCTTGCTTATGATTTTTTCCTCGACTTAAGACTCCATATAGCAGAAGATGGGCATTGGAGGGCCACCAGGGGGCCCATGAGGCAGGGGGCGCGCCCAGGGGGTAGGGCGCTCCCCCACCCTCATGGCTGGTGGGTGGTCCCCCTCTGGTACTTCTTGCGCTTAGTATTTTTTATATATTCAAATAACTTCCATGAAATTTCAGGACTTTTGGAGCTGTGCAGAATAGGTCTCTAAGATTTGCTCCTTTTCTAGCCCAGAATTCGAGCTGCCGGCATTCTCCCTCTTTATGTAAACCTTGTAAAATAAGAGAGAATAGGCATTAGTATTGTGACATAATGTGTAATAACAGACCATAATGCAATAAATATTGATATAAAAGCATGATGCAAAATGGATGTATCAACTCCCCCAAGCTTAGACCTCGCTTGTCCTCAAGCGAAAGCCGAAGTCGAAAAATATGTCCACATGTTTAGAGATAGAGGTGTTGATAAAAATAAAATACAGACATGAGGGCATCATGATCATTCTTATAACAACAACATATATTAGAGACCTACTTGGTGCAAAACTGGGTTTAGTATATAGGTAGATATGGTGGACTCTCACGACAAAACTGGGTTTAGGGATATTTGGAAGTACAAGTAGTATCTCTACTTGGTGCAAAGAAATTGGCTTGCATGAGAGGGAAAGACAAGCTCAACATGTTGGATGATCCATGACAATATAATTCATCTCAGATGTAAGAAAACATAACCCATTACATTGTCTTCCTTGTCCAACATCAACTCTTAGCATGTCATACTTTAATGAGTGCTCACAATCATAAAATATGTCCAAGATAGTATATTTATATGTGAACCTCTCTTTCATTATTACTTCCTATTAATTGCAACAATGACCAAAACTATGTTTGTCAACTCTCAACAACTTTTATTCATCATACTCCTTATATGTGAGCTCATTACCCTCCATAAGATCCATATGATCTCTTTATTTCTTTTTATTTCTTCTTTTTTATTTTATTTTATTCCCTCAAGATCATAGCAAAATAATCAAGCCCTTGACTCAACACTAATCTTTATTATATAGCTCATGGACTCGATTACATAGAGGGACCATAAAGCAAAACTCACAACTAGATCATACTAAAACTTTATTCTACTAGATCAAGATATTATCAAAAGGATCAAACTAAGAAAAACGCTAAAGATAAAAGTGATGGTGATATGATACCGGGGCACTCCCCCAAGCTTGGCAGTTGCCTAGGGGAGTGCCCATACCCGTGTGATTATGTGTCCTTTGTTGATGAAGAAGGCGTGGGTTTTTTTGATGGCATAGGCTTCTTCCTTAATTTGCGCTTGAGGACAAAATTTTGATCCCTTAGATCATCGATCTCCTGCTCAAGGCTTAATATCTTCTTGCATAATTCATGTTTGTTTTCCTGCAAGAGGCGAAAAGGGATAAACTCGATCTTAGGTTTCTTTGCTCTATCAGGGAGGCTTGACTTTTTGAACTCCACATGCATGTCCCCAGGTTGAGGTAATGGGACTTCATCTTCATCTGAGCTCGTCTCCTCTTTTCCCTTGGGTTCATAGTCCTCTTTTTCTTCCCTAGTCCAACCACAATGCTCCACGTCCCCATAGACCTTAGGAGCTGCGAGGTAATCAGCCACATAGCTTTCTCCTTCCGAATCCTGGGACGACATATTGCTCTAATCTGCAGCAGGAATAGCTAGAAAGAAAGACAGAGGATATTTGCATGATACGGTGGTCAAAACCTTCAGGAGATTATATAATGATTTTTTACCGACCAAAAGAAGTATCGTGAAAGAAAACGGAGTCCGGAAGGCGCACGAGGTGCCCACAAGGGAGGGGGCGTTCCCTCCACCCTCGTGGAAGCCTCGTGTCCTTTCCGGTCTGCTTCTTATTTTCCTATTTTCTTAAATATTCCAAAATAGAGAAAATTGCCATTAGAACTATTTTGGAGTCGGTTTACTTACCGTACCACATACCTATTCCTTTTCGGAGTCTGAAATGTTCTGGAAAGTGTCCCTTATGTATTCCTCCGGGTTACGGTTTCAATAATATTGGTTTCAACATTTATGGGATTACTTGAGATAAAATGTTTGATTCTTTGACCGTTCACCACCTTTGGATTTGTGCCTTCGAAGTTGTTGATTTTTATGGCACCGGAATGATAGACCTCCTCGATAACGTAAGGACCTTCCAGGGGAATTACCATGGGTTTTGATCTTTCTTCCGTCATTGAACCAATTGAGGGTTTAGATAGCTTAAAATTACCTGATGGTTCTGTGGTGACTGATCACTCACAAATGGAGGGCATTATATGGAATTGTTTTAAAAAACAGAATGGGTTCTTCTAGGGGAATTACCATGGGTTTTGATCTTTCTTCCCTCATTGAACCAGTGGAGGGTTTAGATATTCTCACTAAGCCTTTTGAGAAGGAGGAAATGGACAAGATTGTCAAGCATATGCTAGTTGATAAAGCTCCAGGCCCAGATGGTTTTAATGGTCTCTTCTTCAAAAGGTGCTCGCACATTATTTCTCAAGATTTTTATGAACTGGCCCAGGCTTTCTTTGATGGCACTGCTCATTTGGAAAATATCAATGATTCATATATCACTCTGGTGCCTAAGAAGCCTTCACCTAAAGAGGTGGGTGATTTTAGGCCTATCTCTTTAACAGGAATGGGTCTTAAGTTCCTATCCAAGATGGCAGCCAATAGGTTTCAACAGGTGATTATGCAGTGTGTTCACAAGAACCAGTATGGGTTCATAAAAAGCAGAACAATTCAAGACTGTATTGGGTGGACTTTTGAGTATTTACACCAGTGTCACCAGTCCAAGAGACCAATAGTGATTCTTAAATTGGATTTTGAGAGGTCTTTTGATTCCCTTGAGCATGAGGCAATTATGCAAATATTGAGATATTGGGCTTCAATGAGAAGTGGATTCTTTGGATGAAGCAGCTTTTGTCCACAGGTACCTCATCTGTTCTGCTTAATGGAGTTCCTGGTAGGAAGTTCATATGTAAAAAGGGTGTCAGACAGGGTGATCCGGTCTCTCCCCTCCTTTTTGTCCTAGCTGCTGACCTCCTGCAGACTGTAATCAATGACATGTTCAGAAGGGGCATTCTTCATCTTCCTATACCTTGTCATGACCAGGATTACCCTGTGATTCAGTATGCTGATGACACTTTGATTATCTTGCCTGCTGACAAGGACCAACTTATAGCTCTGAAAGACATGCTTAAGGTTTTCTCTATGTCAACTGGTCTTGATGTGAATTACCACAAATCTTTTATTATTCCCATCAATGTGGACACTGCTGTCATGACATAATTAGCTGCTGCTTTTGGATGCCAGATTGGGAAAATGCCATTTACCTACCTTGGGTTGCCAGTAGGAACTACAAGGCCCAAAATGGTGGATTTTATGCCTTTGGTGGACTGCATGGAGAGGAGAATGACAGCTAGCTCCTCTTTTTTAAATCAGGGGGAAAGATTACAGTTTCTGAACTCTGCCTTGTCTTCTATGCCCATTTTCTTCCTTTGCAGCTTGGCTGTTCCTACTGGAATTCTAAAGAAATTGGAGAGAATACAGAGACAATGCCTCTGGAGGAAGAATAGGGGTGAGTCTACCCCCTCACTTGCTTCTTGGGACCTTATTTGCAGACCAAAAAACAAGGGAGGCCTTGGTATTCTTAATCTGGGTGTTCAGAATGTGGCACTTCTGCTCAAACATGCAAATAACTTCCTTAATAAAAAGGATCTCCCATGGGTGTCTTTAATTTGGGATTCCTACTATCATGGCAGAGTACCCCAAGGAACTCCTGATTGTGGCTCTTTCTGGTGGAAGGATATATGCAAGGTCATGCAAAACTTTAGGGAGTGTGCTTGGGTTCAGATACATGAAGGAGACACTGCCCTCATGTGGTCAGACAAATGGCAGCTTGATGAACAGGTTTCTAGTCTCCAATCCAGATTTCCTAGGCTCTTTTCTTATGTTAAGGACCCCTGGATCACTGTTAAAGAGTTTTTGGACTCTCAGGACATGTTCCAGCACTTCCACCTTCCTTTGTCCAGCCAGGCTTTTGATGACCTGAACACTCTTCAGTCTTTGTTGGATGGCCACAATAGAGAACCTGGGTCCAAGGATATTTGGTTTTGGAGTGGCACTGCCAAGGGATACTCACCAAAGTTGTTTTACTCACATACTTTTGTGTTAGAGTCCTTCAACCATTTGACAGCTTGGATCTGGAAGTCCTCATGTACAATGAAAATAAAAGTATTTGCTTGGATGCTTATTATGGATAGGTTAAACACCAAGGACATGGTGGAAAGGAGACATTGGCATTTGGAGGATGGAGTAAATTGTGTTCTTTACTTGGAACTACTTGCAAATTGATTGGTCATCTGGTGACTCTATGGCTGAGTTGGTTATCAATGCTAGCAGGGGCTTCAGGAAACCCTTCTTCACTGAAGTGGTCTTTATAGCATGCTGGAATATCTGGATTGTCAGGAATGCTAAGGTCTTCAGGCATGAGAGAGCTGGATTCAATAAATGGAGAAGTGCATTCATCCATGATATTACCTTAATGCAATATAGGGTGAAATCTGCCTATAAGGATGATCTCCTTAGATAGATCTCATTTCTGCCACCTTGAGGCCTGTAATTTTAACTTGTTTCTTCTCCTTCTTCCCTTAGAATAGCTTGATTACCTCTTGTAATCCCCCTTTGTACTTGTACTTGCACTCTCTTTTAATAAAGTTTTGATATGTTGTGGGGGCTTTTCCCTACAGTTCCCAATCAAAAAACGTAAGGACCTTCCCATTTAGAGAGAAGTTTTCTGCAAAAAATCTTAAACGAGAGTTGTATAACAATACATAATCACCTACATTAAACTCACGCTTTTGTATCCTTTTATCATGCCATATTTTAACTTTTTCTTTAAACAACTTGGCAGTTTCATAAGCCCGGGTTCTCCATTCATCAAGTGAGCTAATGTCAAAAAGCTTCTTCTCACCAGCAAGTTTGAAGTCATAGTTGAGCTCTTTAATAGCCCAATATGCCTTATGTTCTAATTCAAGAGGTAAGTGACATGCTTTGCCATAAACCATTTTATACAAAGACATACCCATAGGATTTTTATATGTAGTTCTATAAGCCCATAATGCATCATCAAGTTTCTTGGACCAATTCTTTCTAGATCTATTAACAGTCTTTTGCAAAGTTAATTTGAGCTCTCTATTACCTAATTCTACTTGACCCCTAGACTGTGGGTGATAAGGAGATGCAATTCTATGATTAACATCATACTTAGCAAGCATTTTACGAAAGGCACCATGAATAAAGTGTGAACCACCATCAGTCATTAAATATCTAGGGACTCCAAACCTCGGTAAAATAACTTCTTTAAGCATCTTAATAGAGGTGTTATGATCAGCACTACCAGTTGGAATAGCTTCTACCCACTTAGTAACGTAATCAACAACAACTAAAATATGTGTATACCCATTAGAGGAAGGAAATGGTTCCATATAATCAAAGCCCCAAACATCAAATGGTTCAATAACAAGTGAATAATTCATAGGAATTTCTTGATGTCTACTAATATTACCGATTCTTTGACATTCATCACAAGACAAGACAAACTTACGGGCAGGCTTGAAGAGAGTAGGCCAATAAAAACCGGATTGCAATACCTTATGTGCAGTTCTATATCCAGCATGGTGTCCTCCATAAGCTTCGGAGTGACACTTGCATAGGATCTATTCATGTTCATGCTCAGGTACACAGTGTCTAATAACACCATCTACTCCTTCTTTATAAAGATGTGGGTCATCCCAAAAGTAATGCCTTAAATCATACAAGAACCTTTTCTTTTGCTGGTATGTGAAACTAGGTGGTATAAATTTAGCAACAATATAATTAGCATAATCAGCATACCATGGAGCAGTCCGAGAAGCATTTATGACATTTAATTGTTCATCAGGAAAGCTATCATCAATAGGTAGTGGGTCATCAAGAACATTTTCTAACCTAGACAAGTTGTCTGCAACGGGGTTCTCAGCTCCCTTTCTATCAATAATATGCAAGTCAAATTCTTATAGCAGGAGAACCCATCTAATAAGTCTAGGTTTAGCATCTTTCTTTTCCATAAGGTATTTAATAGCAGCATGATCAGTGTGAATAGTTACTTTAGAATCAACAATATAAGGTTTGAACTTATCACAAGCAAATACAACTGCCAAGAATTCCTTTTCAGTGGTAGCATAATTACTCTGTGCATTCTCTAGAGTTTTACTAGCATACTGTATAACATTCAATTTCTTATCAACTCTTTGTCCTAGAACAACACCTACAACATAATCACTAGCATCACACATAATTTTAAAGGGTAAATTCCAATCAGGTGGCTGAAAAATAGGTGCAGAAATTAATGCTTACTTAAGTATTTCAAATGCTTCTACACAATCATCATCAAAGACAAAAGGAATATCTTTTTGTAATAGGTTAGTCAGAGGCCGAGAATTTTTTGAAAAGTCCTTAATGAACCTCCTATAAAAACCGGTGTGACCGAGGAAGCTTCTTATACCTTTAATGTCCTTGGGACATGGCATCTTTTCAATAGCATCAACTTTAGATTTATCAACTTCAATGCATCTTTCAGAAATTTTATGCCCCAAGACAATACCTTCATTAACCATAAAGTGGCATTTCTCCCAATTCAGAACAAGATTAGTTTCTTCACATCTCTGCAAAACTCGATCAAGGTTGCTCAAGCAATCATTAAAAGAGGATCCATAAATGGAGAAATCGTCCATGAAAACCTCACATATCTTTTCACAAAAGTCAGAAAATATAGCCATCATGCATCTTTCAAAGGTAGCAGGTGCATTACATAAACCAAAAGGCATACGTCTATAAGCAAAAATACTGAAAGGGCAAGTAAAAGTGGTCTTTGCTTGATCATCAGCTGACACAGGTATTTGAGAGAAACCATAGTAACCATCTAGAAAGCAAAAATGTGTGTGTTTGGATAATCTTTCTTGCATTTGATCAATGAAAGGTAAGGGGTAATGATCTTTTTTAGTAGCCTTATTTAATTTGCGGAAATCAATTACTATCCTATAACCTATAATAATTCTTTACGGAATCAATTCATGTTTATCGTTAGGAACAATAGTAATACCTCCCTTCCTAGGGACACAACGAACATGACTTGCCCGCTGACTATCAGCAATGGGATAGATTGTACCTGCCTCAAGGAGCTTTAATATTTCCTTTCTTACCACTTCTTTCATCTTAGGATTCAGCCGTCGTTGGTGATCAATAACTGGTTTGGCGTCTTTCTCCAAATTTATTTTGTGTTGACATAGAGTGGGACTAATGCCCTTAAGAACATCAAGAGTATATCCAATAGCAGCACGGTGCTTCTTCAGAGTTTTCAATAATTTTTCTTCTTCATGCTCTGAAAGGTTAGCACTAATAATAACAGTATATATCTTCTTTTCATTAAGATAAGCATATTTAAGAGAATCAGGTAATGGTTTAAGCTCAAACACGAGATCACCCTTGGGTGGAGGAGGATCCCCTAGGATTTCAACAGGCAAATTGTGTTTCAGAATAGGTCCCTGTTTAAAGAATACTTCATCTATTTCCATTCTTTCATTCATAAACATATCATTCTCATGGTCTAGCAAATATTGTTCTAAAGGATGACCAGGAGGCACAACAATATAAGCAAGACCAATAATTTCATCTTTGCTAGGCAATTCTTCATCACGGGGTTGTCTAAGAAATTTAGAAAAATTAAACTCATGAGACATATCACCCAAACCAGTAGTAACAACATCCTTCTTGCAATCTATCTTAGCATTAACAGTATTCAAGAAAGGTCTACCAAATATAATGGGACAAAAGCTATCTTGAGGGGAACCAAGAACAAGGAAATCAACAGGATATTTAGCCTTCCCACACAAGACTTCAACGTCTCCAACAATCCCAATTGGTGAAATAGTATCTCTATTAGCAAGCTTAATGGTAACATCGATATCTTCTATCTCAGCTGGTACAATATCATGCATAATTTATTTGTATAAGGAAATAGGTATTTCACTAGCACTAGCACCCATATCACACAAGCCATGATAACAATGATCTCCTATTTTAACAGAAATAACATGCATGCCTACCACATGTCTATGTTTATCTTTAGCACCAGGTTTAGACATTCTAGCAGTCTCATCACAGAAATAAATAACATGCCCATCAATATTATTAGCGAAGAGATATTTAATAGTAGCAATATTAGGTTCAACTTTAACTTGCTCAGGAGGTGTATAAGTTCTAATATTACTTTTATGAACCACAGTTGAAGCTTTAGCATGATCATTTATTCTAACACGGAAAGGTGGTTTCTCAACATAAGCAGTGGGAACAATAGGATCATCATAAGTGATAACTTTTTCTTCAACTTTAATAGGTGCAACTACTTTTGTTTCAATGGGAGGATTATATTTAAACCACTTCTCCTTAGGGAGATCAACATGAGTAGCAAAGGATTCATGGAAAGAAGCTACTATCTCAGAGTCAAGTCCATATTTAGTGCTAAATTTACGGAAAACATCGGTATCCATAAAAGATTTAACACAATCAAACTTAGGTGTTATACCTGACTCCTTACCTTCGTCGAGATCCCAATCTTCAGAGTTGTGTTTAATTCTCTCCAATAAATTTCATTTGAATTCAATAGTCTTCATCGTAAAGGAACCAGTACAAGAAGTATCGAGCATGGAGCGATTGTTGTCAGAAAGCCGAGCATAAAATTTTTGAATAATCATTTCTCTTGAGAGCTCATGATTGGGGCATGAATATAACATTTACTTAAGATCCCCCAAGCTTGAGCGATTCTTTCTCCTTCGTGAGGCCAAAAATATATACATATATATATATATAATTACGATCACGATGAACAAGATGCATAGGATAAAACTTCTGCTGAAATTCCAATTTCAATCGCTTTAGTACCATGATCCCATATCATCACATAGCCTATACCATCTCAATGCATCTCCCTTTAAAGATAAAGCGAAAACCTTCTTCTTGATAACATCATCGGGCATACATGCAAGCTTAAATAACCACAAACTTCACCCACATAGATTAAGTGTAAGTCGGGATGTAATGTTCCATATCCTGCAAAAGGATTAGCTAGCAGTTTCTCTATCATACCCGAAGGAATTTTGAAGTAAACATTTTCATTTTTAGTAGGTCCAGTAGGTTGAGGAGAAACTATTTTATCTACCGGTCGGGGTGAAGATACCCTGAACAAGCCCCTCAAAGGATTACTTTCCATAGTAACAAGTCACAATAAATTTCAGCACAGTATATAAATTTTTCCATACCAAATTCAACCTACCAAAGGCGCTTCACTCCCCGGAAATGGCGCTATAAAAGAGTCTTGATGACCCACAAGTATAGGGGATCTATAGTAGTCCTTTCAATAAGTAAGAGTGTCGAACCCAACAAGGAGCAGAAGGAATGGATAAGCAGTTTTCAGTAAGGTACTCTCTACAAGCACTGAAATTATCGGTAACAGATAGTTTTGTGATAAGGTAATTGGTAACGAGTAGCAAGTAATAGTAAATAAGGTATAGAAGGATGGCCCAATCCTTTTTGTAGCAAAGTAAAAGCCTGGACAAACTCTTATATGAAGGAAAGCGCTCCCGAGGACACATGGGAATTATTGTCAAGCTAGTTTTCATCACGTTCATATGATTCGCGTTCGGCACTTTAATAATTTTATATGTGGGTGGACTGGTGCTTGGGTGCTGTCCTTACTTGGATAAGCATGCCACTTATGATTAACCCCCATTGCAAGCATCTGCAACTACAACAGAAGTGTTAAGGTAAACCTAACCATAGCATGAAACATATGGATCCAAATCAGCCCCTTACGAAGCAACGCATAAACTAGGGTTTAAGCTTCTGTCACTCTAGCAACCCATCATCTACTTATTACTTCACAATGCCTTCCTCTGGGCCCAATCAATGGTGAAGTGTCATGTAGTCGATGTTCACATGACACCACTAGAGGGATGACAACATACATCTCATCAAAATATCGAACGAGTACCAAATTCACATGACTACTAATAGCAAGACTTCTCCCATGTCCTCAGGAACAAACGTAACTACTCACAAAGCATATTCATGTTCATAATCAGAGGGGTATTAATATACATAATGGATCTGAACATATGATCTTCCACCAAGTAAACCAACTAGCATCAACTACAAGGAGTAATCAACACTACTAGCAACCCACAGGTACCAATCTGAGGTTTGGATACAAAGATTGGATACAAGAGATGAACTAGGGTTTGAGATGAGATGGTGCTGGTGAAGATGTTGATGGAGATTGAACCCCTCCCGATGAGAGGGTCGTTGGTGATGACGATGGTGATGATTTCCCCCTCTCGGAGGGAAGTGTCCCCGGCAGAACAGCTCCGTCGGAGCCCTAGATTGGTTCCGCCAAGGTTCCGCCTTGTGGTGGCGAAGTCTCGTCCCGAAAGCTTGCTTATGATTTTTTCCTCGACGAAAGACTCCATATAGCAGAAGATGGGCATCGGAGGGCCACCAGGGGGCCCACGAGGCAGGGGGCGCGCCCAGGGGGTAGGGCGCGCCCTCCACCCTCGTGGCTGGTGGGTGGCCCCCCTCTGGTACTTCTTGCGCTCAGTATTTTTTATAATTCTGGAAATAACTTCCGTGAAGTTGCAGGACTTTTGGAGATGTGAAGAATAGGTCTCTAATATTTGCTCCTTTTCCAACCTAGAATTCCAGCTGCCGGCATTCTCCCTCTTTATGTAAACCTTGTAAAATAAGAGAGAATAGGCATAAGTATTGTGACATGATGTGTAATAATAGCCCATAATGCAATAAATATCGATATAAAAGCATGATGCAAAATGGGTTACAGAAGTACCAAAGGGGTGCCCCAAGGGGGGCACAACTCACCTGGGTGCCCTGGAGGCCCAGGCGCGCCCTGGTGGGTTGTGCCCACCTCGGTGGCCTCCCACACCGCCTCTTCGCCCTATAAATTCCCAAATATTCCAAAAACCCCGAGGGTAACCTTAGATTAGAAGTTCCACCGCCGCAAGCCTTTGTAGCCACGAAAAACCAATCTAGACCCCGTTCCGGCACCCTTCCGGAGGGGGAAATCATCACCGGTGGCCATCTTCATCATCCCGGCGGCCACCATGATGATGAGGGAGTAGTCCACCCTCGGGGATGAGGGTTTGTACTAGTAGCTATGTGTTTAAACTCTCTCTCTCTCTCTCTCTCTCTCTCTCTCTCTTGTGTTCTTGAGATGTCACAATCTTGATGTATCATGGGCTTTGTTAATATAGTCGGATCATATGGTGTTTTCCCTTTGAAATTTCGTTTTATAGGATTGAATACTTTTATGGATTTGAAAGCACTTGATATATGTCTTGCATATGAATACTCGTGGTGACAATGGGGTATTATATTGATTCACTTGAGATATGTTTTGTCACTCAACACGCAGATTCCTGAGGTGACATTGGGGTAATCTATGCATATGGGTTGATGCACGTTATCGTCTTTTGTTTCTTTGGTAGAAATCTTGGGGCACTCTTTGAGGTTCTTTCTGTTGGATTGAGTATTATAATGCTCAATTTGTTTTGGTGTTATTTTAGTACGAACTCTTGATAGATCGATTGGAAAGAATAGCTCAGTGTTATTTTAGGACGAACTCCTGATAGATCGATCGAAAAGAATAACTTGGTGTTATTTTTGTACGAACTATTGGATAGATCAATTGGAAAGAATAGCTACAAACAACTTCTTCTTATGTTCTCCGCTAGATAAGAACTTTGGAGTGATTCTTCATCTCACTTTGAGGGATGGTTATATGATGCAATTAGATTAGCATTGTCGAGAGATTGCACTAGCGAAAGTATGGACCCTAGGCCTTGTTTTCAAGCATTGCAATACCATTTGTGCTCACTTTTGTTACATGCTACCTTGCTGTTTTTCATTGTCACTATCACAAAATCAATATCTACTATCATTACTACACTTGTATTACCATCTCTTCGCCGAACTAGTGCACCTATACAAATTACCATTGTATTTGGTGTGTTGGGGACACAAGAGACTCTTTGTTATTTCATTGCAGGGGTGTTTGAGAGAGACCATCTTCATCCTACACCTCCCATGGATTGATAAACCTTAGGTCATCCACTTGAGGGAAAATTGCTATTGTCCTACAAAACTCTGCGCTTGGAGGCCCAACACGAGTCTACAAGAATAAAGTTGTGTAGTAGACATCAAGATCTTTTTCGGCGCCGTTGTCGGGGAGGTGAGTGCTTGAAGGTATATCTTTAGATCTTGCTATCGAATCTTTTAGTTTCTTGTTTTATCACTAGTTTGGTTTATAAAAAGAAAATTACAAAAAATGGAATTGAGGTTGCCTCATATTATTCGTCTTTATAATGTCTTTCATGAAAATGATGGAAAGGAAAGTTGTGCTCAATTGTTAGAAGAAGAATGCTATGAAATGTTTGGCATAGAATCCAAGAATTATGAGCATGATTGCAATGTTGCTAGTATGAATTCATTTAATATCCATGATGCTAGTGATATGCAAAGCCATAAGCTTGGG
This sequence comes from Triticum dicoccoides, assembly GCF_002162155.2. Taxonomy (NCBI): domain Eukaryota; kingdom Viridiplantae; phylum Streptophyta; class Magnoliopsida; order Poales; family Poaceae; genus Triticum; species Triticum dicoccoides. The sequence goes on from NC_041392.1 coordinate 408,910,326, forward strand.
GATGCTATGTTTGATTAAGATGATATTTTTATTCCCCCATGTTTTGATGTGCAAATTTGTTATAATGGTAGAATGCTCCTATTTATGATGATTACAATGATGAATGTGGGTTTGGAAGAGTGTCAACTCTAGGTAATGATCCCACTAGTTTGGAGGGTGTTGAATCTTATCACAATGATGAAAGTGGATTTGGAGAGGTCATGACTTTATTTAGTGATGAATCCACTATTTTGGAAGAGATTTCAATTGATTATGAGAACAAAGTTTCTATCTATGATGATTATGGTGATGACATGTTTGCTATAAAGAATAATGATAATCATGAAACTTGTCGTCATGATTTTTAATTTTTAATCTCATGATAGTTATTTTGTTGAGTTTGCTCCCACCACTATTGATGGGAATAAATTTGCGTATGTGGAGCATAAGAAAATTTCTATGCCTGTGGATCATGAAAAGATTGCTTTATGTGATAGTTATATTGTTGAATTCATTAATGATGCCACTGAAAATTATTATGGGAGAGGAACATGTGCTTCTACATATCTCAATAATATCAAGTTTCCTCTCTATGTGTTGAAAATCTTGAAGTTACACTTGTTTTGCCTTCCTATGCTAGTTGATTCTTGTTCCCATAAGTTGTTTGCTCACAAAAATATCAATGCATAGGAAGTGGATTAGACTTAAATTTTCTAGTCATTTTCTTCATGATGCTCTCTTCATGTTTCAATTCTTATCTTTTATGCGAGCATCATTGAAATCATCATGCCTAGCTAAAAGGTATTAAAGAGAAGCGCTTGTTAGGAGACAACCCAACACTTTTACCTACAGTTTTTGTGTGTTCACATGATTATGGTACTGTAGTAATCATGTTTTACTGCTTTTGTTTCAATAAAGTGCCAAGTAAAGCCTTTGGGATAGTGTGGATGATAGTTGACTTGAATCTGTGCAAAAACAGAAACTTTTGTGCTCAGTCCAGGAATTTTCAAAATTCACTGGAAGGTAATTTTTGATCTGAATTTTTTAAAAGTTACATATACAAATTCCCTATGTTTTCCTAATTTTTCAGAATTTTTGGAGTAGCAGAAGTACGGTTGTTTTCCAGATTATTACAGACTGTTCTGTTTTTGACAAATTATTTTTTCAATGCATAGTTTGCTTGTTTCCTAGTTTCTATGGCTTATATTGCTCAATATAAATTGTGGAAATGATAAGGTATTGTAGTAATTGTGTGAGAACAATTATGAATCTTGTATTTGACAGTACCAAAGTGAACGATTTTTCTTTATCATACTAACCTATCTCACGAAGTTCCGTTAAGTTTTGTGTCATTGAAGTTTTCAAGTTTTGGGTGAGATATCGATATGAGGAGAATAAGGAGTGACAAGACCCTAAGCTTGGGGATGCCCAAGGCACCCCCAAGGTAATATTCAAGGAATATCCAAGCAACTAAGCTTGGGGATGCCTCGGAAGGCATCCCCTCTTTCGTCTCCAACATTATCGGTAACCATACTTGGAGCTATATTTTCATTCGTCGCATGATATGAGTTTTGCTCAGAGTCATTTTATTTTGTTAGGATTTGCTTGCTGCTATTTATAATAATGTTTTGCGTCTTTCATTTCAATAAAAATGTCAAGTATTGCCTCTGCCATGCTTATTTTACAAGTCTATCTGTGGCTGTTTGAAAACAGAAAGTTTATCGCTGTTGCAAAAATTCTCCAGAAAATTCAGAATGTGATAAAACGTTGAAACTTTTTGCACAATAAGCTGTAATAAAGTTTCTAAAATGTGGTAATTGTTCAGAAATTTTTTGAGTCAGGGAAGTATGGTTCCTCTTGCATCCTTTACAAACTGTCCTGTTTAGACAGATTGCTGTTATGTTTGCATGGTTTGCATATGTTTGCTTGTTTAATGATTCTATTTGAGGATAGGAGTATTAAAAATTCAGTGGCATTTAGTATGCAATGTTAAATAATAATTTTAGTAATTTTCTACAGTAGAGAATGATAAGGTTGTGCATTGATTTATACTAACTTATCTCACGAGTTCTTGTTGAGTTTTGTATGGGTCAAGTTTTTGAGATTGAGGGAAAACCGTGATATGAGAGGAATTAAGGAGACAAAAAAGCTCAAGCTTGGGGATGCCCAAGGCATCCTAAATCAACATTTCAAGAAGTCTCAAGCATCTAAGCCTGGGGATGCCCCAGTAGGCATCCCACCTTTCTTCTTCAACAATTATTAATTAGTATCGGTTGAGACTAAGTTTTTGCTTCTTCACATAAGTTGTGCTATTCTTCGAATGTCATTTTGTTTTGTTTTGCTTGCTTTTTTAATAAAATACTTAGATCTGAAAGTTTTTAAATAAGAGAGAGTCCTCAAATAGCTACCCGTTTACTTAACTACTCGTTTGATCTTCACTTATATCTTTCTGGAGTAGTTTGTCATTCACTCTCATGCTTCAGTTAGATTACTTTGAGAGATGAAATTTTTGTATGCTCAATTTCTTCACTTAAATTTAGCTTGTCAAAAGAAATGGCAACATATGAAACTAGTCCCAAAGTGATAGATATTCAAGAGGGATATAATAAAAACTTTCAGGAAGATCATTGGACATAATAAACTTGATTCTTTGTAATAGTTTTGCGATATGATGATATAATATGTGACTCATGTTAATAGTAATTGTTCTTTAGTAAGAATATTGGTGTTAAGGTTTGTGATTCCCTATGCAAACACGAAAGTCAATATCGGTGTCAGTTATGCTTAATGCTCGCTTATGAGTTTCTTGGTTGGATGCTTCTCAATCTTTTTGCTAGCGTTCACTTGTACTAAGTAGGAATACTACTTGTGCATCCAAAATCCTTAAACCAGTTTTGCCATATGAGTCCACTATACCTACCTATATGCGGTATTTCCGTGTCGTTCTAAGCAAATTTGTATGTGTCATCTCTAATCTTCAAAATAAATTTCCTTTATGTGCGGTATTTCCGTGTCGTTTTATGAAACAGTAGGTGGTGGCTGATATTTTTCCATGCTAGATGTGTTATTCTCAAGATGAGTGTTTATTCACTTGTCATTGCATGAGAGTACGACATAGGTATTAGGGATGCCCAGTCCTGAAATGAAAAATGAATTTACTTTATGTTGTCAAATAATAAATTCCTAGAAAAGTGTTGGTATGGACGACACCTGTGGATTCGGTTAGCCGTGGAATGTGAAAGTATGGTGGAAAAATGAATAAACTTTATTTTCTATTTGGGAACCGCCTATGATATATCTAGCATGGAAAGTATTGAGAACTACTCGATCGTTTTTGTTGACAGGAAAGGCATGCCACCCAAAAAAACATCTCTCAATTTCCTCTTTGAGCTCTGGCACCTCTAAAATTCCCTACTCCCCTCTATGAAGGGTGAGGGAGTCCTGGCTTAGGGGGTGTTTGGGTAGCCGGACTATACCTTCAGCCGGACTCCTGGACTATGAAGATACAAGATTGAAGACTTCGTCTCGTGTCCGGATGGGACTTTCCTTGGCGTGGAAGGAAAGCTTGGCGATGCGGATATTCAAGATCTCCTACCATTGTAACCGACTCTGTGTGACCCTAACCCTATCCGGTGTCTATATAAACCGGAGGGTTGTAGTCCGTCGCAATCAACTCCATACACAACAATCATACCATAGGCTAGCTTCTAGGGTTTAGCCTCCTTGATCTCGTGGTAGATCTACTCTTGTACTACCCATATCATCGATATTAATCAAGCAGGAGTAGGGTATTACCTCCATCAAGAGGGCCCGAACCTGGGTAAAAAACATCGTGTCCCTTGTCTCCTGTTACCATCCGGCCTTGACGCACAATTCGGGACCCACTACCCGAGATCCGCCGGTTTTGACACCGACATTGGTGCTTTCATTGAGAGTTCCTCTGTGCCGTCACAATCAGGAAGGATGCCTCCTCCCATCTTTAAAGACGGCGTCGTTGCTAAGGGAGCCTTGGCTGTCGGCCAAACCCTCCGGCTAGGTGGTTTCCTCATGACCGCCTGTTCGGCTGTTGCGCCGACGGTGACCTCTCGGGTCATCAAAAGCAACCTACATGTCAGCTCGGAGCTCGTCGAGCAGCTAGATCCAATGGAGCTCTCTTCTGTAAACGAGCTCTTGGATCGCATCGCCGCCCTTTGGGTCGCTACAAATTACGACCAGGTTGGGTTTAAACCCGACCTAAGAGAAATTAACTCTCCCCAAGTCACCCACCACGTTGCCGTGGTAGAGGCGCAGTGCGGCGACCCTTCATCTATTTTAAGGACTAGCTACGTCCGAATTCCCGACTCCTCCAAGCCGGATACCCGCGGAGAGGAGGATGTAACTCAAGACTTGAGCTTAGGATCAGGCAACGGGCTAGATTCGTTGGACAACATCCAAGAACCTGAACTTCAGAGTTCGGAAACTCTTCGGCCTCCGAATCTTGGATTGGGTGAGGTTTCAGATTCAACAACACCCGCCCACCCGAACATAAGCGATCTCTCCCAAATCAGGCAGAGGCCCGAGGAAATAGTACATCATTACTGGGCCAGATTCCTCCTGGTTATGAATAGGATAAAGGATTGCCGCGAGGGAGACGCAATCTCAATTTTCTGCAGTAATTGCACGGACGAGGGAATCCTTAACGCCGTAAGTCGTCGTGATATTACACGCTTCGCTGACTTGGCGTCCATAGTACAAAAATATTGAGCGATGGAAAGCGCCTGGAAAACCGAAATAAAATTTTGGGATAATCCGTCCTTGAATAGTAATCCCGTCCGAACTAAGAGGGTGCATCATCATAGGACACTCGGGATAAACACCAAAAAGACAAAACCCTCTACAGGGCATGGAACCGTACTGGAAAGGTGGCTTGATGGACCCTGTAGAATCCACAGTACAGAGGACGCCACACCAACTCACAGCCTTAGAGCATGTTGGATACTCCGGCAGGTGGCCAAAATTGGCGAGGACCTCTTAATTCTGGAGGCTGCAGAAAGCCAGCCCGAGGACACTAGTACCGTTCTCACAGTCTTCGAGACTTTCGCATCAAACAGTATGCGAAAAAGAACACTCCGCAGCCTCGCCGAAGTCTATCAAGTTGCAACAATAAATCCATGGAGCGACACTGCTATTACCTTCAACGCAAGTGATGAACCTAGATTCCGAACAGCCCGAGCACCAGCCGCATTGGTCCTCAGTCCCATAGTGGACGGCTTTCGCCTCACCAAGGTGCTCATGGATGGAGGCAGCGGACTGAACCTCATTCGGGAACCTTCAAAAAATGGAAATAGTCTGGAACCGCATCGAGCGAAGCAGCACAACCTTTAGAGGAATAATCCCCAGTCGGGAAGCACGCTGCACAGGAAAAATCACACTAGATGTGGTGTTCGGCACGCCGGATAATTACAGGTCTGAAGAAGTCACGTTTCAGGTGGCCCCGTTCAAAAGCGGATATCACGCTTTACTGCGACGGGAAGCATTCTCAATCTTCCAAGCAATACCCCATTACGGGTACATGAAGCTTAAGATGCACGGGCCGAACAGAATTATCACTCTAGCTAGTGATCCGGACGTAGCACTCCGCGCCGAAAACAAGACGGCCGCATTGGCCCTTGAGGCACTATCCGAAGCCTTAGCGGCCAAGGAACTGACTGTGCTGCGCTCCACGGTTAACAGGGATGATGTGATACTCGATAAGAGATCCAAATCCACATCCTTCAAGCCAGCTGACGAGATAGTCAAATTCCAGGTCCATCCAACGGACCCGAATAAAACAGCTTCCATCGGGGCACGACTGAACCCTGATGTAGACGCCGCACTGCGAGAGTTCCTACGAGAGAACTAGGACATTTTCGCCTGGCACCCTTCAGACATGCCAGGGATCCCACGCAGGCTGGCCGAACACAGCTTAAATACCCTAAAAGGATTCAAACCTGTCAAACAAACCCTTCGGCGTTTTTCCGAACCCAAGAGACAGGCTATGGGAGAGGAGCTAGCCAAGCTATTGGAGGCCGGATTCATTAGAGACATAAAACATCCAGACTGGCTAGCAAACTTGGTGATGGTACCAAAGAAGGACAAATCCTGGCGCCTGTGTGTCGATTTTAAAGACCTCAACAAGGCTTACCCAAAGGATCCCTTCCCCCTCCCCCGTATTTATCAAATTATCGATGCCATTGCAGGACATGACTCGTTGTGTTTCCTCGACGCATACTCCGGATACCATCAAATCAAGATGGCAGAATCAGACCAAGCCGCAACAACATTCATCACACCATACGGCCCATTCTGCTTCAACACAATGCCCTTCGGGCTGAAAAACGCCGGCGCAACATATCAGTGCATGATCCAGACATGTCTGGCAAATCAGATCGGCAAAACATGGAGGCGTATGTTGATGATGTGGTCGTCAAATCAAGACATGTCGAATCTCTAGTAGACGACTTGAGGGTTACATTCGATAACCTCCAAAAATATGACATCAAGCTCAACCCGAAAAAATGCGTCTTCGGCGTTCCAGCCGGAAAGCTCTTGGGCTTCATTGTATCTGGTAGAGGAATTTAAGCAAATCCAGCCAAGATCCGAGCTTTGTCACAATTGGATATCCCAAAGGACCTCAAACAAATACAAAAATTAACCGGATGCATGGCGGCTTTAAGCCGCTTCATCTCCCGCTTGGGAGAAAAGGCACTACCCCTCTATCGCCTCCTTCGGCGCACCGAACACTTCGAGTGGACGGAGGCCGCCATGGCCGGACTTGATGAAATAAAAGCCATATTGGCAACAAACCCAGTCCTGGCCGCGCCGAACACCGGCAAACCAATGTTACTGTACATTGCAGCAACACATCAAGTTGTCAGCGCAGTGCTCGTTGTCGAGCGGGAAACGGATGGACACAAATTCCCCCTTCAAAGGCCGGTCTACTACATATCCACTGTCCTCACTCCATGCAAATCACGGTACCTGCATTATCAAAAGATTGCATACGCGGTATTCATGGCATCCCGGAAGCTACAACACTACTTTCAAGAGTGTTCCATAACAGTAGCCTCGGAAGTACCACTCAACGATATTATCAACAACCGCGACGCAACGGGCCGGATTGCAAAATGGGCCATCGAGCTTCTCCCATTCGATATAACCTATAAGCCACGGTGAGCTATTAAATCGCAAGTTTTGGCCGGCTTCGTCACAGAATGGACGGAGGTCGAGCTCCCTAAAGAGTACGGCACATATTCAAACTGGATTATGCATTTCAACGGCTCCTAAATGTTGGCCGGACTGGGGGCTGGCGTCGTCCTGACGTCCCCCACAGGAGACATAGTCCAATATGTGCTCCAAATCATGTACATGGATTCCAACAATGCAGCTGAATATGAGGCCCTCCTACATGGTCTCCGGATAGCAGTATCCATGGGTATCCAGTGCCTAGAGGTATGCGGGGATTCAAACCTCGCGATATCCCAAATAAATGGAGACTTCGACGCCAAGGATCCAAAAATGGCAGCTTACCGCAACGCCATCCTAAAAATGTCAGCTCGGTTCGAAGGGCCGGAGTTTCACCATATAGCCCGAGAAAACAATCAAGCAGCGGACGTCCTGGCACGCATCGGAGCAAAACGTGATGCAGTCCCCCCAACATCTTTTTGGAAAGATTGTTCAAGCCATCCGTAGCATGGGAGGGGGAACCCGCAAATAACAGCCCGGACCCAGCTGCACCACTCAACGCCGAACAATCTGACACAATTGGAGGCTCTCCCAATGAAACTACACCTTCAGCCCACGTAATAATGGCGGTCATCGCCCCATGGACAGAACCATTCCTAGCCTACCTTACTAGGCAAGAACTCCCGGAGGACCAAAACGAGGCCCGCTGCATAGTGCGGCGATCTAAATCCTATAGAGTCCATGAGGGAGAGCTTTATAAGAAAAGCACTACCGGAGTCCTTCAAAGGTGCATCTTCGAAGAGGAAGGGCGGAACCTTCTGGCTGAAATTCATGCCGGACTCGGTGGTCACCACACCGCTACTCGGTCCCTTGTTAGCAAGGCTTTCCGTACAAGCTTTTATTGGCCGACGGCCCGGGCAGACGCTCAGGTCCTAGTCCAACGATGCGCTGGTTGCCAACTTTTTGCCAACCAAAGCCATATGCCACCCACCGCACTCCAAACTATACCCATCACCTGGCCTTTTGCGGTCTGGGGGCTTGACATGGTCGGACCCCTTAAAGGTGGGACCGATAGGAAAAAATACTTACTGGTCATGGTGGATAAATTCACCAAATGGATAGAAGCCAAGCCTGTTAAAACGGCCGAATCCGGACCTGTGATAGACTTCATATCCGGGGTTGTACACCGTTATGGCGTCCCCCACAGCATCATAACCGGTACAAACTTTATCGCCGACGAGGTAAAACTCTGGTGCAAAAACATGGGCATCAAGCTCGATTATGCTTCCGTCTATCACCCACAAACCAACGGCCAGGTCGAACGTGCAAATGGTCTTATCATGAGCGGCATTAGACCCAGACTGGTGCGGTTCCTCAAGGAATCTAAGACGCATTGGGTAGAGGAGCTCGACTCCGTGCTATGGGGGCTGTGGACCACGCCAAATCGCACCACCGGATACACACCATTTTTTATGGTGTACGGCGCAGAGGCAGTTCTGCCCTGCGACATAATTCATGACTCACCTAGAGTGCGCATGTACGAAGAAGGAGAAGCCGAGCTCGATCGGTAGGACAACTTGGACGCCCTGGAGGAGGAGAGTGACGTGGCAAAAGCCCGTTACGCATTTTATCAACAGCAGGCCCGAAGGTATCAAAGCAGAGAAGTACGGGCCAAAAATTACAATGTTGGCGAACTAGTTCTACGCCTGCCGGATAAGAAGAAGGACAAACTCAAGCCCAAGTGGGAAGGTCCATTCATAATCGACCAAGTCCTGACTGGCGGGGCGTACCGCCTGCGAGATGCGTCGGATAACCGACTCAAGCCGAACCCGTGGAACGCCACCCGTCTCCGAAGATTCTATGCCTAGCGCCGGACTCTGTGTTCGTCTCCTTCCTCTGTCCATTTTTTGCATTTTTCTGTCTTACATTTCTCTCCTTCCCCTCTTTTAGTTTATAGCCCTTAAAGGCTCATCTAGTGACGTGCCACTCGCACTCATTAAACCTGGGGGCTTCTTTAACAGAAGCTTATTTATACGGGTTTCACGCCCAACACATGCGTCAAACTTCTGCATGTACCTTTTTCTTCACCATTATATGCATCGATATGACTTAAGTTTTGGCCAAGCTGGGTTGCCTGGCTCCTTTGCTTACCCCTACGTTCCCGATTGTTCGGCTAGGCGGTAAAGGGAGCACCTCTGCGATTGTTACTACCGGGTCAGCCGGATGTGTACCTCAGACTGGGTGAAGCCGAAAGCTAGCGTTCTTAAGGGAATATTCGGTCGGTGAGATAAAAGATGATCTTTTTACTCATTTTATGCACCCCCAGATGCTTTTTCTGCGTCTTTTTACGCAGTCCGGACATGCACTTTAGGGCATGCCTCCTAGCGAAAGGAACCCCTAACGAAACTATTCTCTCTGGAAGATGTTTCTTACTAACCATGTAATATAACATAACTAGTTGGGCACTTGTCTGATAAAGCACTAATGACCCCTACGCCTGGTCTCCACGCATACCACGGTTCTTATATAACCGCTATGGTATTCGGACACACTCCGGACCGTCAGGTCCCGAGGTTGAAGCGAAAAGGTCGGCAACGACAAACGATCTACAATCCGGCTAGAAGGCATTACACATGTCAATTCAAAATTACATAGTCATTCTGACTGATTGTATTCCTCTTCTATACCATCTAACAGGTTGTCTAATTTACAGTCCTGCTGGGAATACTTCGCGGCCAACTCTACTTGGCCATACACTAAGCTCACAGGGATCTCCTTCCCGTCAGGCCCCACTGGTCCGACCTCGGCCATGTGGTTTGGGTCAGACTTCGTAAAACGGGTCTTCACCATGGCCCAGGCTTCCCTAGCGCCTTGTCGGCAGGCCGATATCTTCCACAACCGGAAGCACCGCCGAGCTCCCTTCAGCTTCTCCGCAAGCTCTCCAAGGCCCTCGGGCATGGAGTGGTCAGGCCATAAGGCTTGGGCAACACCTCGCATCACCTGCCGAATTCGCTCGTGCAGTTGCATGAGTTCGGGAAAAAGGTCACCCATAGAACCGGGCATTTCCTCTGCAGGACGACCTATGAGCATACCTATAGACATTACTCTGTTAGTCGACTTCCTCGCCGAACTCTTTTTTTTTCAAAGTTCGTTCAAGCACTTATTGAATATGCCGCGTCGAAGCCGCTGATTCTCCCTCGTGGAGTCCGACAGCTGGCCACAAACATCTTTAAGTTCGACGTCCAGCCTGGTGTTGGCATCCTGAAGATCATTCTTCTCTCGCCTCACCTTTGTCAACATACTCTCACCGGCCTTTAGCCGGCGTAAGAGTTGTTGCTTTTCCGGATCGAGTCCGGCGCCATCTGCAACATGATTTGTCAGATTTGCACCCACACCGCACAATACTAATCTTTCGAAGTGTATCTTACCTCGGGGGGTCTCTTTGGGCTCCCTGCTGCGGCTAGTGCGGCCTCTAGTTGGGCCTTGCACTTTTCCAGCTCCTGGGACAGTACGACATTCTTCTCTGTAAGAACCTGCTTATTAAATGATCCTTAAATCAGTTGCTCTAACTATTTCAAGTCTCGGGGGCTACTGGTATACCTATATTTGACCAAAATTTTCTTACCCGTATGTCTTTTACATGCTACTCCGTGGCTCTGGCTAAACCATTTTGAGCGGCACGGAGGTACGCATCTCCCGAATTAAAGGCATCTAAAGCCTCTTGGGAGAAACAAGCGTCACGTAGAACTGTCCGGCGACGCCTTTGGTTCATGGCACTCTCCACTTCAGAATTTGTGGCAGACAGCCTGTCCGCATCCTCTGTCGGAGGAGCGTCCGGCGCGCGCCTTGTGCTCACCTCCGCTTCCTGGCCAGACATTGGAGCCTGGCTGGTGGGGGCGCGATTGGCAACCTCTCCGGATGTAGTCCGGCGAGGTCTCTTCGTTCTGAAGATAGCACGAACATTAATATGCCCTGACAGAATAGCACCAGGGAAACAGAGGGTGCGCTATACCTTTGCACCGGCATCTCAGTTCGGACTGCATTCCTTTTTGCCCCATGGGATCCTGCGGCCCCTGGTTGGCTAGCCGCCGCAGGTTCGGCCTCCTGCCTCGGAAATCTCCCCTGTAAAACACGGTTGTCATCAGAAACACCGGAATACGTGAGAGTGGAATCTCTCTCAAGGGAATGAGACTCCGGTTTCTGTCACCTAGGAGGCCGGGATTAACCCTGGGTAATCCGCCGTAATGGCTACCAATGTATTGTCCTTGCTTAGCTGATGGAACACTCCGTCGATAAGCTCCACCGATATGTCTGGATTCTCTTCGGAGTCCGGATTGAGGGACCGTTCTGGGTCCTCGGGCTGTGGAGGGCGGCTGCTTATATCCTTTACCTCCTGTCGCAGTTCCTGCATCGAAGTCGTTAGACTACCTATCTAACCATGGGAGTATAAAACAAACGGGCAAGCACAATTGTTCACTTACCCAACTTGGAGGACCGTACATACTGAATCCGGCCCGCGGGTTGACGCGGAGGAATTCCTCCTATTCTCCCTTGTACAAAGAGGATAAGATCTTTACTAAGGCGGCGGCTGAGGCCGGCCCCTTACGACCATAACGTGTGGCGTCATCCTCCCCGTTGAAATCCCACATGGGGTGGCCTCTATATTGAAGCGACTGCACCCCCCGCATAATGCATGTGGCCATGACTCCAATCATGGTTAGTCCGGAATGAGCTAACAGTCTTATCCGGCCCATCAGGTAAAGGACGTCTCTGTCACTTTCTCTCTGAGAGCTCCGCGGACGCCATCTCAAGCGTTTCTTCAATGGAGCACTGTTGAACTCAGGGAGACCGACCCGGATAGGGTCCGGTAGCGGGATGTCATCTATATAAAACCATTCCAAAGGCCAGTCCTCGGACGCCTTCTTTGGGGTTCCGGATAGGTATCCGGTCCCGGCGATGCGCCATACTTCGGCTCCGCCCACTTGGTATATAGACCCCTTTTGAGAACGGGGCACCAGGCAGAATAACCTCTTCCACAGCGCGAAATGAGCCTCAACGCCTAAAAATAGCTCGCAAAGGGCGACGAAACCCGCAATATGCAATACGGAGGCGGGCGTGAGATTGTGCAGCCGGAGGCCGTAGAACTCCAGAAGCCCGTGGAGAAATGGATGAATTGGAAATCCCAGTCCCCTTATTAGATAGGGAACGAGGCACACCCGCTCTCCTTTAGAAGGATTGGGGGTGCTCTCCGCTTGTTTTCCACCATTGTAGGTGGCGAGACCAGCTCGGACCGGGACCATGTATGCCTGAGGGAGAAATCCCTTGGCCTGAAGCGACACTAACTCGCTATGCGGGATGGTGCAACTCTCCCAGTCCCCGGGCTTGGGACCGGAGGGGCGAGGGGAGGAGCTGCGACAGGTGGTCATGTTCGAATGGACCTTTGCTGGAAGCGCTCTGATGATAACTCGCGGAAAGGAGAAGATGTGGTTTGGACCTAAATCCCCATCCCGTTAAATAGGCGGCTCGTTTATACGGCTAGGGGTGTGGATGTAAAAACGCCCCGACTTTTCGCATTCGTTTGACACATGGAAGACGGCCATTATTGGGTGTGGAAGCCGAGGAACACTACATTACGAAAATCGGACATTATTCCTACAGGTACACAAAATTTGGAGAAGAACCCGCCTTGCAATGCCGAACAATCTGCGCATCGGACTCGTCGTCATTGAAGCCTGGTTCGGGAGCTACTAAGGGAGTCCTGAATTAGGGGGTGTTCGGGTAGCCGGACTATACCTTCAGCCGGACTCCTGGACTATGAAGATAGAAGATTGAAGACTTCGTCTCGTGTCCGGATGGGACTTTCCTTGGCGTGGAAGGCAAGCTTGGCGATGCGGATATTCAAGATCTCCTACCATTGTAACCGACTCTGTGTAACCCTAACCCTATCCGGTGTCTATATAAACTGGAGGGTTGTAGTCCGTAGGCAATCAACTCCATACACAACAATCATACCATAGGATAGCTTCTAGGGTTTAGCCTCCTTGATCTCGTGGTAGATCTACTCTTGTACTACCCATATCATCGATATTAATCAAGCAGGAGTAGGGTATTACCTCCATCGAGAGGGCCCGAACCTGGGTAAAAAACATCGTGTCCCTTGTCTCCTGTTACCATCCGGCCTTGACGCACAGTTCGGGACCCACTACCCGAGATCCGCTGGTTTTGACACCGACAAAGGGCCTCTCTATTTACTTTATGCAATTTTTATTTTTATTTTAGTCGCCATTTTCTCTCATGAAGCGCCATCTAAGGGGCACTATAATCGTACTTGAGCATTGGGTGTAGCTAATATGCGAGTGCGTTTCATGAATGGATCAATGATTGAGCATAATGGGGGAGGGATAACTTGCTTTAGTGTTGATATTTTGAAAGACATGGTTGCTTGTTCATATGCTTGGGTATTAAAATCTTCATGTCAAAACTAGACTATTGCTTTGAACCATATAAAAGTCCAAATGTCCATGCTAGAACAGAAAAGAATATGTGATGAACATGTTAGGCAACATTCCACATCAAAAATTCTGTTTTTATCATTTACCTGCTCGAGGACGAGCAAGAATTAAGCTTGGGGATGCTGATACGTCTCCAACGTATCTATAATTTTTTATTGTTCCATGCTGTTATATTATCATTCTTGGATGTTTTATAGTCATTTTATAGAAAATTTATATCATTTTCTGGGACTAACCTATTGAGATAGTGCCTAGTCCCAGTTGCTATCTTTTGCTTGTTTCTTACTTCGCGGGAAATCAATATCAAACGGGGTCCAAACGCAGCAAAAATTTTTGGAAAATTTTTATGGACCAGAACACCCAAGATGGGCAGAGAAGTAGCAGAGGGGTGCCCCGAGGGGGGAACAACCCACCTGGGCACGCCTGGAGGCCCAGGGGCGCCCTGGTGGGTTGTGCCCACCTAGGGGGCCTCCTGCACCGTCTCTTCGCCCTATAAATTCCCAAATATTCCAAAACCCCGTGGGTAACCCTAGATCAGATGTTCTGCCGCCGCAAGCCTCTATAGCCATGAAAAACTAATCTAGACCCCGTTCTGTCACCCTGCTGGAGGGGGAAATCATCACCGGTGGCTATCTTCATCATCCCGGCGGCCAACATGTTGATGAGGGAGTAGTCCACCACTGATACGTGTCGGTCCTATACAAACGGTTTTTAACCCCTTTCCGCGATGACATTTGGAACCGTCGCCTAGTGAGTGTGGGCGATAGGGGGGTCCTTCCCACACAGCCCAGAAACCGTCGAGGATATGCCCTCCTGGCACACACGCTCGGCAAAATGAGGTCGTGTGCGACTGACGAGCGCTCAAATACAGAAATAGGTACAATAGAGGTAAAAAAATACAATTATACAGCGAAATTGTTTCCGGTCGCAAGTACATCCCACATAGCCAGTCCCCGCTGAATGTTTTCGTTCGTATGTACATCCCACACAGTCGCTCCAAGGAAAACATTTCCGTTCACATATACATCACACACAATTTTTCCCGTTAAATCATTTGCGTTATTGAATGTATCACACACGATCCGTAGAAGAAACTATGTGGCAAAGGTTGTCCACCACACACAATTTTTATGTGGTAAACGTTTGCACAAGGTGGCCTAACGCAAACTATTTTCAAGAGAAAGTCGTGTGTGATTGTTCATTGATCCAACACGTTTTATTCCTAGAAACTATGTGCATTGCCTGAGGTCATCGCCCACGGTATTTTTTCAACAACCGTTTGCAATAGCAAAACCCAATTAGTAGGCTAATTCGCCATTAGCAGGCTAATTGTCCTATTATTAATAATCCATTTATTAATCTAATTGACATTCATATTAAGCACATAATATATTTAATTTCCTTATTAAGGAAGCAAAATTTCATAATTGAAATACATCAGAGTACAACATGATATAGCTTCAGCACTCAGCTACCCCATTACACAACTACACCAGCACCAAGTTTCACATGCAACGTGTAGAACCTTTCAAAATTAGCATCATAGATGGTATATAGACAGATGCATCTCATCTGGAAAACTGCTGAAGCGGAAGGCGAATATTGAGCCTTCATTCATGTTGAAGGTCTTTGCAACTTTAGGCCAGTGCCTGTGCATGATTGACCGTCCGTCCTTCGCCCTCTTTAGGAACATTTCAATATTGAATTGTGGGTGTTGTATGAAAACCTACCTCGCCTCCTGACCATAGAGGTGGTTTGAGAGGTAATCATCAGTGAACTGCTTTGGAAAGGCCTAAAAACAAGGATGTGCATAAATATCTTCTCTATATTCGAAATGGGGCAAAGGAATAAAAAAGGCAAGGTATAATAGTTAGTACCATCTTGTAGTGAACTGATGTCTTCTTCATTGTGCAGACAAAGATCTTGTTGTTTTTTGTCGCTAATATCTTTATCCTCACAATCTTTCTGAGTTTCTTGATTTGATTCATATTCATGGACAACTCATTTCCCCATATGCAAAAAGGGTCGAATAGTGGGTCAAAACCTCTGATAGCAGGACCTACATGTGCAAGACGAAATTGTTAAAAACCAAAATATTAGAATAGTTCCTGCAGTTGCACAATAATGTGCTATTAGACAAGGGACCATGCACGTGCTAACCTTGATTGTAAACCTCAGTGCTTCCCATTGTTTTCCTGCAACACATATGAGGTAGTTAGTCATCAGGTTAAGTATTTACTATAGCCAAATTCAACTTATTCCTCACATGGTATACAATAATAGAATGCACCCACAACTATTGAACATCGCACTACAGAATTGAACCAAACAGTTAACTAAAGACCACAACACAAATAAAACCAAACGTTAACTGAGCACCACATTGCACAATGTATAACCAAACCAAGCATGCTTGACAACTTGGAAATATAGTAATTGTATTCGTTTCTCATGTATTTTGTAAAGATAAATTCGATTTATTTCTCACATGGAAGACAATACAAAATTGCAGCCTGAAGAATTGAACATCACATTTGCAGAATTGAACCACACAGTTAACTGAAGATGACAACTAATTAACAAAACAGTTAATAAGTGAGCACCACATTGCACGACATGTAGAACATATACACTAGAGCAACAGATTGCATGGTAAAATTAGATAGCACAATTCACTAGAATTTGTGAAGGAAAGGCAGGAGCAGCACACACAATGGGTAAACTGAGCATGCTTAACTGGCGTAGCTAGCAAAAGGCAAGGTGCTCCTCCAAGATCTGGGGGTCGGCATGAATGGCAGCCACCGCGACCTCATCCGCGCGTGCGGCCATGATCTGCTTCTCCGCTACCAAATGCTCCTTGAGATCCTGGCTATACTGTGTGTGCACCATGGCTTAGGGCCACGCTTATTTGGTGGAGGGGCCGGTGATTTGGGTGGAAGGTTTCACTCTCACGCCGGCGGGCGTGGCATGTGGAATGTGGACAGAGGAGGAGGATCGGGGTCGGGTGTGGATTACCTGTCTAGATAGACGAGGCCGATCAATGTGAAGGAGGGTCGCCGACGAGGAGGCGGTGCTTCAAGCAAGGAGTGAAGGTTTCAACTTGGAAAGGAAGGCGAAAACAGGGGAAATGTGGCTTTTGGTAAGGGGGAGGGTGCGGGGAGGTAGATATTTCCGCGGAAGCCGAAAATTTGGAATCGCTTCAGTGAAAAAACTTGCGCGCAAAGTGTCATCAGACACGGTCCCTTATTCAGAACTGTGTACGATATGTGAACACCACAAATGATTCAGATAGCTTAACCTGTGTGTGATGAGTTTGAATGTCAAAAAATTTGGTTCGAATTTCCATGGTTACAGTGGTCATCCACGTCATTGCATAATTTGGGTACACGAAGGAGACTACATCACACCCACACTTCTTAATCGAGCAAGTTCAACAATTAAACAGAGCTAGCTGACCTAAACATTACTCTAACAAATTAAAGACCGACGCTCTTAATTAAAGAAAATAAAGAGTACTACTACGGCGGTGCTTGTCGATCTCCGCCGCCGTCTCCATGTCTATCTCGCGCCCGACGGTCTCCTGGGAAGGGGCTCCATGGCATCCATCACACCATACTTGGCAAGCATCTCACCATGCGCGTCTGCCATCTCTTTGGAGAAGGCCGCCAAGAACTGGCCGTGGGCGGACGCAATCTGGGATTGGACGGGCTCCATCATCGCAAGGTATGCGGCGGAGGAACGGATGGCTTCTCGAACGCTCTCGGCAATTGCCAGCTCTTCGGCCGTGGGTTGCCAACCGTTGTCGGAGAAGCTTCGCTCAATTTGTGCGGTGACCGCGAGGAGCTGGGCATGGGCAGCCTCGACATGGTCGTGGGCGGCCTCCATCAGGGCTAAGGCCACTGCTGCAGAACGGACAGCTGCTATGCCGCTCTCGCCAGTTGATATCCCTGAGCCAGATGTTGCTGCTGCCACCTGAGAAGCAACAACGGCCATTTGGGCTGCCATGGCCGCCCGGTCGCAGATTGTGGCCGCGCTCATGCACCTTGTTAGAATGAGCATGGCAGCTGCGGCCGCGCTCTCGCCGGAGTGGGCCACCGAAGTTGCCCTCACGACGCGGGTCCACGTGCCCATCTTTCACCGACGACGATTAAATAGTGAAATGATATCTGGGAAGCGAGCTAGTGTGCTTGAGACGCCGGCTGTGGACTGTAGCCGACGCACCTTCTCGCGTAAGCCATAGGCATACAATACACCGATGGTGCTCCAGGATATTTTGTGCTGCATCTCACATGGTTGGTAATAATAAAATGTGTGCGATCTATTTGATTTTTCATCTTGATTTGAATTACATAATGGGGTCACAGTGGAAATGGACGATGTTTGAATTGCTAGACCTTTTATCTGGAGTAAAAATGCAACTATATGTGTGTCATAAAAGAATTGGAATTATTCAGGGTTCATTTGAACATTTTATACATTAAATTGGTTTTCTAGCCATTTCAGGTGCACAATTCAAAATTAAACTACATGCACATGCTCCAGTGCACCAACATGGGTTGTAAAATCATATATGTGTGCATGGGCTTATGCTTATCTCCCATGCAAGAAATGGGGATGAAATTCAAACACCACGGCATCGTGGCTCTCCGGCAAACATCGACGTACTTGCTTTTGTAATTTTAGTAAATCCAAAATTCATCCGAAATTCATGAAACTTGGCATGCTATCATGGAGCGGCATCAACATGTTGTGGTAAATTTTTTGTCCCATTGGGGGCAGGTTTGGGTATAAGCTTCTCATAAACCAGAGCTTCTCACAACAAGTGTGATGGTTTCGGTAGGGAACGTTTCACCTTTCTGGACGAAATGATTTCCGTTGCCTCTTCTTGATTTCAATTTTTTTCCTAGTGTCAACATAGAACAACAGGAGTGTTGTGTCAATTTTGTGGATTTTTCGGGCTTCGCTTGGACATTTTTATACATTAACTGAGATTTCTCTACATTCATGTGGATAATTCAAATTTGAACTATAGGCACATGCTCTAATGCATATAAATTAGTTCAAAATTCAAATATGTGTCCTTGGTCGCCCGCTTAGGTCCAATGCAAGAAATGGGAATGAATGTCAAATACCCTACCACCGTCACTTGGCTGCAAACATTGAGATACCTAGTTTTTAAATTCTAGTAAATCCAAAAATTGTCTGAAATTCATGAAACTTGGCATGCTATCATGGAGCGGCATCAAAATGCCGTGGTAATTTTTTTGTCCCATTTAGGGCAGGTTTCGGTATATGCTTCTCACAACGAGCATGATGGTTTCCGTAGGGAACGTCCCACCTTTGGGGACGAAACGATATCCATAGCCTCTTATTGCTTCCAATTTTTTTTCTCTTGTCAACATAGAACAACAGGAGTGTTGTGTCAATTTTTGTGATTTTTCGGGGTTCGTTTGGACATTTTTATGCATTAACTGAGTTTTCAATGCATTTATGTCCATAATTCAAATTTGAACTACATGCACATACTCCAGTGCATATAAATTGGTTGAAAAATCAAATCTGTGTCCTTGGGTGCATGCTTAGGTCCCATGCAAGAAATGGGAATGAATTTCAAACACTAGGGCACCGTTGATTGCCGGCAAAACATTGAGATGCATGGTTTTTAAATTCTAGTAAATCCAAAACTCATCTAAAATTCATGAAACTTGGCATGCTATCATGGAGCGGCATCAACATGCTGTGGTAAATTTTTTGTCCCATTTGGGGCAGGTTTGGGTATATGCTTCTCACAAACCAGAGCTTCTCACAACAAGCATGATGGTTTCGGTAGGGAACGTCCCACCTTTCGGGACGAAACGATATCCATTGCCTCTTATTGCTTTAATTTTTTGTCTCTTGTCAACATAGAGCAACAAGAGTGTTGTGTCAATTTTTGTGATTTTTCGGGGTTCGTTTGGACATTTTTATGCATTAACTGAGTTTTCAATGCATTTATGTGCATAATTCAAATTTGAACTACATGCACATGCTCTAGTGCATATGAATTGGTTGAAAAATCAAATCTGTGTCCTTGGGTGCATGCTTAGGTCCCATTCAAGAAATGGGAATGAATTTCAAACACCAGGGCACTGTTGATTGCCGGCAAAACATTGAGATGCCTGGTTTTTAAAATTCTAGTAAATCCAAAACTCGTCGGAAATTCATGAAACTTGGCATGCTGTCATGGAGCGGCATCAACATGTCATGGTAATTTTTTTTGTCCCATTTGGGGCAGGTTTGGGTATATGCTTCTCACAAACTAGAGCTTCTCACAACAAGCATGATGGTTTCGGTAGGGAATGTCCCACCTTTGGGGACGAAACGATATCCATTGCCTCTTATTGCTTCCAATTTTTTTCTCGTGTCAACATAGAACAACAGGAGTGTTGTGTCAATTTTTGTGATTTTTCGGGGTTCATTTGGACATTTTTATGCATTAACTGAGTTTTCAATGCATTTATGTGCATAATTCAAATTTGAACTACATGCACATGCTCCAGTGCATATAAATTGGTTGAAAATCAAATCTTTGTTCTTGGGTGCATGCTTAGGTCCCATGCAACAAATGGAAATGAATTTCAAACACTAGGGCATCGTTGATTGCCGGCAAAACGTTGAAATACTTTATTTTTAAATTCTAGTAAATCCAAAAATCGTTTGAAATTCATGAAATTTGGCATGCTATCATGGAATGGCACCCGACATGCTGTGGTATTTTTCATGTCCATTTTGAGAGAAGGCGCACTCGAATAATGACAGCCAACAAAGGTATTTTTGGAAAAATAGCTGCCACTGTAATATCTCAAATGTTTGTATAATCCAAACCGTGTGCGTTCTATTAACCATTCACATGACGCCACATGTCTTGGTTTTAAAGGCTTTAGGAGGTGCCGTGCGGACAACTACTTGACCTTGACTGAATGGGAGGCATGCAAGCGCAGTCCGGTGCGCAGGCTGACCATGAGGCGTGCAAGCTGTCCTCGAATGCGTAGGCTCACCGAGAAGCGTGCAACCTGTACGCTAAGGAGGCTCACCGGGAAGCGAGCCCTTTGACTTCCATGGCCGCCTGCCTTCCTCTCCGTGTGCGCACCCCCCTCAGCGGCATGGGACGCCGCCATCGAATGCTACCTCTCAGCACCGCCAGCTGCCGTCCTCCCGCCCCCCGCCCGTCGACCCCGGGACGACATGATGCAAAGTGAGAGTAGGATTTGTGCATCTATTCAACGCAAATGGTTCTTTTGGATGACCTGTGTGCAACCACTTACAAACAATTTGGTGCGATTTGCATGTGTCATATTGGGTACGTTACCATTTGTCAAATGGAAAGATTGACATTTGTTGGTCTAGTAACATTGCCATTTGTCAACCTTGTAACACTGCGATTTGTCAAAATATTAAGCTAAAAATCACTAGCAGTATCTAATTTTTGCAACTAAAATCCAGCAATTAAGCATATATTTCATTCATAGATTAAACAGTCGTTCTTAATTTATACAAATAGTTTAACTCGACAGCTGAACCAACCAAACTTTTCCCCAATTATTGCCAACCATGTACTGAAATAGCGAGTTCAACTATATATACTAGCTAATTTTAAGTACGTTATACAGTTCCAGCACATCTATAGTCAGATGAACTGAACTACTGCGGAGGGGCTTTGTACTACTTCCAACTGCCTCTCCTCTGCCGAGCACGCTCAGTAAGATGCGGAGGAGGAGGAGGAGGAGCCTACCAACGAGCTGGGCAACCGCAATATGGTGCCTGCCGCTGTTGCTGCTTCAGCGACGCTCACCTCGAACGCCCTCTGCCGCTCCAGATGACCCCTCTCGAAGTGGTGGTTCTCCTCGTAGATCTCCTAATTCCTCGCCTCTAAGGCGGCGTGTGCCGCGGCCACGGCGGTGGTAAGGCTCTTTGCGTACTCGACGAGGCGATCCTCCTCCTGCCACAGGAACTCGGTGTAGCGCGCAAGGTCTCTCATGCACGTGTGGGCATCCACCTCCGCCTCCTGCCTCGGGCAGTAGTGGCGAAGTGTGTGATGACCCTGGCGGTCGACGGTGGGCTGGCGGCCACGCGTTCGGGCTGCGGTGGCAGAGCGGGTGATGGCCATGGTGGCCGGCAGTGGGGTGGCGGCCACGACTGCCACCCCCGCCTTCTGGCGGTGTCGGCGGAGCGGGTGATGGCCCTGGCTTTCGATGGTGGTGTGGCGGCAACAGTGACCGGCAACAGCTGCCGACGGGCACTGACGGCAGAGCGTCTAGTGGGTGTTCCGTGCACACCCAACAGGGACGCCACGCGCACTACACTACGCCGGGGACTACGCCGCCCTCGCGGTGTAGCCTCCCAGCTGGAGCTGTCCTCTGATGACAGCGGAGTGGCTGACCGACAACGACAGACCAGTGCCATTGGCAATTGTGGGAGAAGCAGATGAGATAAGCTACATCGAGGGAGGGGAAAATGTGACGCGGGACTCATCGGCCGTGAGGGCTTTTATAGCAGGCCAATAAGCATTGGGATTTTGGGGGATTTCACCGAGTCGGGAGGGAAGCTTGCGCGAGAACCTGTAAGGTTGCGTGGGAATGGGCTCACCGACGATTCATTGGCGCCACCGTTTGGCCAAAAGAACGCCCCCACGCACTGCGCAAGCCTGCGCTGTAAGCCGTCTGCAGCAGCGGGGCGACAAGACGTGCGAGAGGAGGACGAAAGGCCACATACACATACGGTTAATAAAAAAGCATTTGCCATTTAATTACCTACTATACCCCCGTCCTGGTTTATAAGTATGATTTAACTCATAAAATACGAATGCATGTCGCCAAAGATTATATAGTTGGATTCATATTTGAACATAGTTTCCAATTATATAATTTTTATAACATGCATTAACATTTTTTTGGTTAAATTTGAGGGCAAAGTATGACACATAATATGAAGGGGACTATAGACTAGATGGAGGTGGTTGCACACGGACGCTCTCTACGCAGCGACGCAACTGTCGGCCGGCTTGTAGGCGACCATTTCTTGCATCTTCAAGTGCTCTATGCGTGTGGTTGCTTGCGGTTCAGGCGGCCGCAGCGTGCTCTGCTCGCGTCCCGCCGCGCGCGCTCTGGTCTCGCGTCCCTCCTGGTGCTCTTCCCACGTCCCTCCACGCGCGCTGCCAGTGTTTGGGGCCAGCACACGATCACATACGTTCGTGTGCATGTGCTTGCGCCGGACGCGGCGCGACGATGGAGTTACCCGCTGCAAAAACTGCCATGCGGACGCGCCGAGAATCCATGCTGCCTGGCCCCCTTTTATTCCTATGGCCATTTACCTTCATCTCTCGTCTCACACGACACAATAAGCACACCCACAAGGACACATACAGAGAGGACATCCAATGGTTCCAATGGCGCTTCCCGTGGCTCCAATGGCGCTCCCAGCGACCAACGACGACAATGGCGGGCAGTTCACCACACAACACGTCGTGGACACCCATGTGAGGGGGAAGGCTCTCTCGGTGGTGTACACGAACGATCCGGTCTCGGTGGAGAGCTCCATCCAAACTATGGAGTAGTTCCTTGCCGAGGACAAGTACCAAGTGGTCGACTTCGACCTCGAGTACACCATGGGTCGTGCTGGCCACGATCAGTAGGTTGCCATCGCCTAGTTGTGCGTGTGACATGACGTCCTTGTCTACTACTACCACCTGGCCACAATGCCTTGCGAGCGTTTCTCTAGGTTTATCAACAACTTCGACTATAGTTTCGCTGCGGTGGATACCACCAACGATCTAAAAGCGCTCAAGGTTTCGGGCTTAAAATGCCTGAATCTTGTCAACATCCAGCATGACTACAAGGTCTGGGGCAGCGAGAAAGACAAACTGAACTCCCTAGTTGACCTTGCCTAGGCCATCATCGACCCCTACTACATGAAGATGAAGAATGAGAGCAATAAGGACATGAACGCCTAGCATAGTGTGTGGCATAAGAGACTGGATGAACAACATGTCAAGTACACGGCCATGGACACCTACACAAGCTACGAGATGTACAGGCGGATCGTTGACATGAGGAATTGTCTTCTTCCTGACCCGGACGAGGGATCGAGCCACATAGCAGTGGCGGGAGCGTCACACGAAGTAGATGACTAGATGATCATTTCTCCTACTTTAGAATGCATGCAATTGTTTATTGAGGTGTGTGCGAATGATTTGTACAGTCACTTATGTAATTGGATGTTTATTTCAGTTATATATATACACATGTTATTCTACTATAGACAGAGCAAATCACACGGCTTATTCACAGCAATCATCTATGTTATTATTGGTCTTCTCACACATCTCTGATTACGGACCTATTTGCCACGTATCACACACATTTTGTTCAGTTGAACCATTTCCATTGTGTTGCCTAATCACACACAGTTCATCCTAGTGAACTGTATCCTATACACGCCTTCATTTTGCTGCCCGTTTCTTTTGTTCCTCCTCATCCCAACCAGTTAATTGAACTGAACCATATGCCCTGCATCGCACACACAACTAAAATCTAAACCATGTTTGATGCATCCATCATCGCAAACATTTTGCACCTTTTTGACAGTTTTTTACACCACCGTTTGCGATTATGGCATCGCACATAGTTTCATCAAAGGGTCTCTGATCATAGTGTCGCGTTTGGACCATCCTGCAGTAGTGCATCCTTGGGGCTGAGGGTTTGTACCAGTAGCTATGTGTGTAATCTCTCTCTCTCTCTCGCGCGCGCGTTCTTGAGATGTCACGATCTTGATATATCGCATGCTTTGTTAATATAGTCAGATCATATGGTGTTTTCCCCTCTCTATCTTGTTGTAAATTGAGTTTTCCCTTTGAGATTTCATTTTATCGGATTCAGAGCACTTGATATATTTCTTGAATATGAATACCCGTGGTGACAATGGGGTATTATATTGATTCACTTGATATATGTTTTGGCACTCAACTCACGGATTCCCGAGGTGATATTGGGTTAATCTATGCATAGGGGTTTATGCACGTTCTCGTCTTTTGTTTCTCCGGTAGAAATCTTGGGGCACTCTTTGAGGTTCTTTGTGTTGGATTGAGTATTATAATTATGAATTTGTTTTGGTGTTATTTTAGTACAAACTCTTGATAGATCGATAGAAAAGAATAGCTCGGTGTTATTTAGTACGAACTCTTGATATATTGATCGGAAAGAATAGCTACATACAACTTCTTCTTATGTTCTCTGCTAGATAAGAACTATGGAGTGATTTTTCATCCCACTTTGAGGGATGGTTATATGATCCAATCAGATTAGCATTGTTGATAGATTGCACTAGCGAAAGTACGGACCCTAGGCCTTGTTTTCAAGCATTGCAATACCGTTTGTGCTCACTTTTGTTACATGCTACCTTTCTGTTTTTTATTGTCACTATAAAAAAATCAATATCTACTAT
Organism: Triticum dicoccoides; assembly: GCF_002162155.2. NCBI lineage: Eukaryota > Viridiplantae > Streptophyta > Magnoliopsida > Poales > Poaceae > Triticum > Triticum dicoccoides. The sequence continues at coordinate 408,935,498 of NC_041392.1, forward strand.
CATTACTACACTTGTATCACCATCTCTTCACCGAACTAGTGCACCTATACAAATTACCATTGTATTTGGTGTGTTGGGGACACAAGAGACTCTTTGTTATTTGGTTGCGGCGTTGTTAGAGAGAGACCATCTTCATGCTACACCTCCCACGGATTGATAAAACTTAGGTCATTAACTTGAGGGATAATTGCTACTATCCTACAAAACTCTATGCTTGGAGGCCCAACACGAGTCTACAAGAATAAAGTTGCATAGTAGACATCACAGAGTGGCTGGATCATCCCCTCCAAACGACATTTCTGAAGGGGCGACGAATCCATTCCGTGATCTTGGTCCTTCATGATATTGTCCATGAGGTTAAGACATGAGGACATAAGGTTGTTTTCTTCAAGTTGGACTTCCAGAAGGCCTGTGATTGTCTAGATTGGTCCATCTTGCGGTTAATGCTTCAGCGGCAGGGCTTTGATGATAGATGGTGCTCTTGGACCATGCAGTTGGTTCGGTCTTCTAATACGACAATTAATATTATTGGTGAGGTGAGACCATTCTTTACGTCCTCTGCGGGAGTGAAGCAAGGGGAACCGATCTCACCACTCCTCTTCAACCTTGCCGTGGATGCTTTAGTTGGCATCCTGGATAAAGCTAGGGTGGCAGGTCACCTCTCGGGGGTAGTTGGTCACCTGATCCCTGGTGGAGGGGTCAGTCACTTACAATATGCTAATGACGCCATGATTATGGTGGAGGGGTCGGACCTGGACATCGTGAATCTTAAGTTCCTACTACTCTATTTTGAGGCTATATCAGGACTAAAGATTAACTTTGATAAGATTGAGGTTATCGTCCTGGGATTTCTAGTGGGAGAATAACAACAGATCGCGGACAACTTAAACTGCAGACTGGACTCATCCCCCCATTACATACTTGGGAATGCCGATGGCCGACTCGAAGATCCTCATGAATGCGTTCGACCCGTTGGTGGGATGAGTGGGATCTTGGGCCGAGCCCTGGCGTGGGCGGCGTACCTATAAGGTTAGAAAATCGGTCCTTATTAGCTCTAACCTAGCGAGCCTCCCCATGTACATGATGGAGTTGTATATCCTACCGGAGTGCATTCATAGCTCTTTCGATAAGGAGGTCGATAGGTTCTTCTGGCAGGTCGCCAATGGCCGCGATAAGTATCACATGGTCAAGTGGGAGTACATTCGTATGCCCAAGGACCGGGAACTCCTGGGCACTATGGCTTCCCACCGTATGAACATTTCGCTCATGTTGCGATGGGTCTAGCGGATACTATGAGGCGAGGGCGACATGTGGCTATAGCTCCTTAAGTAAAAATACCTTAGGGGTGAGCCTCTTTTGGCATGATCCCTCTCGGGAGGGTCCCAATTCTGGTGCTCCATCCAAAGGATCAAGGACGACATCCGTCTAGGGATCTCCTTCTCGATAGGGAATGGGGACGGGACCTAATTTCACCTGGACCCCCGGTTAGGTACAGAGCCACTAAGGGTTAGCTTCCCTGGCCTGTTCTGGATCTACGCGGACCCGCTATTAATTGTTTCCACAGACTTCCGATCTGGATAGTGGAATATTCAGTTCCGTCATACTTTTGGGCAAGCAGAGAGTGATGAATGGACTAGACTATGGGCAACCCTACCACAGGTGCTCCTGGACTATCCGGACACTGTGTCGTGGCGGATCTCACCGATGACTGAGTTTCCGTTGAACACGGCATACCGGGCATTATGTTAGTCACCACCCACCCCTGGCTTCCCCCCTTGTGGAAATCCCCTCTGCCCTTGAAGATTAAGATTTTTTGTGTGGCAACTATTATGAGACCGCATCCCTTCGGGGACTAAGGTACTTAAGAGGCATGGCCCGGGTGATGGCTTGTGTCCCTTATGCGCGATATCAGAGACTTGGACCCACATCCTATTCTCTTGTACGGTGGTGCGGGTCCTATGGACGTTCGTCCATGAGGCACTAGGGCCCTGAACCTCACGGAGTTCCTCCAACCCAGTGATACACACCGTACGTGACATCGCCCCTTATTTTGGCTTATTTTTGCGATGATGTGGTGGACTCTTCGGACGACACGTAATAAAATGGTGATTGAGCGAGTCTTTCCGAGGCAAACGTCTGACTCCTTCAAATTCCTTACTTCTCTGCAGCATTGGCACCCGCCCTTGAGGCAGCGTGACCGCGATCGACTTGGCCTCATGCTGGACATGATTTTGGCTACAACGTGTCGACTGTAGTCCTCATAGGGCCGCTTGTCGGCAACCACTAGGTGGCTTTTTTCGTATTTCTCTTATGTTTTTTGGGCATGATTGTGTTGTAGTCCTAATATGTCAATTTTGCATCATGCTTGTATCTTGATATTTGTTGCATTATGGGTTGTTATTACACTTTAGGATACAATTCTTATGCATTTTCTCTCTTATTTTACAAGATTTACATGAAGAGGTAGAATGCCGGCAGCTGGAATTCTGGACTAGAAAGGAGCAAATCTGAGATACCTATTATGCACAACTCCAAATGTCCTGAAACTTTTTGGAGAATTGTTTTGGAATATATAAAAATATTGGGCAAAGAAAGATCAGAAGGGGACCCACCAGGTGGCCACAAGCCTGGGGGTCGCGCCCTACCCTCCAAGGCGTGCCCCTTGAGCTTGTGGGCCCCCTGGGTAGCCCCCGGTGTCCATATTCTACTATATGAAGGGTTTTGACCTAGAAAAAAAATCATAAAAAGGCTTACGGGACGAAGAGCCACTGTCTCAAGGCGGAACCTGGGTAGAAGCAATCTAGGGCTCCGGCAGAGCGATTCTGCCAGGGAAACTTCCCACTTGGAGGGGGAAATTGAAGCCATCATCATCACAAACGATCCTCTCATCATGGGAGGACCAATCTTCATCAACATGTTCACCAGCACCATCTCCTCTCAAATCCTAGTTCATCTCTTGTATTCAATCTTTGTCGTGGGTTGCTAGTAGTGTTGATTACTCTTCATAGTTGATGCTAGTTGGTTTATTTGGCGGAAGACCATATGTTCAGATCCTCAATGATATTTATTACCCCTCTAATCTTGAACATGAACATGATTTGTGAGTAGTTACTTTTGTTCCTGAGGACATGGGAGAAGTCTTGTCATAAGTAGTCATGTGAATTTGCTATTCGTTCGATATTTTCATGCGATGTATGTTGTCTTTCCTCTAGGGGTATCATGTGAACCTCGACTACATGACACTACACCATGATTTGTGCCTAGGGGAAGGGATTGGGAATTAATAAGTAGATGATGGGTTGCTAGAGTGACAGAAGCTTAAACCTTAGTTTATGCATTGCTTCGTAAGGGGCTGATTTGGATCCACATATTTCATGCTATGGTTAGATTTATCTTAATTATTCTTTCATAGTTGCGGATGGTTGAGAGAGGGGTTAATCATAAGTGGGAGGGTTGTCCAAGAGTAAGGAGAGCACCCAACCACTAGTCCTCCCAAATATCAAATTATCAAAGTAGCGAGCACGAATCAGATGAGCATGATGAGAACTAACTTGACGATAATTTCCATATGTCCTCGGGAGCGTTTTGCTTTATATAAGAGTTTGTCCAGGCTCCTTTGCAATAAAAATGATGGGCCACCTTGCTACACCTTTGTTACACTTGTTACCTGTTATTCATTACGAATTACGTTGCCATCAAACTATCTGTTACCGATAATTTCAGTGCTTGCAGAAAACTTGTTTTCATTTCCTTCTGCTCCTCATTGGGTTCGACACTCTTACTTATCTAAAGGACTACGATTGATCGCCTATACTTGTGGGTCATCAAGACTCTTTTCTAGCGCCGTTGCCGGGGAGTTAAGCGCCTTTGGTGAGTGAAATTTGGTAAGGAAACATTTATATTACGTGCTGAAATTTATTGTCACTTGCCGCTATGAAAAATAATCCTTTGAGGGGCTTGTTCGGGGTATATTTGATACCCACAAGTATAGGGGATCAATTGTATCTCTTTTCGATAAGTAAGAGTCTCAAACCTAACGAGGAGCAGAAGGAAATGACAAGTGGTTTTCAGTAAGGTAATGTCGGCAAGTGCTGAAATTGTAAGTAACAGAGTAGTTTGATAGCAAGATAATTTGTAACGAGCAAGTAACGATAATAATAGCAAAAGTGCAGAAAGGTAGCCCAATCCTTTTGAGGGAAAGGACAGGCCAAAACAATCTCTTATAATAGGCGAAGCGTTCTTGAGGGTACACGGGAATGTCATTTAGTCACTTTCATCATGTTGATTCGATTTGTTTTCGCTACTTTGATAATTTGATATGTGATGGACCGGTGCTTAGGTGTTGTTCTTATTTGAACAAACCTCCTACTTGTGATTACCCCCCTCGCAAGCATCTGCAACTTTGAGAAAAGTATTAAGGATAAATCCTAACCATAGCATTTGTCGGTGTTCTGGGAACGGGGGTCCCCAGACTTGCCTGCCTGCGGCCCATGGCATGGCTCTGCAAGCGGGCTCGTACGACCCATCGTCATCAACAAGCATTCAAGACCCTCGCGAGGGGACAAGCCTCGCGAGGCGGACGAAACAAGACCTCCTCGGGAGTGGCCTCACCAGGCTGGCTCGCGAGGGGCGGAGAGATCAAGGCAAGGCAAACCTCGCGAGGTTCCAATGACATGAGCCATGACGATCGAGACCAGGCGGGCGCCAAGCGGCGCCAGTGCGCATAGTGTCCTTGTTTCCTCTTTGGTGCTAAGGAGGCAAGGGCAGGCGAGGAGTACCGAGGCATCAAGCAAAGGTTTCCATATCGGTGCAACAAGACAAAGACCAGCAGGACGGCAAGACAGAGGTCACCATGGAGCCCAAGGCGGCGTCACCACCAGAGACTTTGGCAGGCGAAGACTTCTTTCGTCAGGATAACATGTACTAGTTGTCCCCTTTCAAATTGCCCATTGTTGGCTCCCTTCCCGCTCAATATTTGGGAGAGGACCAGAGCCTCTATAAATAGGATTAGACACCACAGTAGGAGGCGGACTAAGCCTCAGCCATCTCATCTCGGACTAGATCCAGCCCATCCTCACACCCACCAAATACAAGAACACCTCACCTCAGGATGTTGTTCTTCCCCTTGCACTGTTCATCCTCACCTCGAGAGGCAATCCACCACACCACACTGGAGTAGGGTATTACACCACAACGGTGGCCGGAACCAGTATAAATCTTGTGTCTCTTATGTTGCGAGTTCGTCGATCTTGCCTTTAAGATCGTGGCGAGGTTGAGGGTGTGAGTTGGTACGGGGAAATATTCACGCACCCCAGTGTTCGAACCTTGAGGGTTTTGCCAGAACCCGAGATCCTACATTTGGCATGCTAGGTAGGGGTGCGCCGGAGTTTTCCTTCCATTGATTCGTGCTCCACCATCTTCACGCCCATTCTCCATGGTTGGCGCCGCCCTTCCGACTGGATCTATGGGTGTCCACAATGACGCTTGGGGGCTCCGAGCCCTTTCTCCCGCCTTGCGGTAGGTGCAGGGGCCACGCAAGTTCAAGCCAGAGATGCCGCCGCGCTACGACGGCGCGGCGGACCCGTCAGCTTTCCTGCTGACGTATGAGGAGGCCGTCCTCAAGGCCGGGGGTGACGACAAGGTCATGGCCAACTGGCTTCCCATGGCCCTCACTGGCGCACCGCGCGTCTGGCTGCTCAACCTCCCCGGATCCACGGTGGCATCTTGGGAGGAGTTGCGTGGCCTCTTCGCTGCATGCTACACGGCGCCGGCGCACCACGCAGTTGCAGCCCTCCTCGTCGGCTCGCAAGCACCACCCTCGGATTGTCACGTCAAGCCGTTCTTTCGCCAGATCGGCGCCACTTCCAAGCGCCCGGGGGCTCCGCTGGGCTGGGCCGCGCCCGAGGCCGACCTCATCTTCGACTCAGGGGATCATCCCGTCTCCACTGTCGGCTCGGGTGTGCTCCCAATGCTTTGCACGCCCACCATCTGCAATGTGTCCATCACCAAGACGCTCATCGACGGCGGCGCCGGCCTCAACGTGCTCTCCGTCGAGGCCTTTAGCCTTCTTCATGTACCGCTCGAGCGGCTCCTCCCTAGCAAGCCTTTCTCAGGGGTTGGTGGAGGCTCCGCCCACTCCCTGGGGCGGATCTGCCTCCCCGTGACCTTCGGCACGTGCGACAACTACCGCACCAAGCTGATGGACTTCGACATCACCCACATCGGCCTCCCGTACAACGCCATCCTTGGGTACCCGGCCCTGGCTTAGTTCATGTCGGCGACCCATCTAGCCTACAACCTCATGAAGATGCCCGGGAGCAAGGGTGTCCTCACAGTAGTTGGGTACACCAAGGAAGCCTTGATGACGCTCAAGCTTGCCCTCAAGACCGCCGTGACAGCGCAGCCTGCCGACGCGGATACCTCCAAGGCCAAGGGAGCCGCACCAACCAAGAAGAATCATTTTTTCACTCAAGACAATGCAGAAACCAAGCAAGTGCCAGTCGAGGAGGACGGGTTCTCGGGGGCATCCTTTACCATAGGCGCCAACCTCGAGCCTAATCAAGAGGAGGCGTTGGTGAAGTTCTTGCGTGCAAACAAGGAAGTGTTCTCTTGGGAGCCGATCAGCTGGTAAGGGTCCCAAGAGGGGTGATAGAGCACCACCTGAAGGTGTGCCCCAATGTACGCCTCGTAAAGCAGAGGGAGAGGCGGCAGTCCATGGAGAAGTAAGCTTTCATTGTCCAAGAGACCCGCAAATTGGAGGATGTGGGTGTCATTCGCGAGGTTCGGTACCCCGAGTGGCTAGCAAACCCCGTTGCCGTGCCCAATAAAGGCGGGAAGGAGAGAATGTGCGTTGACTTCACCAACCTCAACAAGGCCTGCCCTCAAGATCCATTCCCTCTTCCATGCATCGACAAGATCATCGACTCCAGTGCCGAGTGCGACTTGCTGTGCTTCCCGGATGCATTCTTAGGATATCACCAGATCAAGATGGCGGTAGAAGATGTGGAGAAGATAGCCTTCCTGACCCTGTGTGGGGTGTACTGCTACACTTGCATGCCTTTCGGGCTGCGCAACGCAGGCGCAAGCTTCCAGTGGCTCATGCACATCGCCTTGGGTCGGTAGCTCGGGAAGAACACTGAAGCCTACGTTGACAACATCGTGGTGAAGTCTCGGGAGGAGGGGACCTTGATCCAAGACCTGGAGGAGACCTTTGAAAGCCTCCGTCAGGTGGACTTGCGACTCAACCCGGAGAAGTGCGTGTTTGGCGTCCCTTCTGGTAAGCCGCTAGCCTTCCTTGTGTCCCACAGGGGGATCGAGGCCAACCCAGAGAAGGTCAAGGCCACTGAAGACATGAGTCCACCACATACCCTCAAGGAAATGCAGAAGCTTGCCGGACGGGTGACTGCGTTGGGATGCTTCATTTCCAAGCCGGGAGAGCGCGCCCTACCCTTCTTCAAGCTGATGAAGAAAAGAGCCCATTCGAGGGGACCCCGGAGGCCGACCGAGCATTTCAAGACCTCAAAAGACACCTGACCAGCCCTCAAGTGATGGTGGCGCCACGACCTCTCGAGCCCCTAGTGCTTTATCTTGCTGCCACTCCCCACTCCGCCAGCGCGGCTCTAGTGGAGGTTCGGGAAGAACACCAAGTGAAAGGCGCATCACGCCGAGCTACGTCCCCAGCAGAGACGACGCAAGACCAGGAGGGCGCTGCAAGGGCTGCAGCAGCGACATCAAAGGATCAAGCTCAGCAGGACGACGCCTCTGAACCCGCAAAGGCCCCGACAAGCGATCAAGCATTGGGGGCTCCACCACCTCAAGAGGCACCCCAACTCCCGGGAGGCGCAAGCCTCATCAGCGCAGCTGCCCTCGTCGAGCACCTGGTATACTTCGTCAGCACAGTGTTGCGGGATGCAGGAGCACGGTACCCCATGCCTCAGAAGCTCCTACTCGTGCTCCTGGTGGCCTCACGTAAGCTGCGACACTACTTTCAAGGCCACCCCATCAAGGTCATCTCGGCCTACCCACTTGAGAGGGTGCTTAGGAGCCCCAACTCCACCGAGATGGTCGCCAAGTGGAACATCGAGCTGCAGGCATTCCAGTTGGAGTTCAGCACCACCGGTGTCGTCAAGGGAGCCGCGCTCGCCGATTTCATGGCAGAATGGATGGACGCCCCGGCGCTTGAAATAGGCGAGGACCGGGCCCTCTCACCTGGAAGTGAGGCTCCCAACGGCTGGGTCATGTATTTCAATGGTGCCTTCGCGCGCCAAGGCGCGGGGGCTGGAGCAGTGCTCATCTCGCCCACTCAGGACAAGCTCTACTATGCCATACAGCTTTGCTTCCAGCAGGGCGAGAAGGTATCCAACAACATTGCAGAGTACGAAGGCCTCATAGCTGTCCTCAAGGCTGCGGCGACACTGGGGGTGAAACGTCTCACCATTAGGGGCGACTCGTAGCTCCTCGTCAACTTCTCCAACAAGGCATACGAGCCGAAGGACAAACAAATGGAGGCATACCTCGCAGAAGTGCGCAAGATGGAGAAGCAGTTCATGGGCTTGGAGTTGCAGCATGTGCCCCAGGGAACCGACAAGGAAGCCGACGACATCGCCAGAAGGGATCCAAGCGACAGCCCCAATAGCCCGGCATCTTCGAGGAGCGGCTCTTCAAGCCATCGGTGACACCACCGCTTTCAAGGACAGCGCAGCCTCGGGAGGAGCGCCCGCAGCCACCTGCCACGGGGTGCCCCAGCCTGTGGCCCGTCTTTGGGAGCGCGTCTACTCTTGGCGCTCGAGCCCCAGGAGGGATGCTGGACCAAGGAATTGAAGGAATACCTGATGCAAGGGACGCTGCCGGAAAAGGAGGAGGACGCGGAGCGTATGGCCTGGCAAGCCACGACATACTGCATCTACGACGGTGAGTTATACAGGAAGCGACCAAATGACGTTTCATTGCATTGCACGTCCAGGGAACAGGGGAAAGAGCTGCTAGCCGACGTACATGGCAGGGACTGCGGGCACCATGCGTCCTCATGAACCCTCGTTGGCAAGGTATTCTGTAGCGGATTCTATTGGCCTACGGCGCTCAACGACGCAGCTGAGCTGGTGAGATCCTGCGAGGCCTGCCAATTCCACGCCAATCAAATCCATCAGCTAGCTTAGGGCCTCCAGACCATTCCACTCTCGTGGTCGTTCGAAGTCTGGGGACTGGACATCCTGGGCCCATTCCCTCGAGCGCACGAGGGCTACCGATACCTCTATGTTGCCATCGACAAGTTCACCAAGTGGGCGGAGGTGGAAACTGTCCGTACCATCCCAACTGGTTCTGCGGTCTAGTTCAGCAAGGGCCTCGTCAGCCGTTTTGGAGTCCCCAACTGCATCATCATCGATAATGGCTCACAGTTCACCAGTAATCTCTTCAAAACATACTACACTAACCTTGGAACGCAAATTTTCTACGCTTCAGTGGCGCACCCCCGGAGCAATGGCTAGGCTGAATGCGCCAACGCGGAGGTCCTGAGAGGCCTCAAGACCAGGACCTTCAAGAATAAGCTCGAAGCCTAGGGCAGGGCCTATCACGACGAGCTGTAGTCCGTGATGTGGTCCATCCGCACCACCTCCACCAAGCCCACGGGCAAGACCCTATTCTTCCTCGTCTATGGAGTAGAAGAGGTCCTCCCTCATGAGGTCAAGCATCATTCCGCACGGGTCCTGACATTTGATGAGACACAACAGGACGCCACGCGGGGGATGGACCTCGTGCTGGGGGAGGAACGCTGCCGCGAAGCTGCACTATGGGTGGCAAGATACCAGCAGGCGCTGTGGCGGTACCATTGTCGCAGCGTCCGCTCCAGGACGCTCGAGGTGGGTGACCTCATCCTGAGGCGAGTGCTCTCTAGGGAAGGGCTGCATAAGCTCTCACCCATGTGGGAGGGCCCGTTCAAGGTCGTCCATGTCTCCAGGCCTGGCGCCGCGTGCCTGGAGACACATGACGGGGTACCCATCCAGAACGCCTGGAACATCCAGCACCTCTGGATGTTCTAGGTCATGTACTCTATTAAAAGGAGGCCTTAATATCCCTTTGTTTCCAATAAGACCCTACAGCCATGGGAGGGTAGGACAAAAGATGTCATGCAAGTTCTTTTCCATAAGCACCTATGACTCTATCCGGAATACATGCCTACATTACATTGATGAACTAGAGCTAGTTCTGTGTCACCCTAGGTTATAACTATTGCATCAGGAATCGCATCTGACATAATCATCCATCACTGATCCATTGCCTTCGAGCTTTTCACATATTGATCTTTGCTTAGTTACTTTTCTGTTGCCACTGTTACGCTTGCTACAAAACTGCTGCCAGTACTTTTGCCATTGTTACCACTAGTATCATATTACTTTGCTACTAAATACCTTGATACAGATATTAAGTTTCCAAGTGTGATTGAATTGACAACTCAGCTGCTAATACTTGACAATATTCTTTGTCTCCCCTTGTGTCGAATCAATAAATTTGGGTTGAATACACTACCCTCGAAAACTGTTGCGATCCCCTATATTTGTGGGTTATCACTTTATACATGTGATTACCTTTGTTATAAATCCTCGAGTACTGTGTGTGTCAGCATACCGATCCAGGGATGACACTTAAGAACAGATACTTGATCCATTCGGGTCGGGTCGCTACAGTTCCTGAGGACACGGGGAAGTCTTGTTATAAGTAATCATGTGAATTTGGTATTCGTTTGATATTTTGATGAGATGTATGTTGTCTCTACTCTAGTTGTGTTATGTGAACATCGACTACATGACACTTTGCCATTATTTTGGCCTATGGGAAGGCATTGAGAAGTAATAAGTAGATGATGGGTTGCTAGAGTGACATAAGCTTAAACCCTAGTTTATGCATTGCTTCGTTAGGGGCTAATTTGGATCCATATGTTTCATGCTATGGTTAGGTTTACCTTAATTCTTCTTTCGTAGTTGTGGATGCTTGCGAGAGGGGTTAATCATAAGTGGGAGGCTTGTCCAAGGAAGGGCAGCACCCAAGCACCGGTCCACCAACATACTAAATTATCAAAGTAACGAACGCGAATTATACGAGCATGATGAAAACTAGCTTGACAGTAATACCCATGTGTCCTCGGGAGCGCTTTGCATTATACAAGAGTCTGTGCAGGCTTGTCCTTTGCTACAAAAAGGATTGGGCCACCTTGCTGCACCTTGTTTACTTTTATTACTTGTTACCTATTACGATTTGCCTTATCATAAAACTACCTGTTACCAATAATTTCAGTGCTTGCAGAGAATACCTTGGTGAAAACCACTTGTCATTTCCTTCTGGTCCTCGTCGGGTTCGACACTCTTACTTATCGAAAGGACTACGATAGATCCCCTATACTTGTGGGTCAACAAGACTCTTTTCTGGCGCCGTTGCCTGGGAGTGAAGCGCCTTTGGTAAGTGGAATTTGGTAAGGAAACATTGATATGGTGTGCTGAAATTTACTGTCACTTGTTATTATGGAAAAATAATCCTTTGAGGGGCTTGTTCGGGGTATCTTCACCTCGACCGGAAGAGCAAAGTGTTGCTCCTCAACCTACTTCACCTACTGAAAACATTTATTATGAAATTCCTTCAGGCATGATAGAGAAACTGCTAGCTAATCCTTATGCAGGAGATGGAACATTACACCTCGATATGCACCTAGTCTATGTGGATGAAGTTTGTGGATTATTTAAGCTTGCAGGTATGCCCAAGGATGTTGTCAAGAAGAAGGACTTCCCTTTATCTTTGAAGGGAAAGGCATTGACCTGGTATAGGCTATTGGATGATATTGGATCATGGAACTACAACCAATTGAAATTGGAATTTCATCAGAAGTTTTATCCTATGCATCTGGTTCATTGTGATCGGAATTATATATATAATTTTTGCCCTTGTGACGGAGAAAGTATTGTTCACTCTTGGGGGAGGCTTAATTCAACGCTATATTCATGCCCTAATCATGAGCTCTTAAGAGAAATTATTATTCAAAAAAATTATGCTCGGCTTTCTCATAATGATCGATCCATGCTCGATACTTCTTGTTCTGGTTCCTATATGAAGAAGGATATTGAATTCAAATGGGATTTATTGGAAATAATTAAACCAAATTCAGATGATTGGGAACTCGACGAAGGTAAAGAGTCAGGTATAAACCTTAAGTTTGATTGTGTTAAATCTTTTATGGATACCGATGCTTTTCTTGATTTTAGCACTAAATATGGACTTGAGTCTAAGATTGTAGCTTCTTTCTGTGAATCTTTTGGTACTCATGTTGATCTCCCTAAGGAGAAGTGGTTTGATACGTCTCCAATGTACCTACAATTTTTGATTGTTCCATGCTATTATATTATCTGTTTTGGATGTTTAATGGACTTTAATATACCTTTTTATATTATTTTTGGGACTAACCTATTAACCGAAAGCTCAGTGCAAATTGCTGTTTTTTTGCCTATTTCAGTGTTTCGCGTAAAAGGTATATCAAATGGACTCCAAACGGAATGAAAACTTTGTGGGGATCTTTTTTGGAACAAACGTGATCCAGGAGACTTGGAGTGGACATCAAGGAAGCAGCAAGGGAGCCACGAGGCAGGAGGGCGCGCCCCAGGGGGGGCACCCCACCCTCATGGGCCCCTTGCAGCTCCACCGACCTATTTCTTTCTCCTATATATATATATACTCTTATACCTTAAAAACCTTCGGTGAGAGCAATGAAACACCTTTTCCACCGCCGCAACCTTCTGTACCCATGAGATCCCATCTTGGGGCCTTTTCCGGCGCTCCGCCGGAGAGGGATTCGATCATAGAGGTCTTCTACATCAACACCATAGCCTCTCCGATGATGTGTGAGTAGTTTACCACAGACCTTCGGGTCCATAGTTATTAGCTAGATGGCTTCTTCTCTCTCTTTGGATCTCAATAGAAAGTTCTCCTCGATCTTCCTGGAGATATATTCGATGTAACTCTTTTTGCGGTGTGTTTGCCGAGATGCGATGAATTGTGGGTTTATGACTTGATTATCTATGAGTATTATTTGATTCTTCTCTGAATTCTTATATGCATGATTTGATATCTTTGCAAGTCTCTTCAAATTATCGGTTTAGTTTGGCCTACTAGATTGATCTTTCTTGCAATGGGAAAAGTGCTTAGCTTTGGGTTCAATCTTGCGGTGTCCTTTCCCAGTGACAGCAGGGGCAGCAAGGCACGTATTGTATTATTGCCATCAAGGATAAAAAGATGGGGTTTATATCATATTGCTTGAGTTTATCCCTCTACATCATGTCATCTTGCCTAAAGCGTTACTCCGTTCGTATGAACTTAATACTCTAGATGCATGCTAGATAGCGATCGATGTGTGGAGTAATAGTAGTAGATGCAGAATCGTTTCGGTCTACTTGTCACGAATGTGATGCCTATATTCATGATCATTGCCTTAGATATCATCATAACTATGCGCTTTTCTATCAATTGCTCGGCAGTAATTTGTTTACCCACCGTAATACTTGCTATCTTGAGAGAAGCCACTAGTGAAACCTATGGCCCCCGGGTCTACTGTACATCATATTAGTTTCCCGTCAACTAGCCATTTCTGTCGCTGTTTATTTTGCAATCTTTATTTTCCAATCTATATCACAAAAATACCAAAAATATTTATCTTATTATCTCTATCAGATCTCACTCTCGTAAGTGACCGTGAAGGGATTGACAACCCTTTTATCGCTTTGGTTGGGAGGTTCTTGTTTGTTTGTGTAGGTACAAGGCAACTTGCGTGTAGTCTCCTACTGGATTGATACCTTGGTTCTCAAAAACTGAGGGAAATACTTATGCTACTTTGCAGCATCACCCTTTCCTCTTGAAGGGAAAACCAACGCATGCTCAAGAGCTAGCAACAAGGATTTCTAGCGCCGTTGCAGGGAAGATCTACGCACAAGTCAAGACATACGAAAACTCTTATCCCTCGCATTACATTATTTGCCATTCGCCTCTCGTTTTCCTCTCCCCCACTTCACCCTTGCCATTTTATTTGCCTCTTTTCCGTTCGCCCTTTTCCCGTTTGCCTTTCTTTCGCCATGGCCGAATCAAAAAGGGGTAAGGCTTTTCTCCTGAGTTCTAGCACTTTGGATAGACCCTCTTTCCTTTCTAAGCTCATAAATAATGATGCTATGGAAAGACCTACCGGGCTTATCAATGAGAGTTTGGATAATTTCGATGAAGATGATCCCAGAATCTTTGGTTATTTGCATGATGAGTCTTTGAAAGACACTTGGGATAGGTTATTAAGGATCTGAGCTAGCTATGTGCCCCAATATCAAATTGAGATATAACTAAAAAGCTTTTATGTTGGCTTACCCTCTTCATTCAAGCAAGTTTTGGATTCTATTTTCGAAGAAGGTATTCTTGAGGGGGATGCCATAGATACCTATGAAAAGATGAAAATTATATTTGGCCACCCCATGAGTGAGAAGGTTGAATTCACCTCTCTTTTGTGCTTTTATCAAAATGAAACTATCAAAGAGATGAAGGCTAGCTTAGATGCAAATTTCCATAGTGTGCTTAATCTTTCTTCCACCATTAATGGCCATGTGCTTTCTCAAAATAGAAGGATAAATGCTATATATAAGAAATTTTCTCTTTTCTTTCCCAACACCAAAGATGGTAATACCTATATCTATTCTTGATTTTATGCCTAGCTAGGGCCGTTAAACGATAGCACTGGTTGGGAGGCAACCCAATTTTATTTTTGTTCCTTGCTTTTTGTTCCTGTTTAGTAATAAATAAATCATCTATCCTCTGTTATGATTGAGTTTTTTTATGTTTTAATTAGTGTTTGTGCCCAGTAAAGCCTTTAGGATCTTCTTGGATGATTGTTGTTTTATCTTGCTAAAAAAAACAGAAAGTATGCACTCACGAGAATAATTTTCATTTTTAACCAGGGAGCGATAAAATACCAATTCCAACTGCAGTAGATCAATATACAAATTATTTAGTACGTCCAAATTTGGTATAATTTTTGGTATTACAGAAGTATTCTAAACCTACATATTACTACAGACTTTTCTGTTTTTCGTGTGTTGTTTGCTTATTTTGATGAATCTATGGCTAGTATCGGGGGATATGAACCATAGAGAAGTTGGAATACAGTAGGTTTAACACTAATATAAATAAAGAATGTGTTTAATACAGTACCTTAAGTGGTGATTTGTTTTCTTATACTAACGGAGCTCATGAGATTTTCTGTTGAGTTTTGTGTTGTGAAGTTTTCAAGTTTTTGGGTAAAGATTTGATGGATTTTGGAACAAGGAGTGGCAAGAGCCTAAGCTTGGGGATTCCCAAGGCACCCCAAGGTAAAATCCAAGGACAACCAAAAGCCTAAGCTTGGGGATGCCCCGGAAGGCATCCCCTCTTTCTTCTTCGTCTATCGGTAACTTTACTTGAGGTTATATTTTTAGTCACCACATGATATGTGTTTTGCTTGGAGCGTCTTGTATGATTTGAGTTTTTGATTTTTAGTTTACCACAATCATCCTTGATGTACACACCTTTTGGAGAGACACACATGAATTGGAATTTATTAGGATACTCTATGTGCTTCACTTATATCCTTTGAGCTAGATAATTTTGCTCTAGTGCTTCACTTATATTTTCTTTTTAGAGCACAGTGGTGGTTTTATTTTGTAGAAATTATTGATCTCTCATGCTTCACTTATATTATTTGAGAGTCTTTTAGAAAATCATGGTAATTTGCTTTGGTTATGAAATTAGTCCTAATATGATATGCATTCAAGATGGGTATGATAAAAAACTTTCATAAAAAGTGCATTGAAGATGGTGATATTAGAGTCATGCTAGTTGAGTAGTTGTGAATTTGAGAGATACTTGTGTTAAAGTTTGTGATTCCCATAGCATGCACGTATGGTGAACCGTTATGTGATGAAGTCGGAGCATGATTTATTTTTTGATTGTCTTCCTTATGAGTGGCGGTTGGGGAAGAGCAGTGGTCTTTTCCTACCAATCTATCCCCCTAGGAGCATGCGCGTAATAATTCGTTTCGATAACTAATAGATTTTTGCAATAAGTATGTGAGTTCTTTATGACTAATGTTGGGTCCATGGATTATACGCACTATCACCCTTCCACCATTGCTAGCCTCTCTAGTACCACGCAACTTTCGCCGGTACCATGAACCCACCATTTACCTTACTCAAAACAGCCACCATACCTACCTATTATATCATTTCCGTAGCCATTCCGAGATATATTGCCATGCAACTTTCCACCGTTTCATTTATTATGACACACTCCATCATTGTCATATTGCTTTCCATGTTCATGTAGTTGACATCATATTTGTGGCAAAGCCACCATTCATAATTTTCCATACATGTCACTCTTGATTCATTGCACATCCCGGTACACCGCCGGAGGCATTCACGTAGAGTCATATTTTGTTCTAAGTATCGAGTTGTAATTCTTGAGTTGTAAGTAAATAAAAGTGTGGTGATCATCATCATTAGAGCATTGTCCTAGTGAGGAAAGGATGATGGAGACTATGATTCCCCCACAGGTCTATATGAGACTCTGGACGGAAAAAAGAGGCCATAAAAAGAAAAGGCCCAAAAAAATGAGAGAAAAAGAGAGAAGGGGCAATGCTACTATCCTTTTTCCACACTTGTGCTTCAAAGTAGCACCATGATCTTCATGATAGAGAGTCTCTTATGTTATCACATTAATATACTAGTGGGAATTTTTCATTATAAAACTTGGCTTGTATATTCCAATGATGGGCTTCCTCAAAATGCCCTAGGTCTTCGTGAGCAAGCATGTTGGATGCACACACACTTAGTTTCTTTTGTTGATCTTTCATACATCTATAGCTCTAGTGCATATGTTTCATGGCAATCCCTACTCGCTCACATTAATATCTATTGATGGGCATCTCCATAGCCCGTTGATACGCCTAGTTGATGTGAGACTATCTTCTCCATTTTGTCTTCTCCACAACCACCATTGTATTCCACCTATAGTGCTATATCCATGGCTCATGCTCATGTATTGCATGAAGATTGAAAAAGTTTGAGAACATCAAAAGTATGAAACAATTGCTTGGCTTGATATCAGGGTTGTGCATGATTTAAATATTTTGTGTGATGAAGATAGAGCATAGCCAGACTATATGATTTTGTAGGGATAGCTTTCTTTGGCCATGTTATTCTGAGAAGACATAATTGCTTTGTTAGTCTGCTTGAAGTATTATTATTTTTATGTCAATATTAAACTTTTATCTTGAATCTTTCGGATCTAAATATTCAGGCCACAATAAAGAGAATTACATTGAAAATTATGTTAGGGAGCATTCCACATCAAAAATTCTGTTTTTATCATTTACCTAGTCGAGGATGAGCATGAATTAAGCTTGGGATGCTTGATATGTCTCCAACGTATCTGTAATTTTTGATTGTTCCATGCTATTATATTATCTGTTTTGGATGTTTAACGGGCTTTAATATACGTTTTTATATTATTTATGGGAGTGACCTATTACCGAAAGCCCAGTGCAAGTTGTTGTTTTTTTGCCTATTTTAGTGTTTCACAGAAAAGGAATATCAAACGAAATCCAAATGGAATGAAACCTTCACAAGGATATTTTGGGAACAAACGTGATCCAAGAGACTTGGAGTGGACATCAAGGAAGCAGCGAGGGAGCCACGAGGTAGGAGGGCGTGCCTCCCACCCTCGTGGGCCCCTCACAGCTCCACCGACCTATTTCCGTCGGATGTTGGGTTCCGGCAAACCCTTAAGGTTCGAAGATTGGGGTGCACACGAAGTCTTTTCCTCCCACCGATCTACGCCCTAGCTCGCTAAGATCTCGCGGACGAACTCGACGAACTCGCAACACAAAAAGACACAAGATTTATACTGGTTCGGGCCACCGTTGTGGTGTAATACCCTACTCCAGTGTGGTGGTGGTGGATTGCCTCTGGGGTTGATGATGAATAATACAATGGGAAGAACAGCCTCCTGAGGTCGAGGTGTTCTTGGCTAACTGGTGTGTGTGGGGATGATCTTCAGGCTCTCCCTTTCTCTCTATCTCTCTGTCTCTCTGTCTCCCTGTCGTCGTCCATGGTGGCGGCTAACTCTATTTATAGAGGCCCTGGTCCTCTTCCCAAATATTGAGCGGGAAGGGAGCCAACAACGGCGGGCAAATTTGAAGGGGGACAGCTAGTACAAGCTATCCTGACAAAGGCGGTCTCCGCCTGCGAAGGCTCTGGTGGTGACGCTGTCTTGGGCTCCACGATGACCTCCGTCTTGCCGTCCTTCTGGTCTTGGTCTTGTTGCACCAAAATGGCAACCTTTGCCTGATGCCTCAGTAGTCCTCGCCTGCGCAGGCCTCCTTAGCACCAAAGAGGAAATAAGGACGCTGCGCTTGCTGGCACCCGCCTGGTGTCGATCGTCATGGCTCACGTCACGAGAGCTTCGTGAGGTTTGCCTCG
Source organism: Triticum dicoccoides (assembly GCF_002162155.2). NCBI lineage: Eukaryota > Viridiplantae > Streptophyta > Magnoliopsida > Poales > Poaceae > Triticum > Triticum dicoccoides. The sequence continues at coordinate 408,954,025 of NC_041392.1, forward strand.
CCTTGATATCTCTGCTCCTCGTGAGCTTGCCAGATTAGGCCACTCTAGAGGAGCTTGTGTCGTCCGCCTCGTGAGGCTTGGCCCCTCGCGAGGGTCTTGGATGCCTTGTTGATGAAGATGGGTCGTACGGCCTGCTGGCTTAGCCACGCCATGGGCCGCAGGCAGGCAAGTCTGGGGACCCCCGTTCCCAGAACGCCGACAGTAGCCCCCGGGCCCAAGGTGCACTCTGGCTCGGCTTCGTGGCGAAGCCAAGGGTCAAGTACGGAGCACCATGGACCCCCAAAAGCCTGCGGCCTCAGTTGACGCGTGGCGGTTGATTGGACGTGGGCGTCTCCGCTTCCCCATGCTGCCTCGGCGACTGCACGATTTGACGAGTCCCTACGACATGAAAGGGAAACCATCATTACCTGCGATCGTGAGAGGTGCCGGTTGGCCTTCTCTTGCTATAAACGGGGAGGGGGCTGAGCCCCCGTTGCCCATCTCTTCCTTGCTCGCTTGCTTCTTCCTCCTTGCTCCGCTGCTAACATCAATGGCACCTATCAGAAGGTTCTCCACCGAAGAAAAGGGGAAGGCCCACTGAGATGACCTGGAGCCACTTCCGCCGAAGAAAAGGGCGATCCACCGCCGTGACGAAGCGGCGGTGCAGTTAGTGGCGAGGCCTTGGTGCGAGCGGCCTCCCCCAGGGTATCCACTACACCTGTATGCCCAAGACGAGGACTCAGGAAGGCGGAGCGACGAGCAGCGCCGCCAGCGCCGTGCGCTATCGCTTCAGGAATCCACGCCGCGGACTCCTTGCGCAAGCTGGTGCTGTGGGAGCCGATGCCCCCAAGCTCTTGGATCCTCTTCCCGCGGTTCTTCTCCGACGTGATGCCGCCGAGGGGGCCTCTCGAGCTCTGGTTGCAGCACGCCGACTGCGGCACTCCAGCTACTGGAGCGGAGATCGAAGCGGTCCCCACCGGCAAGATCTTCATGACTCGTGGCTGGGGTGAGATCGCGCGGGTCTGCCGCGCGAGGGGCGCCCTCACAATCCTCCTTTAGTACGACGGCGTCTCCACGCTCTTCTTCAAGGTCTTCGATGCTGAGGGCCGCCGCCTGGAGTGCTGCTCCGGAGAGGAGCATGAGGCTGATGCGCGCTCCGCTCGCGACCACTCCAGCAGCAGTAGCCCTTGGGAGTCCAGCAGCTCTCCTGAGCTCTACGAGACTCCGGAGACAAGCGACGACAGCTACGTGCCCCCGAGCTCTCGCCACGCTCAGAGCGGTGCTGCCACGTCCGGCCGTCGCTGCCGCTGATCTGGATGGGGTTGGCGCCGGCCTCCCGTGGCCCACTGTTGATGATGGCGTCTGCCACGGGGGGGGGGGGTGTAGATAGGATCTTCATTAGTTTTAGCTTTTGTTTCCTGCGAAGAATCATGAAGCGCCCCGTGGGGGCATGTAAGGGTATGTAATGTCTTTTGTGCTTATCTTCCCTATTATGAAGATTTGATGAACGCGCGTCCCGTTGAGGCTCGGTCCCCTCTTTATTTCCTCGCAATAGCTTCTTGCTCTACGCCGACAGGTCCCGGTCCCCAGGCAGGCTACATTCGTCGCTGGTATGCCAGGTCGCGTGCCGTGGTCAAGGCCAGGAGGTGTGCTGCCCGAGGTCCAGTAAGAGCCCCTGAGGCGCGATGCTAAGGAGGTCCCCCTTAGCGCTCAAGCGGCCATGGTAAGGGAAGAAAGGGAGTTGATGTGGCCGCAACGGGATTGCGACAAGGCATGAGTGTCCATAAGGACCAAATATTTAGCTGATCCGAGGGCGAGACTTATCTTCTGAACTTCGTGGCGATTCCTGACGCTACGCTGGGGCTGCGCGCCAACTTGTGCGGCATAGCCAGGCCGGCCCATACAAGTTTCCCTCCTCCCATGCTCTCCTTAGTGCTCTGCGTCCTCAGGTCCCGGCCCTCGAGCGAGCTCAGCCGCCGCTGGTATGCCAGGTCGCGATGCCGTGGTCAAGGCCAGGGGGTGAGGGCTGGAGAGCCAGTAAGAGCTCCTGAGTCGCGATGCTCAGGACCCCCTTTTAACGCGCAAGTGAATTGCATGAGAGAAAATGAGACTCGCCTTGCCGCCTGCTATCCTCCCTGCATGGTCCCTGTGAACAGGCACAAGAAGAACATGGTTTGCCGTTACAGCCGTCAGCCTGCTGCTGGTTGGTCTGGATGAAGTGAAGGCACTGAGGGCCTGGTGAGGTGACGTGCGTGGGGCGTGCCACGAGCTAGACCTCGATCGCTCAGATTTGTCGACGTGGAAGGGACGGACCCGTGCACCAGCGCCGTGCCTATGAGGAGGCCCCGTGGGAGGCGATCATCGAGTAGGTGATAACCATAGGCAGGTTAGGTAGGGAAGGAAAATCAGCTTGGGTAAATGCAGGAATATACATGCCATCGGGTCCGGCCCGAGCGGCTTGGGGATGATGCAACCCGAAGGGCGCCCGCAGCAAGTCAAGCTAAAAGACATGAGCCAAAGGGATACACTCTGCAGGGGCGGACCCACACGGCCTGGGAATAATGCAGCCCAAGGGGCGCTCCTAGCTTAAACGAGTTTGGAAGATGTCACCTGGTTCTATAGACGAAGCAGAGTTGGTGCAACTAAAGGCGTGTGTCGAAGAAAGGACTCCTCATGAGCCACCGGAGCCCTGAGCCTCGGGAGGCTTTGGGGGCTCAGGAGGCTCCCTAAAGACCGTCTCCATTTCCTCCAGGATGGCGCGGTACCTAGCCTCTTGAGCCGCCAGGTCACGCCCCACGTTGTGCTGATCGGCCGACGCCACGCTCAGCAAGTCGAGGGGCATGCGAACGTAGCTGTGTGGTAGGCCCTCTTAACGGCTCACACGTGAAGTCCAGAAGCGCTCCTGAGACGCGACCCCATTGAGCCCCGGGATGTCGATGCAGACATGCAGCTCAGCACCCTCGCCTGGGTGGTGAGCTGCGCCCTGTGAGTGGCTGTCGCCGCGCATGGCTCTTGCGTCTTGTAGTTCCTGTGTGGTCTTGGCGATGAACTCCTGAGCGGTGGGTACCCCTTGCCCTGCGTTCTCCTAAGGAAAACGTGCCGTGTGGCACACCTCCAAGTGGTGCCCAAGCGCCTCCCTCGTGAGGTTGGCAAGGCCTGAGGCCCTCCAGAAGAGAGCCCCCGAGCCCTGCCTGAGGAGGGTGCTGGGCGCGCCTTCCTATGCGATGGGGGGAGGCGCCCCTGGGACGGGCGCTGATCCTGATGAGGCTCATGCCGTGATGCCATCCTCCTGAGGTCCTGCGCGACGCAGCTTCTTCTTCTTGGGGATGGCCTCCGGAGGACCCTCACTTTTGCTGTCGGGGTTATCGATGCTGCAGCTTGGAAGGCGCGCTCGAGGGAGCACACCGCGTCCCTTTCTTCACATGGGACCGTGATGACCCCACCGCTTCCAGGCATCTTGAGGATGTTGTAGCCGTGGTGGGTGACCGCCATGAAATTGGCCAGGGCCGGATACCCGTGGATGGCGTTGTACGGCAGGCGGATGTGGCGACGTCGAAGTCGATGAGCTCGGTGCGGTAGTTGTCGCGTGTGTTGAAGGTGACAGGCAGGCGGACCTGCCCAATCGGTGTGGTGGAGCCATCGGTCACTCCTGAGAAAGGTTTGGTAGGCTGGAGCTGCTCGTATGGCACTTGGAGGTTGTCGAATATGTTGACGGATAGGACGTTGAGCCCTGCACCACCGTCGATGAGGGTCTTGGTAACCTACACATTGCTGATGGCTGGGGAACACAACATCGGGAGGATGCCGGTGGTGGCCGAGCACTTGAGCTGATCTGCTGAGTTGAAAGTGATGGCACACTGGGACCACTTGAGTGGGCGCACTACCTCAAGCTTGGGGAGCGCCGCGTTCACCTGGCGAGCGAACCGTTTGAAGATGTATTGAGAGGCTGGGGCCTGGGCGCCGCCCAAGATGCAGGCGATTGCATGCGGCTCCTGGAAGCCCCCAGCCCCCTTGTCCTAATGATGATCATCGTTCCTTCTTGGTGGCGATAGCGGGGGAAGACCGGCGTTGCTTTGGGGGCGATCCTCATGAGGCTGGTCCCTCCAGGCCCCCTCACGAGGATGGTCTTGCCAGCGGTCCTCACGAGGCCTGTCGCGCCATTCCTGACGCGGGCCACCACTACAAAAAAAGACACATCCGTGACATTTTGGGCCGAACGAATTTTTTTCTGTCATACATATGACACTTCTATGATGATAATTGTGACAAAACCTGGTATCATCATAGATGTGGTGGGCTCCTACTTCTATGACAAAAAATCATGATAGAAATGGGCTTTTCGTCCTGGGCGGTCCGGAGACGCAGCTGCATGACATTCTTTGGGCTGTCCATGACGGAAAAAACTGTGGTAGAAGCGAGGGGGAGGAAAATTTCGGGGAGTTCCCGGTTACTGTGGGAGGTCGGGGGCCGAGCGATGCGTGTTTCTCTCGTACACGTACGCGCGTGTGTGCAAGGCGTTGGCTCTAACTGAACCAGAGCGAGGCGTTGGGCTCTAACTGAACCCGAGCGATTGCACTGCAGGCTACGCGTTACTGAACCCGAGCGATCGATCGATGGCTGTTAACTAAACCCTATCAAGCAATTCCTTGGCTACTGCTGCTAATTGAAGCCGATCGATGGGATGAACAGTGAGTGTTGGGGGGGGGGTTGGATGAACAGTGAGCGGTGGCGTTGCCTCTGGATGAACAGGACCCCGTGGTGTGGTGGAGGGCTGGATGAACAGTAGACGGTGGAGGGGTGCCCGTCGAGGGGTGGATGAACAGGACCCCGTGGTATGGAGGGCAGGATGAAGAGTAGATGGTGGAGGGGTGCCCGTGGAGGGGTGGTTGAACAGGACCCCATGGTGTGGAGGGCTGGATGAATAGTAGACGGTGGAGGGGTGGTTGAACAGTAGCCGGTGGCACTACAGGAATCTAGTACTTTGCCGTCTGCCATGGCGGACGGCAAAGGCAGGGACGGCTGATGGCAAAGCACTTTGCCGTCCGCGGTGGACGGCAAACAGTGACGGCAAAGATAGGGTCGGCAAACAGGTCCTTTGCTGTCGGCTTTTTATGGCGGACGGCAAAGAGCCCTTTGCCTACAGCGGCTGACGGCAAAGAGGGGGGACGGCAAAATGTTGCACGTATGCCAGCGTCACTCTGTTAGGCGGCTAACGGCGGCCTTTGCCGTCCGCCAGCGGATGGCAAATTTGAGCGCCTCTTTGCCGTCCGCCAGACGACGTCAGCTATACGTCAGCGCCCGCTCTTTTTTGTCGTCCGCCCAGCGGACGGCAAAGGAAAAGTCTTTGCCATCAGCTTGGCTTTGCCGTCCGCCGCGGTAGGCAAATTGGCCAAATGGTCCATCCCTAGGAAGCACAGGTGGGCGCCACGTGCACCCTTTGCCGTCTGCAACCGACGGCAAAAGGGTCTTTGTCGTCTGCCGCGGACGGCAAAGAGCCTGCACTGCCTCTTTTTTGTTCTGTTTTTCTTATATCCAACAATTATCACAACAAATATTTCACAACACATATATATCCATCACATAAATATCCAGCACATATATATCCAACATAATAAATATCCAGCACATATATATCCATCCATACATACATAGTAGGTTGCACATAGTTCCATCGATCCATACATATTACAATATGCAAAGTTTCATCATAGCAAGCGAGCAGAATACAAGAAGTGCATCAAAGGAAAAAACAGGAAAAAGCAAGCAATCCATCATAGGAAGCTGGCTTCTGTGAAGTGAATGAAACCTGCAAAATGACAAATAAGAAAGTTAGAAAAAGAAGACTAGAAGAAGAATTAGACTAGAAGAAAAAGAATAGAAGAAGAAGACTAGAAGAAGAAGTATATGCCATATATTAGCTAACTTAGGTGAAATGTATCGTTTATGTGTTAACCTAGGTGAAATGGGTAGTTTATGAGCTATCCTAGGTGAAATGGATCATTTTGGAGCTAAGTTAGGTGAAATGGGTCGTTTATGAGCAAACCTAGGTGAAATGGGTCATTTATGAGCAAACCTAGGTGAAATGAGTCGTTTATGAGCAAACCTAGGTGAAATGGGTCGTTTATGAGCTAAGTTAGGTGAAATGAGTCGTTTATGAGAAAACCTAGGTGAAATGGGTCGTTTATGAGCTAACCTAGGTGAAATAGGTTGTTTATGAGCTAAACTAGGTGAAATGGGTCATTTATGAGCTAACCTAGGTCAAATGGGTCGTTTATGAGGTAACCTAGGTGAAATGGGTCGTTTATGAGCTAACCTAGGTGAAATTGATCATTTTGGAGCTAACTTAGTTGAAATGGGTCTTTTATGAGCTAACTAAGGTGAAATGCCGCGTTTTTGAGCTAACTAAGGTAAAATGGATCGTTTTTGAGCTAACTTAGGTGAAATGGATCATTTTGGAGCTAACCTAGGTGAAATGGGTCATTTTGGAGCTAACCTAGGTGAAATGGGTCATTTTAAAGCTAACGTAGGTAAAATGGATCATTTAGGAGCTAATCTACGTAAAATGGGTCATTTTAGAGCTAACTTGGATAAATTGGATCACTTGTAAGCTAACTAAGGTAAAATGAGTCATTTTAGAGCTAACTTAGGTAGAATTGGTGGTTTATGAGGTCAGTAAGCTTATTAAGTCATTTTGGAGGAAAAGAAGCTAACTCTAGGTCATTATGGTAAGCATATTGGAGGAAATAAAGCTAAGTCTAGGTCTTTATGCATTTGTTAAGCAAAACACTAGAGAAACCGTGATCACGGAGGTGTAGGAGCGGGCTGGCTCACGCTGGTAGCTGGAGAAGGAGCGGGCTGGCTCACGCCGGTAGCTGGAGAAGGATCGTGCGATGCGTTTCTGGAGTTAAGCTGCACCAAAGATCATTTCCAATGTCTCGTTAGCATTATGACACTCAAATGTTAAGACTAGCAAGTAATGTCCATTCAAATTAAACTCACCGTGCTCCCAGGAGCAATCACTGGCATCGGCGGAGCGGTCTGACCGGACTTCTCGCACACAGACTGCACATTTGGTTTTCACAACAGAGTCATACTAGCTAGTAATGAGACTCAAATGTTAAGACTAGCAAGTAATCTTCAAAAGAAACTTACCACAAGGAGCTCGTACATGGCCCTTACCTGCATGTCATTCCGTGCCCTCTCCTCCTCCAACATCTTTGTCGTCCTCTCCTCCAACTCCCGCTGCCTCTCCGCCGCCTCCGCCAGAAGTTTCTCCGTTCTATCTCTCTCACTCTGTATAGCAGCCTGCAACACCACTCACATGACCATTCGTAATCATTGATGGAAGCGCACACAATGTAATGGAGAAAGATAGCTGAATACGTATAACTAACCTTGAAGGCGAGTTGGACTGGCCGTTCATGAGGCCTTATCTCAGGAGCGGAGCTCGACTGGCGCGCCTTGATCTCCGGGAGAGTGCTAGGACAACAAATAAGTCCATCTCCCATGGCTATGGAGCCATGGGACCTCCCGCCACCAGATATCATCAGCAGCTCTGAATCAATGGGACCCTGGCTCGGGTTAAAGTCCTCCCCTTTCCTCGCCTTCCCCTGATCTCTATATTGCATGAGCTTGTCGTGGGCGGAGATGTTGGTGAAGTTCTTTGGATCATCGAGGTCAGAAGCAGAGAATGCCTTGACCTTCTTGTAAGGGCTAGTGTGGGCCATGGCATACAGGTCGTACACCTCTGGCACCTTATCCGCCTTATTGTAGCGTGCCTGAAAGAGAGAAACAAAGTAAATTAGTAATTAAAGGGCTAAAGCTAGCATGATGAATGAATTGCATGAATCATGAAGCAAACCACATACCCAGTTCCACCCGTACTGAAATAAGTTGGAGCTGCCTTGGTGGTGTGGCACACCTTCCATTTGGGCACGTTTGTCCTTGGCCTCTTTGTGGGTGGCCAGCCATTCTTTTGAGCACCACGCATTGACCAACACCTCCCAACAATCCATCCGATCCGCACACCATCTCGGAGGGGCCTAAGTTAGCAAATAGAAACTTGAGCGCTACGGCTATGAATTACTAAATGAAGGAAGTAAGTACAAGGCCTTAAGAATTACCTTCATGTACTTCTCCTTACTCAAGAACTTATCGCGGCACTCCTGCTTGGGCTTCTTGATACCACACCCGGCGTTGTAGTCTTGAATAGCCTGCACCCGAACCTCATGCCGTAAGTTCTGAAGTAGGCGCTTGCACTCCTTGTGGATAACATGATCCGCCTCCTCCTCGTATCCCTCCTCACACCTGTAGAATGTCTGCAATCAAATGAGACAATGTTGATTAGTACAATTAATAACTAGCTAGTTGAAGATTTTTAATTGTGTAAAGGAGAAATTACCCAGAACTTTCTGATCACGACGTCTGCCCTCGTCTTGCACAAGACACCGTCGATAATCTCACCCGGCGGGGCCGGGGCAGCCAAGTAGTGCTCCCAAGTCAATCCAACCTCTGGAAGCCGACCCTCACCAGGCAACGTGACAAACCCCGGGAAGTTTTGCCAAATCAGAACTCCAAGGACGGAGTTGGGCCGGCGGACACTTTCATGGTGGTCCCAACCCCTGCAGCATGACAAGGCCAACACATCAGTTATTTGAAGAAACATGAATGCAGAAGGTACAAAAAGATTAAATGAACTTACCTCTCCCCATCAGGGAAAATCAACCACCTCTGCTCGCGGGTCGCCGGCACGGACGGGAGCCGTGTAGCACCACGCTGGTAGACGTTGCCCCCCTCCCCCCTCCTCATCAGTCGGCTCCCCGCCATCATCAGCATGGCCACTCGGCTCCCCGCCATCATCAGCGTGGCCACTCGGCTCCTCTGCCTGACCCGACCAGGTACCCCATCCAGACGTGTGCTCCTCCGGGCTCTCGTGGGCCCAAGTCTCGTGGGTCGAAGGCCCGTCGACCCGAGGCTCGTGGGACGAAGACTCGTGGACCGGAGGCTCGTGGACCGGAGTCCGTGCAGCCTCCTCCTCAGATGAGTCCACCCTAGCAGTCACGTGCTCGGGTGAAACAGCTGGGGGCGGCGGCAAGGAAGGCGCCGTAAGAGTCACCCTACCTCCTCTCCCGCGACCACGTGCTCCACCTCCTCTCTTCTTCTTACCTCGTCCCCTACTGGGCACCGCGGTCGACGAAGAAGGGCCCGGCGGTGTCGCCATACTGTCCAGCAACGCTCGGCGGAGAGGTGCGTGTGGATGGAAGACCTCGGACCACGCGCCGACGAAGAAGGGGCCTCGGCGTGCTCCCGACCAGCGCCCACCATCTTTCAACACCTGCCATGACAAAGAATAAACGAAATTAGTACAACATAAAAAAAGTACCGACATGAATAATAATATGTATATCACTTAAGTGTATCATCATCAAGTACAACATAAAAAAATTGAATACCTGACACTACTAATAATCTCGATCAGTATCATCAATAAATGCATAATCATCATCATCACTATAATCAATGATGGGCTCATAGGGTTCATTGGCATCAACATGTGCAAGGCCACCTTGACGTAATCGGTCAAGCATTGACAGGTCATCCGCAGCAGTAACCTCTTCTTGTTCCAGCTCTTCTTGTTCCTCCTCTGGGGTGATGTCGGATTCATTGTCGCTGTCTACTTCAATGTTTTGGGGTGAAGTATAGTGGTTCTTGAAACGCTTTTTGGAAAGACGTATCTCTTGGAAGAATTCTCCTTCATATGTGTCTGGGTTAATATGAGGTTCATAATCCTCTTCCTTTGGGGGATAAAGTCTAGCACGTGGCGGCACTTCATAAACGACATCCCAACCTTTCAGATTTGGATTAGTTTGGCAGGCCCACGGTAGATAGAATACTTGGGTCGCCTATTGAGCCGTAATATAGACATCAAGAACATCTAAATGGGTGCTTTGGTTGATTTCAACTAGCCCTATATGTTCATGAGTCCTTCTAGTCTCCTTCGGCTGAAACCAATAACATTTGAAGACTACGACATTCGGTGGGTTTTCACCATAGAACAGAAGTTCATAAATTGCTTCAACTCTCCCATAATACTCGGTACCTCCTTCGCCGATAGCAGATACACAACAATTTGTAGACTTTCAGTCGGCCATAGATAGCTCTTTGCCATACGTATGAAAGCAATACCCGTTGATGTCGTACTTGTCAAATGAACGGACCTTATAGTCAAAACCATTAGCGACTTGTCTCAATTCGGCGTCCATAGACTCTGAATTAGCCTACAAGTTTAATATGAAAGGATTGTTGCATTATGCACAAATTAGCGAATGAAATGAAATTGTCTAATAGAAATTACCGTTTGTTTGAACCAAGAGATGAAACCGGGATAGCCGCCTCCTTGCTTTGCGAGAAGCTCATACTCTTCAACGGAATCCTTTTGGATCTCCGCTCCATACGAGAATATGGTGACGTATCGACTGTAATGACATATCCAGGAATAAGAGCAGTTCAAAGGAAATAGAAGTTGCGAAACAATGTACCGAGAACTTACTCGATGTACGGCCGCACTTCTATCAGGTTGTTGAAGATATACAACGAAATGGTCCGCCATTCTTCGTTATCCAAAGATACTGGATGTGAAACACTAGCTGGTGCGAGATTCCCTTTGAATAGGCTGAGGTTGGATCCACCCTTTTTAGGCTCGTCAGCATTGTACCGAGGCTTCGGATTATGCAAATGAAGATTTTTGGCTTCGTAGTGCGCTGTTACGAAGTTTGCCGCCTCCTCTATGATGAATGCCTCAGCCATCAATGCTTCAATTCTACGTTTATTTTTACATTTTTCTTGAAGCGTCTTCTGCATCCTCTCAGTTGGGTAGCACCAACGATTTTGCACGGGCCCCCCCAATCTTGCCTCGGTCGGGAGATGCAAAATCAAATGCTGCATTGGATTAAAGAAGCCCGGTGGAAAGATCTTCTCTAACTTGCAAATCAACTCCGGCGCCAACTCTTCCATTTCTTCTAGCACGCCAGGCGATAGTTCTTTCGCACAAAGAACACGGAAGAAATAGCTGAGTTCTGCCAGTACTAGCCATTCATCCTCAGGGATGAAGCCACGCAACATCACCGGCATTACCCGCTCAATCCATATGTGCCAATCATGACTCTTGAGACCAAATATCTTCAGTTTATCAAGATTCGCTCCCCTCTTTAGATTCGCTGCATACCCGTCGGGGAACATCAACTGCTGTTGCACCCACAAGAGAATTTCCCTCATAGCTGGCCTTCCAAGATTGAACCATGCCTTTGGCTTCGTCCAGTTCTGCTTTCCTTTCGGTTCTTTCATGTTTTGTAATGGCCTATCACATAGCTCCTCCAGATTGACTCTAGCCTTAGTATTATCCTTTGACTTCCCATCTATGCCGAACAATGTACCAAAAAGTGCCTCGGCGATATTCTTCTCAGTGTGCATCACATCGATGTTGTGTGGGCAAAGGAGGTCTTTGAAGTAAGGCAGATCCCATAAGCATGTTTTGTGAGTCCACGCGTGCCTAGTATTATACCCCTTGAAGTACCTTGGACGTTGTGGATCTGGCTCGAGAGCGTTTAATTGATCCAGGGTCTATTGGCCTGTCAATGCAGGTGGTGTAGAGTTTTTGACAACTCTACCCCTGATGAAGTTCTTCTTGTCTTTCCTGAACTTATGGCGAGGATCCAGGAACTGTCTATGCATGTCGAAGCAAGAAAACTTGCGACCGGCCTGAAGCCAACGAAACTCAAGAGCTCCCTTGCATGTGGGGCACGGGAACCTTCCATGCACACACCAGCCAACGAATAGCGCATACGACGAATAGCGCATACGCCGGCAAGTCATGCGTCGAGTACATGTACCAGACACGCATTATGAAGTTCCATTTGCTAAAGGCGTCATATGTCTTGAACCCATTATCACAGGCTTCTTGCAATTCGTCCTTAAGCGGCTGCATGTACACATTCATATTTTTCCCCAGATAGTTGGGTCCTGGAATTATCAACGTCAGGAAAATGTTCTTTCTTTGCATAATCTGTCCGGGGGGAGATTGAGTGGATAGACAAATACGGGCCAACAATTGTATTGGGCTGCCGTCATACCAAACACACTGAACCCATCCGTGCTGATGACGACTCGAGGATGCCTCGGATCTGCCGCTTTGTCAGCATGTAATTCATCAAACTTTTTCCACACAACACCATCCGATGTGTGCACCATCATCAGATTCCCATCTGCATCTAGTTCGGTTCTTTTGCCTGTTTTGTGCCATGTCATCTGTCTGGCCGTCTCTTCGACCATGAAAAGACGTTGAAGTCTTGGTACGATTGGCATATACCGAAGAACACTAACGGGGATTTTGGTCCGTGTCTTCTCACCCATACCGTTGTCTACCACAATATACCTGGAAGACTTGCAAATGGGACAATAGTTCAAGTCCGCATAGTCAAGCCTAAATAAGGCACATCCTTTCTCACAGGCATGTATCTTCTCATAGGGCATCTTCAGTGCACGGAGGATTTTGTCCGACTGGTACAGGTTTGCTGGCATTACATGGCCTTGGGGTAGAAAGCATCCAAATACTGTCATAATTGCGTCATAGCATTCTCTGCCCAAGTTGAACTGAGCCTTCAGAGCCATTACTTGTGAGATGGCATCCAACTGACAAAGCTCAGTGTGCTCGTGGAGCGGACGTTTTGAAGACTCCAACATTTCATTGAAGGCCTTTGCAGATTCCTCCATCTCCTCGTCCGAATCCCGAGCATTATCATAGTCTTGCACCATGTTTTCCATCCCGGTACCATGCTCATCGGTGCAACGACGATCCACCTCAGCTCGGTCACGTTGGGAAGACTCACCATGAAATGTCCACACCGTATAATCGGGCGTAAAACCACTCTTCTGCAGGTGTTTGCCCATTTTAGCCTCTGTCTTCTTTTCCCAATTGTCGCACCGGAAACAGGGGCACCAGGTTTTCTTTTGGCTATTTGCAAATGCGGCTTGCACAAACCCCTTGGTTTTTGTGAACCATTCAGTGCTCCATTTGTTCTGACCAGTGTGACCGGTATACATCCATGCACGGTCACTCATCTTGATTTTCAGAGCTACTGGACACAAAACAATTATATATGTAATTCACCATGTATATATTCATCAGTTGATCTACTTTGTCAATTTTATTACGTCCATGCAACCTACACTCTAATAGGTAATGATAGGTCCTAATCCCACCCGTGTATGTATAGATTGGGTTCATTTTCCCATGCTATGCTCCGGATCTGACGCAAAATTTCGGCAGCACCTCCCCGCTGTTCTCCTGATACACGTCTCTGCAATAAACAAAGAGGATGTGTACCCGGAGAACAACAGGGGAGGCACTAACGAAATTTATGCGTCGGATCCGGAGCAAAGCATAAGGGAAAACGAACCCAATCTACACATACTCGGTCTGTCCATGGATAGCGTTGGACAATTCGAAAGAATCAAGGTTATAAATATGCAAATGCATGCATATTTATAACTATGACGCTTTCGAACGGGAGACACATATTGGTTACACATATTGATGATTGAAGACACATATATAGCTAGCTATCAAGTTTCATCAGAATAGATCAAATAATTAATGGGGGAGGAGGACTTGTCATTTGTGCTCACCCACGAACGAAGGGGCAGAGCCCGTCAAACGCACGGCGAGGTTGTCGAACACCAAACCTCGCAGTGATGAAACAACTGCACATTTAAAACTACACAATCAACACAATTATATATGATGTTTTTCATAACAAAATCGAAAAATATATGACCTAACTAATAATTCACAAATATATGACCCCATCGGCCTCTGGAAGGCCAAAGAACACCTTTTCGGGAGGTGTCGGGGGTCGGGGTGTCCTATCGGTGTCAGGGTGCCGTGTCGGGGTCGGGGTGCTGTTTCGGGGTCGGGGGGTC
>NC_041392.1:408969016-409056719 GCF_002162155.2 Triticum dicoccoides
GGGGTGGTGGGGTGACGGGGTGGCGGCGAGTAACTGGGGAGAGAAAGAGAGAGAGAGGGGTGGGGTGGGGCGGCTGTTAACGTTAGTGGGGCCCTCCCTCTTTGCCGTCCGCCCCCCTTTGCCGTCCGCCTTATTGCTTTTTACCGTCCGCTAGCGGACGGCAAAGAGGTGGGGGCCGTTAGGTTTTTTTTAGCAGCTCGTCAGTGGGGCCCCTCCCTCTTAGCCGTCCGCTAGCCGACGGCAAAGAACTGGCTGATGTCAAATTAGGTCTTTGCCATCAGCCAGTTCTTTGCTGTCTGCTTTTTGGTAGCTGATGGCAAAGAGCTTCTTTGCCATCTGCTAGCTGACGGCAAAGAGCTGGCAGATGGCAAAGTAGCTGATTCTAGTAGTGTGGAGTAGCGCGCGGTGGAGGCTGGATGAGCAGGAGCCCGTGGAGGCTGGAGGAGGTCGACAGTGGATGAACAGTAGCTCGTGGAGGCTGGACGGGGTCGACGGTGGAGATGAACAGTATCACGTGGAGTCCCGTTTTGCGGTACGCCACACCCCTCCCGATGAACAGGACCACCGTTTCGACCGTAGCGCTCCAACACAAGTCTGTTTCCTCCGTTTTGCGGTACGCCACAGCCCTCCCGATCAACAGGAGCCCCGTTTCGACCGTAGGAGGTCCGTTTCCTTCGTTCTGCGGTACGCCACACCCCTCCCGATCAACAGGACCCCTGTTTCGACCGTAGGAGGTCCGTTTCCTCCGTTGTGTGGTACACCAGGCCTCGTATCCATCGCCTCTTCCGTCCAAGCCCTCCCGATGCACATGACCACGCATTCGGTTTCTACCCATGAACACGACGACGACGTTGTTTCTCTGTTCCGACCCAGCCATGTACACAAGCCCTCGTCGTACGTACGTGCGAGTAGGTGTTCGAGACCCCGCCCGTATGTACACATACGTGGTTGTATTTTCTTTCTTGCACCCTGGCCTCTGTACGTACGTGTACATGCTACGTGTGCGCCTCTACTACGACACGTGCGCGCCTCTACTACGACACGTGCGTGCCTCTACTACGACACGTGCGCGCCTCTACATCCACCATTATATATGTACGTACACGTTCGCGACCAGAATGACAATGCTACGTACACTTCGACCAGGTGGGTCCCGACTGTCAGGCACTTCCTTGCGTGCGAAGGTGTAGCTGGTGGGTCTCAGCAGTTAGGGGGGAAACATTTTTTTTGTGAAATACGGTGGCCCGTCCGGTGGGTCCCTGCTGTCAGGTGGAGGAATCATTATTTTCCGCATAATAAGGAGGCACTTCCTTGCTGCCGCCGTGGACCCAGCTGTCAGCCTCTCCATGTACAGTCCACGTCCGATGGAAGTCGTTCCTTGACCACGTTGACCACTCCGCGCCGAGAGCACCAGGGCGGTGGACGACGGCGAGGCCTAGGAAGGGGACGACGCGGAGCCGGTAAAGACGCGGCAGTGGATGCCCACGCGGAGAGGAGTATGAGGGTTCACTCGTTCGGCTACGGTGTGAGGCTGCCGTCGCCGCAGGGCCTGGCCAGCTGTGGGAATAGTAGGGGGCAGTGAGGCCTCCACGGCAGCACAGCTGGCCACGGGAGGCAGGAGCAGGTGGCACGGTCGGCGCTGCTTTGGGCGGCTGGAGCAAGAAGACCAGAGGTTGAATAAGCACTACGGCCGTTGGATGGACATCGTACGGTCACTGGAGCGAGAATCGTGCATATTGACTAAGTTGACAAATCCCTCCGTCCCCGTCAACTTAGTAGGCCCACAAGTCAGCCTCCCAGCAAGGTGGTTCCCAGCTAGCCGTGGTAGTATTCATTTTTTTGTGCGTAATAAGGAGGCACTTCCGGTGGGTCCGAGCTGACAGCGGGGGGAATGTTTTTTCGCGAAATACGGTGGCCCGTCCAGTGGGTCCCAGCAGTCAGGGGGAAACGATTTTTTTTGCAAAATATTGGTGGCCCGTCCGGTGGGTCCCTACCGTCAGGTGGAGGAATAATTATTTTCCGCGTAATAAGGAGGCACTTCCTTGCGGCTGCCGTGGACCCAGCTGTCAGCCTCTCCACGTACAGTATTCTTCCGATGGAATTCGGTCGTTGACCACATTGACCACGGCGCGCCAACAGCACCACTGCGGTGGACGACAGCGAGGCCTAGGAAGGGGACAACACGGAGCCGGGGAAGACGTGGCAGTGGATGCCCATGCGGAGAGGAATACAAGGATTCACTGGTTCGGCTACGCTGCCGTCGCCGCAGAATAACAGGGGGTATGGGTGACTGGAGTGGAGGGATGGCCTGGCCAGCGGTGGGAGTAGTATGGGGGCGGTGAGGCCTCTGCGGCAGCACAGCCGGCCACGGGAGGCAGGAGCAGGCGACACGACCGGCGCTGGTTTGGGCGGCTGGAGCAAGAAGACCAGAGGTTGAAGAAGCACTACGGCCGTTGGATGGACATCGTACGGTCAGTCGAGCTAGAATCATGCATATTGACTAAGTTGACAAAGCCCTTCGTCCCCGTCAACTTAGTAGGCCCACTATACTGGGTCCCAGCTAGCAGGGGGAGTATTCATTTTTTGTGTGTGTAATAAGGAGGCACTTCCTTGCGTGCGAAGATATAGCTGGTGGGTCCGAGCTGTCAGCGGCGGTAACGTTTTTTTCACGAAATACAGAGGCTGTTTCGGTGGGTCCCAGATGTCAGGTGGAGGAAATCATTATTTTGCGTGTAATAAGGAGGCATTTCCTTGTGTGCGGCCGTGGACCCAGTTGTCAGCCTCTCCACGTACAGTCCACTTCAGATGCATGTCGGTCGTTGACCACGCTGACCACGCCACGCTGAGAGCACCAGGGCGGTGGACGACGGCGAGGCCTAGGAAGGGAACGACACGGAGGCAGGGAAGACTCGGCCGTTGTTTTTGTTTCCCACGCGGAGGGAAGTACGACTGTACGAGGGTTTACTGGTTCGTCTGCCGTCGCCGGAGAATAACAACAGGTGTGGGTGAGTAGAGGGATGGCTAGGCCAGCGATGGGAGTACGGTGGGGCGGTGAGGCCTGCACGGCAGCATAGCCGGCCGCGGGGAGGAGGGAGCAGGCAGTCCCGCCGGCGCTTGTTTGAGCGGTTGGAGCAGGAAGAGCAGAGATTGAAGAAGCACGACGGCTGTTGGATGGACATCCAACAGTATACAAGCCATATGTGGAAAGCCTCAAATCTGTGGAAAACAACATACAACCCATCTGCCATTATTTCAAATAATTTACAGCCCATTTGCTAATTCTTACGGGGTTTTTGGAGCCCATATTCTTTATGTTAGCATTACATCCCATATTGTGGCCACGGTTAAAAAATTATACGAAATTTTGCATATGTCGGTGCGGTCTGAACTGTTTTTAATCCCAAAATTTCGAGTCACATTCAGACTGATTTTAAAAATAAATGTATATCAATATAAATCCAATAAATTGTCCACACATAAAAATCAATGCAATTTAAAATCTCAAAATGAAAAAAAAAGATATTTGAAAATAATTGCCGGTTTGATGTGTTTTAAAAATGTACAACCCATTTCTCATTACTGATAGGCCATTTTCTCGGCCAGCCGAATGAAGCTCTCCTCGTCTTGAAAGATTTGCAGCCCAACAGGCCTGATAAAGCGACTTACTTGACAAATCACAAAAAAACCGGGCTAGCCATTTTCAGAAGGAAAAAAAACTACTGGGCTGGTCTGTGGTAAACATAAAAGGAAAGGCTGTCTAGACAGGCCAGAGTGTCCCGCACAGCCCAGTTGACACCCTGCTTCCGTCTCAAAAACAAATTAGATAAATGCCACTCCAATTATGGCGATTCATAAAAATGCCACTGCAATTTCCAAACTTTTAAAAATGCCACTGCAAGTTTTGCAAACTTTGAAAAACGCCACTGCAGTTTGCAAACTTTGAAAAACGCCACTCCAGACTTCGAAAAATGCCACTGAAATGGCATTTTTTAAAGTTTGGAAATTGCAGTGGCATTTCTCAGATACACCAGATTTGGAGTGGCATTTATCAAATTAACCCAAAACAAAAATAACTGGGCGAGCTGCTGGGTCCCTGGTGTCAGCCGCTCGTTGTGCAATTCTCTCGTTTATTGACTACGTTAACAATGGCATGGGACCCAGATGTCAGTAATCCACTAGGCGGAGCCATTTTTTTATTGGCTTGAAATAAGGAGGCACTTGCTTGCGTACTGCCATGACCTTGGCGGGTCCCTGCAGTCATCCTCTCCACGTACAATCATCTCCTGATTGTGTACGCATCAACTTGCTATGCCCACAAGTCAGCCTCTAAACCGTGGAGGACAAATACAACCATTTAAAAAATTAACAGCCCATTCCATACGTTCAAACGGAAAGTTCAACATTCAGACCAAAGTAACAGGTCTGATCCACATATAGAGTACTGAACTTCCACGTTGACAACCATCATAGCCAAGTTAACTATCTACTCGCACTAACACTCTAGTAGCGTACAAGTACTAACTTACTCTTAGCTAACTAGACGATGCCGGCCGCCATCTGCCGTCCATGCTAAACGCCGGCACCGGCGTCCTCCGCCTCACCTCGGACTTGCCAGAGGTGTGATAGGAGGCACTTGCTTGCGTACCTTGTCAGTTTCTTCAGAGGTAGGCATTTTTATTCAAAAAACTAACACTTCGCATCTTGCGTCACAAATAAAACTGCCAGGAGTGCATTTGTAGGCTAGCTAGTGATCGATCAGTAACTTGTAAACACTGAGCAAACAGAAATAAGTAACTGTTAATGCATCTCAATGATTTCCAGATCATATACAAATATGTAGCTCCAAAAGCAAAGATCAGCCACTTCGGATCTTGCGTCGCAACTAAAACTAACTAGTACGATTCCCATACATAAGATCAACATGTTAATGCATCTGAATGACTCACAGATCATATACAAATATGTAGCTCCAAAAGCAAAGATCTAGAAAAAACATCTGTTCTTCCTACTAACATGGATGCTTCTATTGGCCAACATTCAGTACAGACTGAAAGAAAAATTTGTTTGTGAAGTCTACAATTCCTCTTGCAAACATAAGTGGTTTCACCAACAGCTGGAACCATGAGAATGAACCAGACATGATGGAGGAACATGCACTGCAATATGATTTGGTCTTCCCTCGATCACACTGCGAGACTTTTTTAGGAATACAAACTTTAGCTTAGGCAAAATGATGTCCATTGTATAATCAGACCAAAGCAATGAAGCACCTAGTGTTGGCCAATAAATAGTACAGTACTACTTTTCTGCAGTCCATGAAGTGACTGTCCAATCTTTCTGTGTCTATTTTCAAATGGCACTGCATGCAGTGACTATACTATTCTCTTGTGAAGTTCAACCAAAATTGCGTGCACTTTGTTGGTTTGCCAAATAACAATGGGCAGACATCTCTGTCTGCACAAATATCAAGCAGCTAGTAAACATATACCACACCTTGTATTTTCGGTTTAAACATGTCTCTTCGCTTAGCATCTGTCATGTTCTGCACTGGACAATCTGATACAATTATGTTTTTCCCTGGACAATTTCATACTAAATTGATTTGCTGGTTCAGAGCAGAAATATAGCGCCTATTCTTCATCAGACCAAGGATATCCATGTTCGCAGTGATGGAAGAGGTGAAATCAATACAACCGAAATTGAGCATCCAATCATTGAATCCTGTCCTGCACCTCCAATGTAGGTCCACCTTTCCAATAAATTCACATGCAAACCACTAGTATTACTATCTAATGACAGTACAAAAAGAGTAGCAAGATAGTAGCAAACCATGTACCTTCGTAATGAACAGCTCATAGTGCCACCAATTGGATATAAAGGTTGGGAAAAAACATGCTCCTAATGTTGAACCAGTTGGACTTTTTGTGTAGTTCCACTAAAATCGAGCATCCCTGTTTGCATAGATATTGAAAGTGTGATTACTCTAAAAGTGGCACTAGTTGAAGCATAGTCTCACAAATATAAGCATTCCAATTTCTTAATGGGAAAAGGTAGCAAGACTATTTCTAACCACCTGTTTGAAGGAATAAATAAAGCAACAACGGCTGATGTGAGGAAGGCATACATAGTTTTTTCTGGAAAAGTGAGCCATTCCTGATCTTTCCTCTTCTTTTAAGCAAATTTTGTGCAGTTCTACTAAAATAAAATGCCATCACCGCCTTGACAATTAGTGACACTGTACAAAAGGAAAGGACTTAACATTACATCATGATGTCAGGTATGTAGTCGACAGGCATTAGAGACAAACATACATAACTCCTCAAGGGAATAGCCGGAGGAGGAGGTGCCCACTCTTGACCTTTCCTCTTGTCTTCATAATTGTCTGTGCAGTTTAACCAAAATAAAATGACATCAGCGCCTTGGCATTTTGGTGACACTGTACAAAAAAATTAACTTATGTCATGAAAGTGAGGTATGTAATCTATAAGCATTAACAGTGCAAAAATCTGACGGGAGTAACAAGTTTCATCGTTGGTATACTGGCTTTGCAACAACATTAGAATGCCTTATAGCTGAAAAATCTTTAATACATCCACAATCAACAGCTAACCCTGAAATAATCCAGTGACATTAAATGGCATTGCTTAAATTTATGGGTGGCATTAGACTGAGAGCGGCATTAGTTAAATGTGGCATCACTTTAGCAGTAGCATTTCTTGACTTGACTGCTGGCGTTATACTAACAGCAAAAAAAGTGGCAATAAGAGCATGGGAGGCACCAGTACAATGTACCTCCACGGACGCAGAGTGGCGAGGGAGGTATGGTTGCCCAGAGCAACAAATATCCAAGCACATATGTGGATTACGGTCCCATTTTGTTCTCTTTAGCCACCTTTTTCCTATGTGAGGACAACAAACCGATCGACCTGGTCATTCTCTATTGCGTTGTCATGCCTTTCTACCCTTCTTCAACCAAGAGACACGAGACTCATTCCTTAGCTACTGATTTCCCCTTTTCAACCTAGATGCGGGTTCGATGCCTACTCTCTTGGACAATACAGTCTCCCTTCCTTTCCTTATTCAACCTAGACATGGATTAGTCTGCACGAAGTAGGGTTTCCTTTAATAGTGCAAATTATGGTTTTCATCTACGTGGCCAGCAGAGTAGAGGATAGCAAATTGGGAAGATGGTGGAGTGGAAAAAGATCCACATGCAACGACATAGCAGATGGGGCAATAGAACAAGGTTACGGCTCGAAAAGAGGTAGCATACCTGAGGGTTGGCGGGAAGTGGCTTCGCTTGTGGTCGTCGTCCTCCGCACACACTACGGCAACAAGCTTGGGGACGGAGGCCATGCCGCGCGGGTGCTAGGTCTGAGAGGACGGCCTTGTCGTCAGTGCGTGACCTTGCTCGCCGCCGACGAGTGCGTCAATGCTGCACGTCCTTTTCTTCCTCGACGGATCTGTGACCACCGGTGAGGAGGGAGAGAGGGGCCGTCTTTTTTAGATCTGGAGAGAGGGCGGTAGTGTGAGAAGCAAGTGGGCAGCCCTTAGCAAGAAAGCGCTGAAGCTCCAACCTATATATATCTTTTTTATACTACTAGTACTGGAGGTGGGGTAGTGGTAGAGTAGTTTATATTTTCTCTGCATATAGTACTAGTTAGTCGTGCTTCAAAACTGATCGGCACGCCATTAAAAAAATAAAGGTCGATAACTAATGTGGCACCTCGGGCCAACGCGGCCAGATCGCATTTTGCACGAGAAATTACACACCATGTTTCGTTGACATGTGGTCCCGTTCCAACATATCAGTGAGACGACGGCGAGTAGTAGGTGTATTTCCGAACGGACGTGTAGGCCGGGGCGCCTCTTCGTGAACCGTGGCAAACTCGCAACCGTCCACCGACTCTTCGCCTTTCCCTCTCGATTTGGAACTGCTGTTGCACGCTCTTCCTCTCCCTCCTCCATTTTCCTTCAGCCCTTCACCCTTTCTTCTGCCATTGTTCGATCGTCTTCTCCATGGAGGGAATAGGCCGGAAACGACCTCGTTATTCTTGCCCCGATCTTAAAGATGACATGGTGGATGAACTCATTGATCGGTGTGACGTCATCACCTTGGCTAGCATGGAAGGTTCGTTCCAGACCATTCTCGACTCAACTAATAACATCATTGCAAGGAACCCAAGGGTCAAGGAGCGGTTTGATCTCCCCTATCTTTTTCGCCGTGACCTTGATGACTGGCGCCGGCACGACGGAGGCCTCGCCTGTGCAAGTTGATGCCGCTTGATAATGATACATGTGATGTTAAGATGCCATCGCTTGAGGGCAAGGCTTGGGCGGGCGCAAATGGAGATAGGGTTGTTTACATTGGGTCCAACTGCGAGTGGGAACTTGTGAATGTGTACACTCGTCACCGGGTTCCACTTCCAAAAATCTCAGCACACTGCCCAGAGGTTGAGCACACCGGTAATGTACGCATGTTCAAATATGATCATGGTGACTGTCATCTACGGAAGATAGCAATTTGTCGAGTTCCCAACCGCTCTTGGAATTACAAAAACAATGATGTTGTTGCTATCTTCGACAAGCTTGTTGCTGTCCTTGATGGTTTCACTCGATGGATATTGGTCAAAAATCAGTTTCTGTACACGGATGACTATTGTGATGCAATTGAATACGAGGGCCTTGTGTTTGCTGCCACCACTCGTGGCACTATTTTTGCATGGCATCCTCGTTGTTTCGGTACGTTTGTCTTCCAATGTAATTATAATTGTTTCATCCACATGCATGCGGGTTAGCAAGTTTCCCTTTACTAATTAACCTTCTTCTTGTGTTTCCAAGGTCCTGTGAACATCCCACCACCTATACTTGAAGATTTTTATAACCAAGGGGGAGATGATGATGGTGATGACCACAAGCATGAGGACGAGCAGCGCCGATATACTCTGTGGCGCCTGGCAACTAATTCCGATGGATCACCTCTTCTTGTGTGTATACAGCCCACTGATGATGTTACTGCTAAGGAAGCAGGTGTAGTCTCCCATGGTCGCACTCTCCGGACCTATTCCAACACCCGTTGCATGGTATTCGGGATGGATACTAGGGTGCTAGCGCCAACTCCTTCTCCCTGGGATAGAATTGATAGTCTTGGAGAAAACTCGCTCTTCCTTGGACAAAACTATCCGATGATGGTGAAAGGCGACCCAACTATTGTTGACACATTTATGAGAAGCAACTGTGTCTATACCTCGGACATTTGGGTGGTTCCCTACCCTGGTACTGATATAGTAGGCCGCTTCATCCTGGATGATCAGTCCTGTGTTGGTCTCCAGATCGACAACTGATGGCCCGTCCCAGAGAATCACTTGTGGTTCAAAGCAAGCATTTCCAATGCCGCGAAATGGTTGAGTTGAAGTTCATTTCATGGCTTGTTATTTGTCGTGTGGTGAAAACTTTAGTATTTATAATGTATCCTCGTTGTCGATGTGGGTTGATGACCTGTTGTACTATGTAATAAAATGATATGCCTGTGATAAACTTACTAAATTTATGAATGGCTTTAGAGTCGCATCTCTGAGTGAGTGGTGCGACGAGGCAAAAAAATATTTTCCAAATACATAATTATACGTGCATTGCAACAGGTTATCGGATGAGGCCAATCAACAATAGTAGTACACTATTTGTACTAGCTTCACATGCTTCGCACGTCGGGCGGGTATTTTTATTGTAGCCATATGTTAATGTGTTCGTTGTACGTATCCAGCACCTCGAATCCTCGATATACTAGTAGTATAGTATATAGTAGGAGTAAGTAGTAGGAGTAGTAGGGTGGCATGGGCCAGAACAAGCATTCACGTCCAGGAGTACGGCACACGCCACCACCACGACATCCATCTGACACCATATTATTTCTTGGAGTCTGTGCAAGAGCAATCTCTTCAACCTCGTTGTTTCTCTAACTTCAGCCATCGCGCGGCGGGCGAGGTGAGGGTTTGTCGATAGTCGGTTTCCTTAACTGCGGTCCCACTTGTAAGGCCAACTCCAACGCACGACCCCAAACGGACCTCCATTTTGCACGAACTCCAATGATAATTTTGACTACTCCTGTAGTAAGTTGGATTAGTGCCTTCTTGATGCATTCATTGTTGATCTGCGGAGGCTCGATCTTGCGTGCTTCTTTCTTCTTCGAGTGTAAAGAAGTAGACGTTGCTTCCTCGCATCTAGTCTCATGTCTAGCCTCTATTCTATACTAGCTAAAAGTGATAGAACATCTACTAAATAGTGCTCTATCAATATATGGATGTACTCTTCTTCCCAATACAAAAACTTGCATCCATTCTACTCCCTCCGTTGCACAATACTACATGCCTTCTATTTGTCAAAATATATATGTATCTAGACATGTCTTAGTATATAGGTACATCCATTTTTGGACAAATGGAAGTCAAGTATTTTGGAACGGAGGGAGTACACAATAAAATTTTTAAGTTAGCACAACTAGTCTAATCCGAGAGTAGAAACGAAGATTTGGATGGGTTCTTCCTCCTTTTGCCGACACGTGGGACATCCAGCATCCAGGTCGTGTCATGAAAGAAAATAGTGTTGGGGAACGTAGCAGAAATTCAAAATTTTCTACGCATCACCAAGATCAATCTATGGAGTAATCTAGCAACGAGGGGAAGGAGAGTGCATCTACATACCCTTGTAGATCGCTAAGCGGAAGCGTTCAAGTGAACGGGGCTGATGGAGTCGTACTCGTCGTGATCCAAATCACCGATGATCCTACTGCCAAACGGACGACACCTCCGTCTTCAACACACGTACAGCCCGGTGACGTCTCCTACGCCTTGATCCAGCAAGGGGAGAATGAGAGGTTGGGGAAGACTCCATCCAGCAGCAGCACGACGGCGTGGTGGTGGTGGAGGAGCGTGGTACTCCAGCAGGGCTTTGCCAAGCACCGCAAGAGACGAGGAG
This sequence comes from Triticum dicoccoides, assembly GCF_002162155.2. Classification (NCBI taxonomy): domain Eukaryota; kingdom Viridiplantae; phylum Streptophyta; class Magnoliopsida; order Poales; family Poaceae; genus Triticum; species Triticum dicoccoides. The sequence goes on from NC_041392.1 coordinate 408,979,991, forward strand.
GCAGAGGGGTAGGGCTGCGCCAAGAAGGAGATTGAATCGTGTCTATGGCAGACCAAAACCTCAAGTATATATAGGGGCAGGAGAGGGGCTGCGCCCCCACCTAGGTTTCCACCCCTAGGGGTGGCGGACAGCCCTAGATCCCATCTAAGGGGGGCGGCCAAGGGGGGAGAGAGGGGGCGCACCACTAGGTGGGCCTTAGGCCCATCTGAGCCTAGGGTTTGCCCCCTTCCACTCTCCCTTGTACCTTGGGCTTTGGTGGGGGGGCGCACCAGCCCACCAGGGGCTGGTCCCCTCCCACACTTGGCCCATGCAGCCCTCCGGGGCTGGTGGCCCCACTTGGTGGACCACCAGGACCCTCCCGGTGGTCCCAGTACATTACTGATAAAACCCGAAACTTTTCCGGCGACCAAAACAGGACTTCCCATATATAAATCTTTACCTCCGGACCATTCCGGAACTCCTCGTGACGTCCGGGATCTCATCAGGGACTCCGAACAACATTCGTTAACCACGTATATCTATTCCCTATAACCCTAGTGTCATCAAACCTTAAGTGTGTAGACCCTACGGGTTCGGGAGTCATGCAGACATGGCCGAGACAACTCTCTGGCCAATAACCAACATTGGGATCTGGATACCCATGTTGGCTCCCACATGTTCCACGATGATCTCATTGGATGAACCACGATGTCGAGGATTCAATCAATCCCGTATACAATTCCCTTTGTCTATCGGTACGATACTTGCCCGAGATTCGATCGTCGGTATCCCGATACCTTGTTCAATCTCGTTACCTGCAAGTCTCTTTACTCGTTCCGTAACACATCATCCCGTGATCAACTCCTTGATCACATTGTGCACATTATGATGATGTCCTACCGAGTGGGCCCAGAGATACCTCTCCGTTACACGGAGTGACAAATCCCAGTCTCGATTCGTGCCAACCCAACAGATACTTTTGGAGATACCTGTAGTGTACCTTTATAGCCACCTAGTTACGTTGTGATGTTTGGCACACCCAAAGCACTCCTACGGTATCCGAGAGTTGCACAATCTCATGGTCTAAGGAAATGACACTTGACATTAGAAAAGCTTTAGCAAACGAACTACACGATCTTTGTGCTAGGCTTAGGATTGGGTCTTGTCCATCACATCATTCTCCTAATGATGTGATCCCGTTATCAACGACATCCAATGTCCATGGTCAGGAAACTGTAACCATCTATTGATCAACGGGCTAGTCAACTAGAGGCTTACCAGGGACATGGTGTTGTCTATGTATCCACACATGTATCCGAGTTTCCTATCAATACAATTCTAGCATGGATAATAAACGATTATCATGAACAAGGAAATATAATAATAACCAATTTATTATTGCCTCTAGGGCATATTTCCAACAGTCTCCCACTTGCACTAGAGCTAATAATCTAGTTCACATCGCCATGTGATTAACACTCATAGGTCACATCGTCATGTGACCAACATCCAAGAGTCTACTAGACTCAATGATCTAGTTCACATCACTATGTGATAAACACTCAAAGAGTTTTGGGTTTGATCATGTTATGCTGTGAGAGAGGTTGTAGTCAACGGGTCTTGCCATATTCAGATCCCTATGTATTTCGCAAAACTTTATATCATAGATGCTGCTACCACGTTCCACTTGGAGCTATTCCAAATTGTTGCTCCATTGTACGTATCCGGTATCTCTACTCAGAGCTATCCGGATAGGTGTTAAGCTTGCATCGACGTAACTCTTTATGTCGAACTCTTTATCACCTCCATAACCGAGAAACATTTCCTTATTCCTCTAAGGATAATTTTGACCACTATCTGGTGATCCAGTCCTAGATCTCCTTTGTACCTTCTTGCCAAACATGTGGCAAGGCACACATCAGGTGCGGTACTCAGCATGGCATACCGTATAGAGCCTATGACAAAAGCATAGGGGACGACCTTCATCCTTCCTCTTTCTTCTGCCGTGGTCAATCTTTGAGTCTTACTCAACTTCACACCTTACAACTCAGGTAAGAACCCCTTCTTTGACTGATCTATTTTGAACTCCTTCAAAAACATGTCAAGATGTGCGTTCTTTGAAAGTACCATTAGGCGTGTTGATCTATCTCTATAGATCTTGATGCCCAATATGTAAGCAACTTTATCCAGGTCTTCCTTTGAAAATCACTCTTCAAATAACCGTTTATGCTTTCCATAAATTCTACATTATTTCAGATAAACAATATGTCATCCACATATACTTATCAGAAATATTGTAGTGCTCCCACTCACTTTCTTGTAAATACAAGTTTCTAGCAAACATTGTATAAACCTAAAAGCTTTGATCACTCCATCAAAGCATATATTCTGATTCCGAGATGCTTGCTCTAGTCCATAGAAGGATTGCAAGAGCTAGCATACCTTTTAGCATCCTTAGGATCGACAAAACCTTTTATTGTATCACATACAACTTTTCTTACGAAAACTGGTAAGAAAACTTGTTTTGACATCCATCTGTAAGATTTCATAATCGAAAAATACAGCTAATGCTATCACGATTCCGACGGACTTAAGCATCGCTACGGGTGAGAAATTCTCATCGTAGTCAACTCCTTGAACTTGTGAAAAGACTCTTTCCCACAAGTCGAGCTTCATAGACGGTAACATTACCGCCCACGTCCGTCTTCTTCTTAAAGATCCATTTATCTCAATGGCTTGCCGATCAACGGGCAAGTCCACCAAAGTCCATACATGAATCCTATCTCGGATTTCATGGCTTCTAACCATTTGTCGGAATACGGGCCCACCATCGCTTCTCCATAGATAGTAGGTTCATTGTTGTCTAACAACATGATATCTAAGACAGGATTACCGTACCACTCAGGAGTAGTACATATCCTTGTCGACCTACGAGGTTCGATAGCAACTTGATCCGAAGCTTCATGATCACTATCATTAACTTCCTATTCAACAGATGTAGGCTCCACAGAAAACATCTTTCTGTGTTGCATCACTCTCTAGTTGAAATAAAGGTTCGACAACCTTATCAAGTTCTATCTTCCTCCCACTTAATTCTTTCGAGAGAAACTCCTTGAGAAAGGACCTGTTCTTAGCGACAAACAATTTGCCCTCGGATCTGAGATAGAAGGTATACCCTACTGTCACCTTTGGGTATCCTATGAAGATGTGTTCGTCCGCTTTGGGTTCGAGCTTCTCTGGCTGAAGCCTTAAGCATCGCAGCCCCAAACATTAAGAAACGACGACTTTGGTTTCTTGCCAAACCAATGTTCATATGACGTCGTCTCAACGGACTTAGATGGTGTCCTATCTAAAGCGAATGCAGCTGTCTCTAACGCATAACCTCAAAATGAAAACGGTAGATTGGTAAGAGACATCATAGATCGCACCATATCTCATAGTGTTCGATTACGACGTCCGGATACACCATTACCTTGTGGTGTTCCAGGTGGCTTCAACTGTGAAACAATTCCACAATGTCTTAAGTGATTGCCAAACTCATAACTCAGAAAATCCCCTTTTGATCAGATCGTAGGAACATGATCTTATTGTTATGATGATTCTTAACTTCACTCTGAAATCGCTTAAACTTTTCAAACGTTTCAGACTTGTGCTTCATTAAGTAGATATACCTATATCTACTCAAATCGTCAGTGAAGATGAGAAAATAGCGATATCCACTGCACACTTCAATTCTCATTGGATCACACGCATCAGCATGCATGATCTTCAACAAGTCACTTGCCCATTTCATTGTACCTGAAAACGGGGTTTTAGTCATCCTGCCCATGAGGCATGGCTCGCATGTGTCAAGCGATTCAAAATCAAGTGCCTCCAAACATCCATCGTCATGGAGTTTCTTCATGCATCTTACGCCAATATGACTTAAGCGGCAGTGCCACGAGAAAGTGGTACTATCATTATTAACTCTACATCTTTTGGTGTGAACATGTGTATTACCACGACCGAGATTCAATGAACCATTCACATAGGGTGCATGACCATGAAAGGTATCATTCATGTAAAACAGAATAACCAATATTCTCTAACTTAAATTAATGACTTTATTGCAATGAACATGATCTAATCATATTCATGCTCAACGTAGACACCTGATAACATTTATCTAGGTTCAATACTAATCCCGAAGGCAGATGGAGCGTGCGATGGTGATCTCATCAACTTTGGAAACACTTCCAACACACATCGTCACCTCGCCCTCAGCCAGTCTCCGTTTAGTCCGTAGCTTTTGCTTCAAGTCACCAATAATAGTAACTGAATCGGTATCCAATACCCAAGTGCTACCAGGAGTACTAGTGAGGTACACATTAATGACACGTATAAACTTTGAAGTTGCCAGCCTTATTATCTACCATGCATTTGGGGTAATTCCTCTACCAGTGACCGTTCCCCTTATAATAGAAGCATTTAGTCTCGGGTTTGGGTTCAACCTTGGGTTCCTTCACTGGAGCGGCAACTGGTTTGCCATCCATGAAGTTTCCCTTCTAGACCTTGCCCTTCTTGAAACCAGTGGTCTTGTTAAACCATCAACACTTGATGCTCCTTCTTGATTTCTACCTTTTGCGGTCTTAAGCACCGCGAATAGCTCCGGGATCAACTCCATCCCTTGCATGCCATAGTTCATCACAAAGATCTAGTAGCTTAGTGATAGTGGCTAGAGAACTCTATCAATCACTATCTTATCTGGAAGTTTAACTCCCACTTGATTTAAGTGATTGTTGCACCCAGACAATCTGAGCACATGATCACTAGCTGAGCTATTCTCCTCCATCTTGTTGGCAAAAGAACTTGTCAGAGGTCTCATACCTCTCAACACAGGCATGAGCCTGAAATCCCAATTTCAGCTCTTGGAACATCTCATATGTTCTATGGCGTTCAAAACGTCATTGGAATCCTGATTCTAAGCCGTAAAGTATGGTGCACTAAACAATCATGTAGTCATCAGGATGTATCTGTCAGGTGTTCACAACATCCACAGACGACGTTGTAGGGGTTTGCACATCGAGCGGTGCATCAAAGACGTAAGCCTTTTGTGTAGCAGTGAGGACACTCCTCGGACTATGGACCTAGTCTGCATCATTGCTTACAATATCTTTCAACTTAATCTTTCTCTAGGAACGTATTGAAACAGGGAGCTACAACGTGAGCTATTTATCTACAACATATTTGCGAAGACAATTTAGACTATGTTCCGGATAATTAAGTTCATCTTATAAACTCCCACTCAGATAGACATCCCTCTAGTCATCTAAGTGATTACATGATCCGAGTCAACTAGGCCGTGTCCAATCATCACGTGAGACGGACTAGTCATCATCGGTGAACATCTTCATGTTGATCGTATCTTCTATACGACTCATGTTCGACCTTTCGGTCTTCAGTGTTCCGAGGCCATGTCTGTACATGCTAGGCTCGTCAAGTCAACCTAAGTGTTTCGCATGTGTCCCAAGGCCATGTCTATACATGCTAGGCTCGTCAACACCCGTTGTATTCGAACGTTAGAATCTATCACACCCGATCATCACGTGGTGCTTTGAAACAACGAACCTTCGCAACGGTGCACAGTTAGGGGGAACACCTTTCTTGAAATTTTAGTGAGGGATCATCTTATTTAAGCTACCGTCGTTCTAAGAAAATAAGATGTAAAACATGATAAACATCACATGCATTCAAATAGTGACATGATATGGCCAATATCATTTTGCTCCTCTTGATCTCCATCTTCGGGGCTCCATGATCATCGTTGTCACCGGCATGACACCATGATCTCCATCATCATGATCTCCATCATCGTGTCTTCTTGAAGTTGTCTCGTCATCTATTACTTCTACTACTATGGCTAATGCTTTAGCAATAAAGTAAAGTAATTACATGACGTTTATGTTGACACGCAGGTCATAGATAAATAAAGACAACTCCTATGGCTCCTGCCGGTTGTCATACTCATCGACATGCAAGTCGTGATTCCTATTACAAGAACATGATCAATCTCATACATCACATATATCATTCATCACATCCTTTTGGCCATATCACATCACAAGGCATATGCTGCAAAAACAAGTTAGACGTCCTCTAATTGTTGTTGCAAGTTTTTACGTGGCTGCTATAGGTTTCTAGCAAGAACGTTTCTTACCTACGTGAAAACCACAACGTGATATGCCAATTTCTATTTACCCTTCTTAAGGACCCTTTTCATCGAATCCGATCCGACTAAAGTGGGAGATACAGACACCCGCTAGCCACCTTATGCAACTAGTGCATGTCAGTCGGTGGAACCAGTCTCACGTAAGAGTACGTGTAAGGTCGGTCCGGGCCGCTTCATCCCACGATGCCGCCAAATCAATATAAGACTAGTAACGGCAAGTAAATTGACAAAATCAATGCCCACAACTGCTTTGTGCTCTACTCGTGCATAGAAACTACGCATAGACCTAGCTCATGATGCCACTGTTGGGGAACGTAGCAGAAATTCAAAATTTTCTATGCATCACCAAGATCAATCTATGGAGTAATCTAGCAACGAGGGGAAGGAGAGTGCATCTACATACCCTTGTAGATCGCTAAGCAGAAGCGTTCAGGTGAACGGGGTTGATGGAGTCGTACTCGTCGTGATCCAAATCACCGATGATCCTAGTGCCGAACGGACGGCACCTCCGTCTTCAACACACGTACAGCCTGGTGACGTCTCCTACGCCTTGATCCAGCAAGGGGAGAATGGGAGGTTGGGGAAGACTCCATCCAGTAGCAGCACGATGGCGTGGTGGTGGTGGAGGAGCGTGGTACTCCAGCAGGGCTTCACCAAGCACCGCAAGAGACGAGGAGGGAGAGGGGTAGGGCTGCGCCAAGAAGGAGATTGAATCGTGTCTATGGCAGACCAAAACCTCAAGTATATATAGGGGCAGGGAAGGGGCTGTGCCCCCACCTAGGTTTCCACCCCTAGGGGTGGTGGACAGCCCTAGATCCCATCTAAGGGGGGCGGCCAAGGGGGGAGAGAGGGGGCGCACCACTAGGTGGGCCTTAGGCCCATCTGAGCCTAGGGTTTGCCCCCTTCCACTGTCCCTTGCACCTTGGGCCTTGGTGGGGGGGGCGCACCAGCCCACCAGGGGCTGGTCCCCTCCCACACTTGGCCCATGCAGCCCTCCGGGGCTGGTGGCCCCACTTGGTGGACCACCGGGACCCTCCCGGTGGTCCCGGTACATTACCGATAAAACCCAAAACTTTTCCGGCGACCAAAACAGGACTTCCCATATATAAATCTTTACCTCCGGACCATTCCGGAACTCCTCGTGACGTCTGGGATCTCATGAGGGACTCCGAACAACATTCGGTAACCACGTATATCTATTCCCTATAACCCTAGCGTCATCAAACCTTAAGTGTGTAGACCCTACGGGTTCGGGAGTCATGCAGACATGGCCGAGACAACTCTCCGGCCAATAACCAACATCGGGATCTGGATACCCATGTTGGCTCCCACATGTTCCACGATGATCTCATCGGATGAACCATGATGTCGAGGATTCAATCAATCCCGTATACAATTCCCTTTGTCTATCGGTACGATACTTGCCCGCGATTCGATCATCGGTATCCCGATACCTTGTTCAATCTCGTTACCTGCAAGTCTCTTTACTCGTTCCGTAACACATCATCCTGTGATCAACTCCTTGATCACATTGTGCACATTATGATGATGTCCTACCGAGTGGTCCCAGAGATACCTCTCCGTTACACGGAGTGACAAATCCCAGTCTCGATTCGTGCCAACCCAACAGATACTTTCGGAGATACCTGTAGTGTACCTTTATAGCCACCCAGTTACGTTGTGACATTTGGCACACCCAAAGCACTCCTACGGTATCCGAGAGTTGCACAATCTCATGATCTAAGGAAATGACACTTGACATTAGAAAAGCTTTAGCAAACGAACTACACGATCTTTGTGCTAGGCTTAGGATTGGGTCTTGTCCATCACATCATTCTCCTAATGATGTGATCCCGTTATCAACGACATCCAATGTCCATGGTTAGGAAACCGTAACCATCTATTGATCAACGGGCTAGTCAACTAGAGGCTTACTAGGGACATGGTGTTGTCTATGTATCCACACATGTATCTGAGTTTCCTATCAATACAATTCTAGCATGGATAATAAACGATTATCATGAACAAGGAAATATAATAATAACCAATTTATTATTGCCTCTAGGGCATATTTACAACAAATAGAATGGTAGTTGAAGCCACGAGATGTGCATCTTGGGTTAAACTGTAAATAGAATCTTACTACTCTTGAGTAACTCCAAAAGCGGCCACCGAATATCTTTATTGGATTTGTTTTTCATCACCAGCACGTCGAGGTGAAAGATGTGCAGGTTCAGTGGGTCCTCTTGCATTTTCACTGACATGTGGGGCCGCATGTGAGCAAACAGACGATGGGCTCCGCGCGTCCAATGGCTGGCTGAGAAGAGAGATAGAGGAGGGCTGAGCATGGACTGCAGGAAATTTGTTTTACGTACCTCGATATAGGCTCGATATAGTGGGGTGGCATGGGCCATAACTAGCATTCACGTCTAGCAGTACGGCACACGCCACCCACACGAGTCCCATCCGACACCAATTTTCTTCGAGTTCGTGCTACAGCCATCTCTTCTCCCTCCTGTCCTATTTTCTCAGCCATCATGCGGTGGGCAGGGTGGGGGTTTGCCGATAGTCTGTTTGCTCAACTGCGGTCTCACTTGTAAGAGAAAATGCAACACCGCACGCATTCCCGCTTGAGCGGCGTGCCAGACCAACCGTGTGGGGGTGCGACACGAACACGGCAGGCTTTTCCTTTTGAACTCGTAACTTGTAAAATTTGGTTCTGCTCCATGGCGCGACCGATAGATAGAAAATAACGATTTTTCCTAGAGTAATGAGAAGTTTGCTTCTGGCTCCGTTCATGCATGGAGTACGTACGAAAATTATGAAGTTGATGCAAAAGGTAAGATAATTATTGTAGTATCATATACTACTACATGGATTTGACGGAAGGATAAAAATACATACGGATCCATCAACGTTCAACGACATCCTCACGCCCTAGTGCGCCGGGTCACCAACCGACGTGTGAGGAGCGGCGGCGTTGGCGGCGACCTCAATGTGCTTCCGAAAAGTGCTGTCCAAGGTTACCCTGCGCTCCAAGAAGGCCAGCGTCCTATCGTCCTCCTCTTGCATGTACTAGTCCTTGTGGACGATTTGCGCGCAGACGTGGGTGATTATGTCGATGGTGTCTTGCTGCGCCAGGCGCTGCACGGTGAGCGCGACCTCGAGGTGGGCATTCTCCGGTGCGACGGCGGGCAGTCACAGGGCCACTAGTGCGTCGAAGAGGTTGTTACCACAGTGGCCGTTGAGGGTGGCGGCCATCGCAAAGCCTGGGCGCGTTGGCTGGAGGCTTACATCAAAGTCGTCCGCAAGCTTCTTGACGATGGTGAACTTGTCGAGGAAATCAACGAGGACCTCGTCGAACAAGGATGCGAAGCTGTCGTCCAAGAGGCCCCTCGCCCTGGCGGCCTCAAGCAATACTACCTATCGTGCCGCAGGCCGACGTCGTGGACCATCTGGCACAGCCGGCTGATGCTCACGCTCATCGCCTCCATGGGTCTAGCGTAGCTTCTAGTCAACTGATCTTGCGATTCGAGTGATCACTCAGCCCTTGGTTAGCGTGCGTAGGTGCGTAGGATTTCGTACTACTCCTCGGCGCTCTACTGCACCTGCCTTTGGCTTTATGATAGGTGGGCCAGCCACCCCCTGGGGCTACGTGTCATTCACCTCCTGACCCATCTCTCACATGCACCCTGCTAGTGTATATACTCCCTCCTTTCCGGTTTATAGGGCTTATCTCAAAATTTTAGTTTTTCCATTTCATAAGGCTCAATTTGGTTGTTTTCCATCACATGTTCAGATTCCAAGGTGCATTAAATCATTGCATGCAAGTACTAAGAGAAAATTGACCAATGCATGTAATTTATGCATGCATGCATTGCAATTAATGCATTGGTAAACATACTTTTTTGAGGAAAACAAGAGCATTAATTGGGTGCTTTTGCAAACTACAAAAAGTATTCCACCACTCACCATCTACCTTGGTTGGTGAGAATTTTGAATTGAGCCTTATAAACGGGAAAGGAGGGAGTATAGTGGTTTTATTTTTCTCTCCATATCAACCATTTTATATTGCGTACGTGTCATTCAAGAGTGAAATTATGGTTGCTTCTTCTGACTAATTTACTATGTGATTTGACTACTCCTTAGTGGCCCCTACACGTACCCCCCCTACATGTATGCAACAGTCACACGTACACATGGATGCAAAAATGCACACGACGCCCTAATGCATGCATGTCCGAGCACATGACGGAACACACACGGTGACGCTCAAGTGCTCAACCTACACGTGCATGCAGACACATACTCAGTCAGGGTGATCTAATGACCGTATGAACACCGGAAAATATATATATATATTGAGTGCAATGAGCGTATTATGAAGTCCACTGACCGTATTTTTACAAATATACAGTGACAGACAGTGTATTTATCTCGTTTGAAATTAAGCCATGTTAACCGGAGAGGAGGCAGCATGGACTAGCATTACTTTGCTGTGTCCCGTCAACTTGCCGAACGAGGAGAAGGTTGTAGGATGGGAGAAGCTTGCACGCGGTGGCTCGCAGGACAAGGAGAAACTTTTGACTAATGCAAGCTCTCCCTCGCTCAGGCGGTGGACGTGCAACAGTTAATTCGGTGTCAGATTGCCAGAAGCATACTACACTATACTACTAGGAACCGGATGGAGGAGCGTTGGCACTCTTATTATAATTTTAAAATGTGATAAAGCAATCTTCAACACATTTGGTTCTCTTCGAGGGTTCTCGCATGTGATAATGGAAGTTGATTGCATGGAACACTCGCCACAATTCTCGCTTAATTCTGGCTCATATCCTGTTACAAATAGTAGAGCTCAGTAATATTTCCTCTTTTTTTGTTATTCAGCATGTAAACAGGTCAGCAAACCTTGCGGCGCATCTTCGTGCGAACCGTGCTTGTTGCACTTTGAATGTGGCCGAGAGCTGGCTTGATGAAACACCTCGCTTCCTACTTCTTTTTTTGGCTTCCTAGTGACCAGTGTCTTGGCTGATCGTCCTAAGAATGCTTATATATAAATAAAGCTCTCTCATTTACCCGCAAAAAAGATTAAGCCATATTAACCGGAAAGGAGGGAGTATGGACTAGCACTACTTTTTGGTGTGTCCCGTCAACTCGCAGAACAAGGAGAAGCTTGCAGGACAAGGTGAAGCTCGCTTACGCCTTTTGACTAATGCGACTTACCCTCGATGGACATGCATCAGTCCATTCGGTGTCAGATTGTCAGAGGCATACACTATAGTACCAAACATGCGGAGTACCATCATTGTTCGACTTCACGAAGGGGCAAAGAGCCAAGCGCAGTACTAGTACGCGTACTTGGTTTTGCACCTTCATACTACTCCACCCTCCGTCACAGTTTACAGGGCGCGCTTCATTATGATGCATTTCTCTCAATGCATTTCCACCACGAGAGAGACTTTAGACGTGTTTCATTTAATGCTCAATTAATTAGGGCGTGGTAACCGCAATCAAGTCCACAATTTTCTCTCCATGTATTGTACTACTACGGAGTGCATGCATGTGTGTACCCAGGGTGGAAGCACTGCATGCATGTGTGTATGCATTATTCCCTCTAGTAATAGACGCCGTGCTATAAGTACCAATGCTATTTTTCAGGCCGATCGCTAGTCGCCTTGGTCCCACAGATTTTTTTTCTTTTTCTGAAGCGCGCTGTATAAATAGTGACAGATGGAGTAGTATGAGCGGATTCAAAGAAGAGCGTATTGATGGTTGCTTCTTCAGAGCAACTTACAATGGGAAAGGTGGGGCTTATGATTTGATTGCTCATTACTCACTATTAATGCGGCGCAACGACCGGGCTGAATCTCCCTTGCGGTTGTGCACTACCCCCTCGGTTCTTAAATATACTCCGGAGTATTTGTCTTTCTAAAATATGTTGAAATCTTTGTTATGACGAATAGAATATTTAGGAACGGAGGGAGTACACATACGAAGCAAAATGAGTGAATCTACACTCTAAAATATGCCCGTTTGAAATTTGTAAAAAGACAAATATTTAGGAACGAAGGAGTATAATTTCGTGCATGGCACATGGACCTGGATGATGAAGAGGCTTCTGGCAATGCTATCAAGCTTCCATCATTTGTTTACATAATTGACGTACTATACAAATAATTTTCCAGCGACATGAAATTGTACAATGGTGTGAGCTTTCAGATTTTGTTTCGCGTGTCTTGCCACCGATGCTCTTTCGGAAACAATAAAAAACTAACTTCCTTGCTAATGCATGTCAATTATTAGCAGATCAGAGCTAATAATTACATCACAACTGAAGACAAAGTTGTGAGAAGGTGTTAAATTAAAATTGATACATGCTTTCATTGGCAGCAACGTCCCCCCAGCTCTGTCTAAATCAACAAGGCATGTTGGGAAAAAGTAGCTATCTGGAGCATGCAACATTTCGATCATTTTGTGCAGTTCCACTAAAATAGAGCTGAGTGTCCCTATTCCAAAGATATCAAGTGTGATTACGATAATAGAGGACTGCTGATGAAATAATAAACACACAAATAGAAGCCGGTCACCTTTGCGATCTCTCTTAAGACTAACTAGTTGGAGAAGATTAGGCTCGCAGTTAGATGAGGAGGATAGAGAAAAACCAATCTCCCTTTGTGCAGTCGCACTGAAAGGTAGAGACGTTGCCCGTGTGACATTTTAGTACAACTGCACAAAACACTCTTAAGAAAAAAGTGATTTGTGCAGTTCACCAAAAGGTCGTAATAGCAGAGGTGAAATGGATAGCCCTGTTTGCGAAAAAGAGGTAGAAAGGAAACAATTACTGGCCAATAACAGTTGATGACACATGCGACGACAAAAAAGAAGCATATTCCTTGTCCTAAGGGAAGATAACAACGCGGTTGTGTTTGTCTAAAACGGTGTGAGGACGAGAATGCAATATGGAAAGTACGCCGGATGAGCTTCATTTTGGGCAAAGAACTATGGAAGATCCACATGCAGCAACATGAGAAAACAGGCAATGGAGCAAGGCCGGAGGGGATACCTGGAGGTCGTCGGGATGTAACTAGGTGAGCGGCGGCGGGCGGAATCTGCGAGCAGGTGGCGTAGGCCCTGCCACGCCGGAGCTTGGTCAGAGAGAACAGAGTGTACCGCAGATCGAGACGTGCTGCCTCGGCGACGTCGAACGGAGAAACGATGCACTTCCTTCCTTTACCCCAGCGGACGGGATGCGGCCGAATCAGTGACCAACGGTGTGAGAGAGAGAGAGAGGCCACCGCACTCCCTCTCCCCCGACGGACGGGATGCGGCCGGATCAGTGACCAACGGTGAGAGAGAGAGGCCACCGCACTCCCTTTCCCCCGGCGGACGGGATGCGGCCGGATCAGTGAACAATGGTGTGTGTGAGAGAGAGAGGCCACCGGAGCCTTGTGTGAGATACTCTGAAGAGCGGACTACCTTTTCCTCCATAAAAATCGTTTTATATTCTGTGTACGTGCCATTGAGCGCTATAACTTTATTTAAAAATAACGCGGCAACGCGTCAAGTCGAACTTTGTTTCGTGCACGCGTGGTACACGACCTCCCTAGGTAAACAACCACTACAGGCGTTCAAATTAGCACATGGGCTGCCATTTCGTAAAGAAATGAGCTCCATCGTGTACCCACGAGGGTGTGGCTGGGCACAAAGCGTGAGTACGTGCACGGTGCACCTATTCTCTTCTTGTATACGTACACCACCTACGTGGGGTTGTGTGAGAGAGATACAAACCTAGAGAGATATAGTGTGTGGGTTCTTGAGAGTTTTTTTGGGGGGGGGGGTCAATCAAAAAATTTAACATATGCAATGTGTGTGAAATAGAGTCCTGGATATAACATATATATAGAGGGGGTGATCCACGAGAAGAGAGTGGAGGTATCATCGGCTTGAGGTGTCTATAGAATCGAAGAGAGGGATGATGTGTGTGTGTGTGCGCGCGCGATCGATAAAGAGTGCCATCGAATTTGTGTGTGCCCACGTCAAACATATAGAGTGGTTGGCCTACTGGAATGTGAGATGGACATGTGCAGTTTGTCTCTGTGGCATGGATACCTACCTGCAGCGCTCGACTATCGGTGTGTGGTGGGGGAAGAGGGAGGCCCAATTAACTATAGAGGTACAATGGCTGGTATATGTGTGGAGGAGGAGAGAGGCCTACCTCATGTATTAAGGAGATCGATCTGCCTCATGTATTAAGGGAGATCGATCGGCATCCATGCATATGTGTAGGAGATGAATACGGTTGGGAGAGAGACAGAGCTAGAGTGTTGGAGGGGGTGGTAGTGGAGTTGCTTCTAACAAATGGTGGGATAGGCTTGCTAGAAAAACGGAGGGCACGCCCGCAATATCAATAAGAGAGGAGATGGCTGCTTGTTGTCTGTGCACGTGCGTGTGAGAGACGGGTCAGGAGGCATGCACGAATGATGTGGGGGACGATGTGGCTGTGGTAAGCAGACGTAACTACATAGGAAGATCAATCACCCTTTGTAAGAGAAAGGAGAGACATAACTTGTGAGGTACATCGATCGATGGGGGGGGGTAGTTAAAGTCTATCTAGGTATATGTTGGGAGATCGATCGATACACAAGCATGTGTGTGTTAGAAGCAAATGAGGCACGATGAGAAGGATAGAGAGAGAGAGGGATGCATGTAGGAGGTGGTACGAGAGGCATACTATATCGAGGGGGAGGAGTGTGCGAGTACGAGAACGATGAAAAGAGTGGTGGGAGTGAGGCATGGACGGTGACAAGAGAAGAGGGGAAGCTTGTGTTTGTGCTAGGCACACCTGGCTAGAGAGGCATACCGATCGATGTGTGCCATAAAGAAGGAGCTGGGGGGCCTACACACACCATGGGTGAACGACCTAATGTGAAAACACGAATTTGTGCGATGGAGCTAGAGAATGCTAAGGGAGGGTGAGAGGGATGCGGGCATGTGCATGCACAAGAGAAAGTTAGCGCTAGCTACAAAGATAAGAGGGTTGTGTGGGTGTAAAAGACGAATAGAGATCATATATACTTCATTATAAAAAGCAAATTCGGATATTTGAAGAATTTATCATAGTGTTTAAAACCGACGAATGTGTGAATATATATAACGGTGATAAACCTGGTGTGGTTATGAACATGGTATACTACATTTAATATATTTTATCTCTACTCTTATAAAAAACAGAGTTGTTGATGATGGTGTGCCTGCCATCCTGCATTATAGGCCGTCTGATTTATATCTGGCGGATAGCAAGGAAACTTTGATGGTTGAAGTTGGCAACAATCATGATTGTAGATTCTTATTGAAATAGAGAAACGAATTCAAATTTTAGTTCGAATTGCAGCGGTAGTATAGACATTTGGAATGCACTAAAATGTTGGTATGAGTAGGTTACATGCATTATACAGCAAGCGAAAAAATTTAATCGGACATAACATGGATTCATACTCCCTCCTTCCATCTACATAGGGCGTAATGAGATTTTTAAGACCGCCTTTGACTATTGACAAGATTAATAGTACATGACATGCACAATGTGAAAATTATATCATTGAAAGAACCTTTCACAGACGAATTTAACGGTGTGCTTTGTGTAAGTTGCATGCCATATATCATTGCTCTAATATTGTTAGCATCGAAAAACACATTAGGCCTTATATAGATGGAAGGAGGGAGTAGCTTTGAATAGCATTTGTATAGTAAAACGGGGCAAGACTCTCTCTTTGTGTGGTGTGAATAGTTTTATTTTTTCGTTTTCTTTTTGGTTGGGGGAAGTGCGAATTGATTTGGTACGTACAAGTACAATATTACGACACATTAGGCGTGTCCCTGAAATTCAACCCGCGTCTTGTTATATCCCGAAAATTCAGATATCGTGCTCCCAAAACTGGCGCCTTCACAACCCGCGCCTTGCTATCCCAAAATTACAACGCGCGCGAAAACTCCCTCCAGTTGCCAAATCCCGACGCGCGAAATCCCCCTTCTAACCCTGAGCCGAAAGAGCCGCTAGTTCAAATCGGTGGGGGGTACTTTTGTAACACACCCTACATTTTGGACAAGCGCGTTCCTAAGTCATGCTTCACCCCCTCCCATCACCCCCTTTTCGCCATTCGAAATCCCAGGCCGCAATAACCTCTCCGCTCCAGCCGCAAAACCCCACCCTCCTCCGTTCGCCACGTCACCGCTGCCCAGCTGGAGCCTCTTCCCTGACGACGTCGTCCACCGCAATAGCTCGATGTCCCTCGTCCACCTCCCCGGATGAGGATCCGTCGTCCATCTCACCGTCCCACCGGTTCAGCTGCCCCGTCCTCCACCTCCAAGGAGCTGCTCCGACGATCGCCTCGTCTATCTCGGCTGCTCCATCCCCACAGCGCCGCCTTAACCTGCTCTACCGGAACCGCATCATCCTCACCGACTCCTCGGATGAAGCCGAGGCCTACTCGGCGCCACCAAAGAGGTTGTACACTCATCGCATCGCACCTTCTCCTTAACTCGACCTCCCGGCGCCGATGGTGCTCTATCCCGCACCCCCATGGAGCGGCTACCTTGAAGCCGACGCCGCGGGCGACAACTCCACGGACGCTCTCCCCCGGTGCGAGGCCCGTTCAGCGGCGGCGTCCATACCAGCCGGATCTGCTGCTCCTGCTCCGGCTCTCGCTCGATCGCTCGCTCGCCCAGCTGCTGCTGCTGCTCTCCCCCTCGCCCGTGCTGCTGCTCTGCTCCGATTAAGCCACACTTCAGTCGACTGAATCGACTTTTGGGTCAGTCGATTTTCAGGGGTTGGGGGGGCTCGCCAGAGTTAAGGAAGAATCACCTGCAGCGGGGACGGGGGCTCGCCGGAGAGGTACCCCACTATCTATCTTAGGGTTCAGGGTGGGAGGCTAGAGGGCTGGCCGAGGCGGCGGTGGCGAGTTGTTTCGGGGTGGGGAGGCGGCGCTGGGGCCGGCGGTTCGGCCGGTGGTGGCTGGCGGCTCAAGGGGGGTGCAGGTTGAAGATGAACTGCAGGCCCTCCCTAAACTACATGTCAAGTGCCTCTCTGCTACCATTGCGTTCAGTTTCGATAGTAGCATTCAGATTCCACAGTAAATTTCAGTTTTGACAGTTAAGTTCAGAGTCAACAGTTTTTACCTCATCTGTTGTAGTCAGGTGGTTTTTGGTGATGTTAATTTTACATCCATTTTACATCATCTATTGGAAATGCTATTAGAATCCCACTTGAGATTGACGATATCTGTCTTGTGCTGCTTCAGCCTTGACGTCTTATGGCTCACCGGAGCTGCTCCAACAACAGAACGATCCATCACAATAGAGCAGTACCCTGGACGCCGTCTACAGATTCCTCAGATCTTCCTCGACACCTCCGACAACCACCTCTGCCTCAACTGCTTCAGCGACCAACCCAATGATGCTGAGGTCGACACGGCTACGGCAAAGAGGTTGTACACTTGTTGCATCACTTATTACTATACATTCACGTCGATCCATTAGGGCTATTTTGGTTCAACGGAAAAACATCGATCCACTGGTTGTTACCATCACTCTAAATTTCTGCATGCTCTCCTTACATAATATCACCATATTTTTTTCGTATGCATGTCAGATATTGGACACAGTCATGCTGAACATGTAGAGAAAAAGAGAAGAGTTTTGCGCGGCAATACAATGTCATGCAGACATCGCTCCATGGTGGGTTCAATGGAAAACCCTCCCCACCCCTCTCCAGATTGTAATCCAGAGGAAGATATATGTTCTGAGGCGGATTCGGACGCCACTGACCACTCCTATTTACCCCCAAGGTGTTTGCTCTACCTTGGCATGATGATTTTAGTCATATCATGCATATGTTGCCTTGCAGTGCCTACTTTTGACATCATATATGTCATCTGCTTAGTTTGGACATGCTCTGTAATGCCACCTGTTTAGTTTCTATATCATATATGGGAATTATGCAGCCTCATGTCTTTTAGCCAGCCATAATATATGAGAAATGTGCAATGCCATCCTGTTTAACAAGGCATCATATATTTGAATGATATCTTGCCCATCCTTTTCTTCATTACATTTCCATTTCTCGACAATGCTTGTACATTAAACTACTCTTCCTGTGAATCAGCCATTTGGGTGGGAGATGGAAAAATCTGGAGTGAAAACAAGGCCTTCAGAGTAGACAGTGCTACCTGTCGAAGCAGATCTCTTGTTGGGTCCCGATAGCTCCACAGAGATGGATTCAGAGACAGATGACCAGTCCTATTCCCCCACTGAGGTGTATGCTCTAACTTGGCATGCTTATACTGCTCATATCATGCATACAGTGTCTTGCATTACATAGTTTAGACATCATATACACAATATTCAACACCATGTTCTTAGTTCAGACATCATATCGAATGCCCTCTGTTTAGCATATAAATCATATATGTGAATTAAATGATGCGATCCTGATTACTTAGATAACATGTAGGTGAATTATGTCAGGCGATCCTGTTTAGTTATTCATCATATCTTTGAATTATGTTATGCTATGCTATCCAGTTTAGATAGACATCATATATGTGAAATTATGTCATGCTATCCATTTTAGTTAAACAATATACATGTCAACTATTTCATGCCCTCTTTTTCCACACTATCTATTGCATTTGTCTCGCATACAATGTCTGTACATTCAACTATGTTTCCTGTTTATCAGCCATTTGAATTGGAGCGGGTGATGCCAGTATCTAGCGGACTAAAAACATGGTCTTCAAATAAAACAGTGCTACCTGTTGGTGGAGATAGCACCCCGGTTGTACATGCACAAGAACCAGCCCTACCACACATAACCCAAACTCTCGCAGATTGTACCCCTACTACAATGGACAGAGAACCAGCTTCACCCAATCTAACCCCAACCCTAGCCGATAGTAACCCAGTTCCTGTTGATACAGCACCATCTCCACCACAGAGCTCCCAAACAAGAGCAGTTAGTAAGGCAGCTCCAGTGCCCAAAGGGCCAGTACTATCACGGCGCGAACCCCAACTCCACCAGTTAGTACGCCTATTCCTGTGGAGGAAGCACAACCAGCTAGTCATAGTTTAGCATCTATTGCATTTGATGTTGTTAAATCGTATGTGCGTATCTTCTCATCTTGGAAATATTATACTAAAGATGAAGGAAAATGCCAGTTGCATGTGTTTGTCCAGGAGTTATGTGTAAGTAATGTTATTCATGGCAATTACTTCGCTTTGTCCCATACATCCTACCTCCATGATGGTTATAATACATCAAATTTTCCCATTTTTCTCTATGGATAAGGACCGATTTGGAAACTCAGGATGAGGTAATCTGTGCTAATACCTCTGCTATCTTCAAGAATGCTTGGTGGGAGTATCAGAATTACCTAAAGAAAACGTACTTCACCGGCAAAGAAACTCATCAAATTCCCTTACGTTCTCCCGAGACACATTTACTGGACGATGACTGGGAACGCCTTGTTCTGTACTGGTCCCGAACCAAGAATGTGGTAAGGTCTATGAGCTCATTTTCTATTTTAAGTATTATATTCTTGCGTCTTACTGTACTTTGTTCATGTAGAACAAGTGCCTAAACCTGAAGAACAACTGTTCTAATTTAAGATTCCATTGCTACCATAGGACATAGATATATGTTTGTTTGATGCTTTTATTATGTACTAGTACTTGGCAATAGAAGACTTGGTAGTTTAATCCTGTCCACCTTACTAATGAACTGGTTCACCGAAATGAGTTTCATATACTAGTACATGCTAAACTTGTTATGTGTCTGCTTGTTTCTTCTTTTAGAATGCTGACATAATATTGGGGAAGAGTGACTTATTAAGCAACGGTAAAGGAAGTAATGCAGATAAGGTTCAGGATAGTGACACATCCTGTCTTGGTTTAGTGTTGGATACTGGCCACTACCGCTTGCACAAGCTATTCAAACTCATTGTTTGAATCAGTTCAGTTTGTTGAGTCTCAACTACAAGCTGAAAGACATCAATCAGCTGTGCTATGACAAGAAGTGGAAGGATCGCGGAAGTCCCTAGAGCATTCAGATGCATACTTTCTGGTGCAACAGCAAGCGTTGGAGGATTTTAGCGCCAAACAGGACAAAGCTAATCAGCTTGCTAAGCTTATTGCCAGCATGGTGGATACCCAGGATAACATTTCTTGAGCTCTTCTGAAGTTGTTTCAGATATGCTCTTGTTTTGCTGCCACGTTTATTTGCACTGGTGGCCATTTTTGACGGCCAGTGTATATGATATGCTGCTTTGTTCCCTATATTTGCACTGGTGGCAAACTTTGATGCCCAGTGGATGTAATATGTGTAATAGCCGTGATAGCCTAGCGTTAGTTGCTTGCTTATTTATTTCCTTGTTGTCTTGTTTATTTGTTTGCTTGTAGTCATTGCAGTTCTTTTTCCGGGGTTAACTAGTGGCTGCAATAACCTATTTTTTAAAACTAGGCCACAATAACCATGGGCTAATATTTACTGTAGTGACACTGGGCCTCCTACGGGCCGTAGAAACAGTGGGCCTTTTACGGGCCGTAGAAACTGTAGGCATTCTACGGGCCGTAGAAACAATGGGCCTTCTACGGGCCGTATCATCAATGGGCCTTATACGGTCTGTATGATCGATTGGCCAAACATGGGCCAATAACAGGCCGCATTATGGCCATAAATGGTCTAGAGTTGGAATCGTCCATTCATGGGCCGACCGTAACGGGCCATCGTTAACAGGACGTATTTGATGACGCTATGAAAATGGCCCAACGTATTAACGGACCACAAACGGGCCGACTGTAACCACGGGCTGAATTTGGCCCACAAGCAGAAAATGACAGTAACGGGCCGTAAGTAAATGAATGCTGGAAATGAGCCCAATAATAAATGGGCTCTGAGAAGGCCGAAAGATAACATGGGCTGGAAACGGTCCAACGGAATAACGGGCCATTAATGGGTATAAAGTGATACACTGTTCATTACGGGCTAGTTTCACCACGGGCCATTAATGGGTGTAAAGTGATACACTGTTCATTACGGGCCAGTTTCACCACGGGCCGTTAATAGGCCAATAGTTACATAGGGCCTCATATGGGCCGAAAGACATCATGGGCCGTACGTGGGCCAGAAGTGAAAACGGGCTGGAATCATATTGGATGGCCCAGATGACGCTACTGGGCCTAATTCGGATAGGGCGTAACGGGCCTTGGGTTAGCGGGCTGTAAATGGGCTATATGCGAACAGACCGTTAACAGGCTTTCCATTGGCCGGCCCGCCAGCTTTTGACCAAGTCAAACGGGCCGGCCTTTTCACAGGAATGGGCCTCTGTTGGGCCGTGCCACGTGTCGACGTATCATAGGCGCCTATCTGACCAACTGACGAACTAACACATGTTTCGTCCGGCCAATAAGAATTTTACACGTGGAAATTTCCCATTGGTCGGGGCTGTTAACGGGTTATCGGATCCAAAACCCGACCCAATAGCTTAACGGCGTTCTGTTACGGTGGATGCCACGTGTCGGTCACCCTTGACGAAAGCACTTCTGTGACGCGCGATTTATCGTCATGGAAGTGGACACTTCCGTGATGATAATTTTGGTAATGTCATGGAACACTTCTACGACAGCACAGGTATGACTATCTTGGTACTGTCATAAATTTGTCATGGATGTACATGCATGACAAAAAAGCGACCTACTATGACAAACATGTATCATCACAGAAGTGTATTTTTTTTGTAGTGCACGGTCGTCCCAGCGTCCGCCTCCACGTCCTCCTCCGCGGTCATAGCCCCGGTCGCTGCGCTTGGGGCGTCGATTGTAGCGACCTTCTCGTATGGCTCTGAGCTCTTGGTAGTCGCTGGTGTTGTGGGTGTTCAGGTTGTGGAATACGCAGAACGGTCGGCTGTTCTTGGATGACTCGGGCTGATCTCTGCCCCGTTTGGTGTCGGGCTCCGCTGCTAGAACCACTGCTTCCTTGCACTTCACGTTCTTGGCCTTGGCTTTCTTCTCCTATGTGCCCGCAGCTGGAAGCTCAAGGAGAGAGAGGCGCCCCTCCTCAGCTCTTGCGCACTTGGTCGCCAGGTTGAACAGCTCCTGAGATGTGCATAGCTCCTCGTGGATAGCGAGCTCTTCCTTCATCTTGACGTCACGGACACCATCGGAGAACGCGGAGATGATGGCCTCATCCGTGACCTTTGGGATCTTGAGGCGGGTGTTGTTGAAGCGTTGGATGTACTTCTGGAGGGTCTCCCCTGGCTGTTGCTTGATGCGGCGGGCGGTCGCCCGTGGCCGGCGGGCGGTCGCGAGTGCCCTGGAAGTTGGCGACGAAGCGGTCGCACATCTCGTCCTAGGAGGAGATCGAGCCGCGCTACAGGTTCAAGAGCCAGGAGCGGGGCCCGTCCTTGAGAGCCATGGGAAACCAGTTTGCCATGACTTTCTTGTCTCCATTGGCTGCTTCGATGCTCAGCTTGTAGAGCTGCAAGAACTCCGCGGGGTCGGTGGTGCCGTCGTAGCGAGCAGGCAGATCCGGCTTAAACTTGCCTGGCCAGATGGCACTACGCAGCTCGGGGGTGAAGGCGCGGAAGCCGGCTGTAGTTATTGGGGCCCGCTTCGGAGGTGGAGCTTGGTCTTGATGAGGTCCACGCGGCGCCACCGCGGGCGGCGCATGGTCTTGACGAGGCGGTGCGGGGAGCGCGGGTGCAGCTCCTCGCGGACGAGGGATTTCTTGGCAGCTTCTCTCTTCACACGCGGGCACTGACCATGGCGGATCACACCGCGGGGCCGCGCTCCTTGGTTCCAAGGTGCCGTCTTTGGGCTGGGGTGGTGGAGGCGCGCCCCGAGCCTCGTCGCTCGTGGCCGGCTGAGGGTGAGGCAGAGAGACAGACAGCGCCGGGGAGACCCCTGCGGCTTGGACGAGCTCGGCGACACGGTCGAGCCACTCCTAGTAGAGGTTGTCGACTTGGCGGTAGCGCAGGAGTTCATTCGCAGCGAGGAGTGCGGCCCGCGCCTCCATTGGAGCGTGGCGTGCATGGGACGAAGAACCAGCCGGGGTCAGTGATGGAGTGGCGGTGCGGCCGTCCTGCCGTACCGAAGGATGCAGAGAAGACGCTTGTTGCTCATTCCACACCGGGTCGGTGGCAGCGTTGGTGGAAGGAGATGGAGAACGACGAGGTGGCCCGCCGATGGGGGCCGTCTGAGAAACGCGGGCAGTGAGGGCAGCCCGACGCTTAGCTCAAGCACGGCCAGCGTCCGCCATGGAGACGATGGAGCGACGGAGCGATGAACTGATGGAAGGGAAGCTACGACGCACCCCTACCTGGTGCTCCAAGTGTCGGATGTGGGGTTCCGGCAAACCCTTAAGGTTCGAACACTGGGGTGCGCGCGAAGTCTTTTCCTCCCACCGATCTATGCCCTAGCTCGCTAAGATCTGGTGGACGAACTCGACGAACTCGCAACACAGAAAGACACAAGATTTATACTGGTTCAGGCCACCGGTGTGGTGTAATACCCTACTCCAGTGTGGTGGTGGTGGATATCCTTTAGGGCTGATGATGAAAAATACAAGGGGAAGAACAGCCTCCTGAGGTTGAGGTGTTCTTGGCTAACTAGTGTGTGTGGGGACGATCTTTAGGCTCTCCCTTTCTCTCTATCTCTCTGTCTCCCTGTCATCATCGTTCATGGTGGTGGCTAACTCTATTTATAGAGGCCCTGGTCCTCTTCCCAAATATTGAGCGGGAAGGGAGCCAACAACGGCGGGCAAACTTGAAGGGGGATAGCTAGTACAAGCTATCCTGACAAAGGCGATCTCCGCCTGCGAAAGGCTCTGGTGGTGACGCTGTCTTGGGCTTCACGATGACCTCCGTCTTGTCGTCCTTCTAGTCTTGGTCTTGTTGCACCAAAATGGCAACCTTTGCTTGATGCCTCGGTACTCCTCGCCTGTGCCGGCCTCCTCAGCACCAAACAGGAAACAAGGACGCTGTGCACGCTGGCGCCCGCTTGGTGTCGATCGTCATGGCTCACATCACGAGAGCCTCGTGAGGTTTGCCTCGCCTTGATATCTCCGCTCCTTGTGAGCCTGCCTGACTAGGCCACTCCAGAGGAGGTCTTGTGTCGTCCGCCTCGCGAGGCTTGGCCCCTCGCGGGGGTCTTGGATGCCTTATTGATGAAGATGGGCCGTACGGCCTGCTGGCTTAGCCACGCCGCGGGCCGCAGGCAGGCAAGTATGGGGACCCCTGTTCCCAGAACGCCGACAAATTCTTTTGCCTATATATATACTCTTATACCCTAAAAACCATAGGGAAGAGCAACGAAACACCTTTTCCACTGCCGCAACCTTTTGTACCCATGAGATCCCATCTTGGGGCCGTTTCTGGCGCTCCGCTGGAGGGGGATTCGATCACGGAGGGCTTCTACATCAACACTGTCGGATCTCGGGTTCCGGCAAAACCCACATCGTTCGAACACTTGGGTGCGCGCGAAGATCTCCCCCTACCGATCTATGTCCTAGCTTCGCTAAGATCTCATGGGCTAACTCAACGAACTCGCAACACAAAGTACACAAGATTTATACTGGTTCGGGCCACAGTTGAGGTGTAATACCCTACTCTAGTGTGGTGGTGGTGGATTGCCTCTTGGGCTAAGGATGAACAGTACAAGGGGACGAACAGCCTCCTCAGGAGAGGTGTTCTTGTGGTTGGTGAACTTGTGGTACTTTGGATCTCTTCCCCCTCTCTAGATGAGTCAATCTCTTTCTATGGTGGTGGCTAGACCTAGTTATAGAGGCCCTGGTCCTCTCCCCAAATATTGAGCGGGAAGGGAGCCAACAACGGCCAATTTGAAAGGGGACAACTAGTACATCTTATCCCGACAAAAGCAGTCTTCGCCTGCAAAAGGCTCTGGAGGTGACGCCGCCTTGGGCTCCATGGTGACCTCCGTCTTGCCGTCATGCTGGTCTTGGTCTCACTGAACCGATATGGAAACCTTTGCTTGACGCCTCGGTACTCCGCGCCTGTGCTTGCTTCCTTTGAACCAAAGAGGAAACAAGGACACTATGCATGCTGGCGCCCGCCTAGCCTTGGTCGTCATAGCTCATGTCACTAGAACCTAGCGAGGTTTGCCTTGCCTTGAACTCTCCGCCCGTCGCGAGCCAGCCTGGTGAGGCCGCTCCTGAGGAGGTCTTGTGTTGTCCGCCTCGCGAGGCATGGCCCCTCACGAGTGTCTTGAGAGCTTATTAGTGAAGATGGGCCGTACGGGCCCGCTCGCAGAGCCATACCGTGGGCCGCGGGAAGGAAAGTCTGGGGACCCCTGTTCCCAGAATGCCGATAGTAGCCCCCGGGCCCAAGGCACGCTCGGGCTTGGTTTTGAGGCGAAGCCGAAGGTCAAGTGCGGAGCACCGCGGGCCCCCATATCCCGCGACCTTGGTCGACGCATGGCTGTTGATTGGACATGGGCGTCTCTGCTTCCCCATGCTGCCTCGACAACTACCCGACTATCAAAAGGTTGGTGTAGATAGAGTTTGCCTTCACTACTTCGTTTCGCCTTGCTCCAGATCCCCTTTCTTGTGCCCTGCCTCTGAAATATCCAGATCTACTCCCATCCTTTCCCGCATCAGCGACCAATGGCACCCCGGAGGGTCAAGCCCGCCTTGTCACCGACTTGGTACAAGCTAGCTCTCGACGCGCCCAACGTCTTAGAGAAGAACCTCGCCTCCATGCGCTTGCTGACGGCGGGGGAAAGCAACGAGAAGGTGAAGACTGGACTCCAGGCCGGCTCCGACGTGCCGGAGCCTGAGGGAAGCACCTTCTACCCCTTCTTCACAAGTAGCATCGTTGCAGGGCTGGTTCCCCCCTTCTCTGACTTCTTTTACGAGGTCCTTGACCACTACGGGCTGTAGGCGCTGCATCTTCATCCCAACTCTATCCTTTTCTTGTCGATCTTCACCTATTACTGCGAGGTGTACCTCGACATGATGCCGTCCATGGACCTTCTGCGCCACTTCTTCTTCCTCCGCGTCAAGGAGGTTCACACCTCCGGGTGTGTCAATTTCATCGCGGCCGGCAAGGCCAACTCGATCTCGAAGACGGGGAAGAAAGCCGAAGGCTTCCGGAGCAAGTGGGCCATGATGGACTCCAAGTGTGTCCACCCACGCTTGGCGTTGCCGACAGAGATGTCCCAGTCCAACAAGGGGTGGTCTCGTGCGAAGCTCACTGACGAGCAGGCGACTTTGGTGCTGGAGCAGATGAACGCCGACCTGAAGCTGGGCAACGCGAAGGCAGCAAAGGTTACTGGGGCCATGCTCCTGAGGGAATTCCTGATGCTGCGCGTGGCCCCGCTTCAAGCCCGCACGCGCCCCTTGTGGGAGCTTAGGGACGAAGAGGACAAGGTTCGCTTGAGCCTGAAGGCCTTGTCCGGCTAGGAGCTGGCTGCAGTTCTCCGCCTCCTGGTTGGGGACGACCAGGAGTACCCGCCAAATGTCTTCACTCCCTTGTTCTGCCGCAAGGACGGGGCGCTGGTCGTGGCCTCCAGGCTGACCTTTGATGGGTAAGGACTGGTGCCACCAGCGCCCAGCGGGGCCCCTGCGGCGCCGAAGCTAGTGGAGCTATCTTCTGATGAGTCCCACGGGGAGGAAGAGGGGGAGGAGGAAGACTCGGAGGTGACCCCCGAAGGGATGGGGGAGACCTCCCCCTTGAGCAAAGCTGACATCCTCCGTGCCTTTCCCGATGACGACAGGGTCGGCGTCCACCAGGAAGAGGGGGAGCTGCCCGTCATCCTGACGAGGGACCGGTCGACGTTGATCTCCAGGGACGCTGCTTTTGCTCCGACGCCGTCTGGAGCCGCTTCCAGCCCAGCTGCCGCTCCTGCTTCTGCTTCCAGAGCTGGCACGCCCATGCCTCGGGTTGCGAAGCTTTCCGGCTTCAAGCTCACCAAGCTGAGGGTGGACTGCGCTGCTATGGACCAATAAGTGCTTGAGCTTCATCTTGTTCTTGCTTATACTGCTGCCTCCTGACGTTCGTCCTTGTTTGAGCGTCCACGCGTGGGACTGGACCATCTGTAGCGGCCGCACCCCCCTCCATGGAGAAGGGAAACGACAGCTCTTGTACCTGTCCGGCCCTGTCGCCCTCGCGAAGCTCGGAGGGGCGTCGTCCGGAGGAGTCAGCCCACAGGCCCCGCGGGCTACGGAAGTGCCGACGTCCGGTTTGGCTGCTGAGGTCCCGGAGGCTCAGGAGCCCTTGGTCTCCCAAGCCCTGGTGACGACGTCGCCTCCTCCTTCTGCTGCGCATTACTCCCAAGTTCTTCTGCCTCCTCTGCTGTCTTGGAGCATGCCCTTTCAGAGATGACTTAGCTGCGGGAAGATCTCCTGGGCACGGATCCGCGCCTGGTAACCGGGCGCCTGGAGCTGGCCTCCAGCTGGCTTCAGTCTGACGTAGCAGTCCAAGGGGCGCTGAGCCAGACCACAACAACCTCTGAGAAGGAGAAGTGGGCCGTCACTCAAGCTGCGGCTGATCGTGAGGCGGCGCTGAAGGACACCGAAGCTGCCCACGACCGCTGCCGGGCGCTGGTGGTCGAGCTGAAGAGTCTACGTGATGAGCGCGCCAAAGAAGCTCGCGGCCACCAGGCGAAGGAGGAGGAGATGAGGGCCCGGGAGGATGCCATCAAGAACCGCGACGCCGATCTGGGGGAGTTGGCGAAGGCGCAGGCCACTGAATGCAGCCGGCTGGAGGAGCTGGAGCGGAAGGTGGAGGCAAAGGGGATCGATCTTGACGCCAAGGCGAAGGTCCTAGCCGAGGACCGCGCGGCCTTCGCGCTTGTGGACAAGAGGTCTCACGAGGCCCTGAAGTCACTCTATGAGAAGGGCTTGGAGAAGCCATTGGCTACCAATGAGGACGTCCCCGCCCAGTTGCTTCCCTACTTGGTCGAGGCGCTAGAGGAAGTCGTGCGCGGCATCAGCCCCATGGCAGAGGCAGAGGCTCGCGTCCTTTCCTCAACCGCGCTGACGCGCGTCTTCAGCCACCTCCATCTTCGCGATCCTACCGCACGCCTTGACGAGCTGCTGGAGCCCGTGGCTGATGAACACTGCTCAGCCGCCGCCGCAACCGTGAGAGGTCAAGTGGAAGCCCTGCTGGAGAAGTTTGACGCCTTCCCTCCCGCGCCTTTGACCGGTGGTGCAGGTGAAGGCGACGTCACCCAGGAGGGGGGGCACCACTTGCAGGTGCCAGCGGTATCAAGGGATGACTGGCTTGCATCTCCTTTCCTGTTGAAACTCCTACAACATGTGGTGTGCCTCGTGGAGGCGTTTAAACTTGTGTTTGGTATTCGGAGAACAATATGTCTTGTAATATTTGCTTTGAGATTTTGTGATTTTCTTCCTATCTGCTTGATATTCTACATCGGCAGAGCCCGGCCCCGCGCATACCTCAACCGCCGTTGGACCGACCGGAGACTAGGACGGACCCAAGGAGTGAGGGGCTACGTGACCAGTTGGGCTCCTGAGACGCGATGCTCAGGAGTCCCCCTTGACGTGCAAACAGCTTGTGGAAAGGAGATGCAATGGTAGGTCTTGTGTTCTATGTCGGCAGGGCCCGATCCCACGCATACCTCAACCGCCGTTGGGCCGACCGTAGAACTGGACGGACCAAGGAGTGAGGGGCTACGTGGCCAGTTAGGCTCCTGAGTAGCGATGCTCAGGAGTCCCCCTTGACGTTCAAACAACCTTCATACCTTTTCCTCGTCGAGGCTCGGCTCGGGAGGGGCGCGCGACGACCAGGTCCGAGGGACCTGGCGGGGTGGCGTACGCTCGGGCGTGACCCGAGCGCAACCCTCGTGCCCAGCCCCCTCGCGCGGCTCTCCTGAGAGGAGGCGTTGTGATGAGGCCAGAAACCAAGCCCGGAGGCTCCCTGAGGTTGATACGGCCGTGAGGCCGCCCTTAGTTGTTTATCACCAGGACGGACCATGGCGCTTCCGCACTTGCACGGGCATAGCCGCTCCTCGGTAGTGTCAACTGCCAACGCGGAGCATGGTGCTTCCACTGGTACGTGGGACGAGACTCCCTATTGCGGAGAGCCCCCGGGGCATGTACAACCCTGCCCTGACACGTGGCTTGCACGACAGGGCTAGACGAGGTGTGTGTGGGCACTCGTGAGCTAGCGCGAGACTCACGAGGCCCTACCTCAAGGCGGGTTGCGCCTGGTCTTGATTCTTGTTCGCTGTGGTGGTCCTGCGAGAAGGGTCCTAAAGAAAGATGACCGGCGCGTGGCTCCCACGATGGGCGACAATCAAGCAGGTGATAATCTGTAACACCCACGATGCGGCTATATCTCCCATGTGTCGGGGCACGACCTAGAGGCATAAGAACGCAAGAAGAATAAATATTCCATGGCGTTGATGTATTTTCGAGATAAACTTGGAAGAAACTAACATGTGAAATAGAAACCAATGGACCAAAACCACATGTTTTTTGCACCTGCAGATACAACTGAACTTCAGTACATGCCCACCAACTAGTACTATATCTGCATCTCACACGCACAAGCGCGCGCGCACACACACATCACAAGGGAAATAATAAGAATGTACGCTCTCTTTGTAAATAACGAACTTGTGATGAAATATCACATGACTTGCTTGGTACATATTATTATTTTCACTCTCCTATACATATACATAAATTTTTTCAAACTAAAACAGATCACAAGGTGGGGAAAATATAGGTGGAAATTACACACAGAAAAACTCTCTTTTTTGTTGGTCGATAATCTCACACCTGCACATCACGAAACTTGCTGAGATTATAGTGTTGCACACACATCTTTGTGCAGGTCAAGTATAGAAAAGATGATTGCTCAATTACATTGCATCGAACATCTAGCATGCCCAAAATATGAACACACAAATTTTACATTTGTTTAGTAGATCAATCATGGATCAATGAAACTCATGTGAACTGAAGTATCATCAAACGAAAAATAGTCAGAAGACAAATCTAAATGTGAACCTCCTGTGAATGTTACACATCAAAGCAAAAAATAGACAGAGGCATGCTGGCCCAAGAACTCAAGAAAATGTGTGTAGCACTGTATTACTACACCTCTTCTTTTCCTTGAAGTAGCACTGTATGAAAACACGGATACTTCGAGCAAACAACGTATGATTGTTTTCTCGTTGCTCCCACTCCCCTTCCCCACTATCCTGTAGAATTCTATCAAATGTGAGGCTGCGGATTTCCTCCTCCTCCTCCTTTTCTCTCTAACTGAACTTTTATGTTTGGTAAATTGCTGCTACCCGTTGGCTGTTGGTTCTTGCTTTTGTTGGAATCATGGGTAAGAAAGATAGAAGATAATGGACTGCACTGACTAAATATATGCTAAATGGCTTGATTCTTAATTCATAACATTTTTCTTTTAAAAAATAGTCAAATGTATCCCCATATTGGCGCTTTTCAGATATGACATATTCACGTGTCCATATCGCCCCGTACTGATACATGTATCCGTATTGGTGCAATCTAGCTTAACTCTCCTAGAGCTCCGGTTCCTTGGAAAAGAAAAGAAATATTCTCTCACCACGCGCATAACTATAAATTTCTCTCGAGCCAAGGATTGCCATTGAAGATTTTCTCAATCAATTTCACGGTACAGAAATATCTACATTTGGTTGTGTACTGTCACATCCTAGCTAGTTCATGCATTAGAGTGTTGCATCATGTTTAATTTTCCAGAAACTTCAAATGGGGAGGACAGAACCCCCAACACCCCCTGGAAACAACTAGGGTTTACTAAAATCATTTTCAATGAACCTGAAATGCCCTTCTAAAAAGTCCACCCTTTTTGTCTTGGGTTAGAACCTCTGACAAAATTGGTTCACAATTTTCTAGGTCATCACAAGATCATTGAATTAAATCATATGTAACTTGCATTTGGGCATTTAAATGCTTGTAAATATTTTAAATGTCCAAATAATCCCAAACTAAAATGTTCCATGTTGGATATGTTCCATACAGTGAGCATGTGCAGTTTGGTGAATCTTGGAAATGCCTAGGTATTTTTCGAAATGCCACAAACTTGCAGAAATAACAGAAAACAGAAAATAAAGGAATAACCACTTACCTGGCCGCAACCCACCGCCCAGCCCACCTGGCGGCCCAGCACTGTGCTGGCCCGTGCCAGCCAGCTGCTTCCTCCCCGCCAGGCAGGCAGGGAGGTGACGCCGGCGTGCGCGAGCTCGCCATGACGCCACCTGCTTGCCGCTTCGCCTCTGGATGTGCTGGACGATCTCAACGTCGCCTCCCCGAACCCCTGGACACATCCACACGCCCTCTACCTCTCTCCCTCGCCCTCTCCCGCCATGGCCGACGCACCTGCCGCTACACCGCCGACGTAGTCGCGCTCTCCGTTATCCCCGCGCCGCGCCACCATGTCCAGAAGCTCCGCCGCCCTCCTCTCCTTCCAGTAGGCCGAGCCCCGAGTGCTCGCTTGCCCTGAAGCCGCTGCAACCACCTTCCGCCGTCCCCGCCGCACCAGCTCGTCCCCGACCTCGCCGTCTGCTCCGACATGATCGCCGTGAGCTCAGACACCTCTCCATCCTTCCCGTTCTCTCTCTCGAGCACCATAGCGACCGCACGAAGCTTCACCGCAATGTGCCGCCGCCGAGCTCATCGCCGACGATGCTCCGGCCACCCAACGGCCACACC
Source organism: Triticum dicoccoides (assembly GCF_002162155.2). Taxonomy (NCBI): domain Eukaryota; kingdom Viridiplantae; phylum Streptophyta; class Magnoliopsida; order Poales; family Poaceae; genus Triticum; species Triticum dicoccoides. The sequence continues at coordinate 409,011,916 of NC_041392.1, forward strand.
ACCTTGTCCACTACACTCACCGCATCGCCAGGAACCCGTAGCACCACTGCACGCCCCTTGCCGTGCCCCCTAGAGACGAGCCCGAGCTCACCCGAGCTCCGGCCACCGCCACGCTCGTAGCCGGCGTCGTTTCGGGCGACCCCTAGCCCAACCACCACCATCACTCAACGCGGCTCACTCCCCGCATCACGTAGATGTGCTCCGCCATCGTTTTGGTCGCCGGAGCACGAAACCCGCATCGCACACCGTGTCCGGCCTCGCCGGCGGCTAAACGCCGGTGAGTTTGACCCCGCTGACCCAGTTTGACCTCGGGTGGGTCCAGTTTGACCCCCCTGGGTCTATGACAAGTGGGGCCCACCTTGCTAAGTAACCCTGGTTTAGCGCTAAATAAATTTAGTAAGTTTAACTAACTACTGACAGACGGGACTCACTGGTCAGTTTGACCTGGACCGGCTCCTTTGACCGCTGACATCACCATGACGCACTGCTGACGCAATAAGTATTTTCTGGATTTACTTTTATACAGGAAATTCCAAAAAATACTACAAACTTCAAAAATTCATAGAAATTAATCTGTAACTCCAAATGCAAAGATTTATATATGAAAAATAATCAGAAAAATCCAATATTTCCATCTGTAATGGTTTCATGCATGTCAGAAAATTTTAACCTTGCTGTTTAAGTGAAACAAGCTAATGCACTTTATGACTTAATATCATGAGTTTTCATTTGAATCTTTGAATCAAATGGACTCAAAGCAACCTGTTTTCAATGCATTAGCCAAGACACACCATATTGCCATGTCATAGCATGCATCATATTGTTGCATATTGCCATGTGATGATTGTGTTCTGTGGTGTCTTTCGTGGTAGGTTCTACCTCTGAGGATACCTTTGAATATCCGACTGAAGGGCAGTACCCTACTACTACTCCATCAGGCAAGCAGCCCCATTGATCATATCGATACAATCCCATGTTCTTGCTCCTGCTCTCATTTACTGCATTTAAGACAATAACATTTCAAACTGCTGTGTGTTGCTGTAGTTGAACCCTTTTCGTCTGCATGACCTGTCATTGCCACAGTAACTAGATGAAACCCACTAGCATGTGTAAGAGTTGATTGAGCCATGTTTGTGTTTCCTACCTTGCTATGCCTACTATGCTTAGAGTTGTGTCAAGTCTGGTTCATCTGGGTGATGGGCTAGAGTGAAATGAATATGTCGGTAATGCGAGTGATATGTTGAACACGATTTGGTAAAGGTATAGATGAGAGGCCATGTAGGAGTACATGGTGGGTTGTCTCATTGGAACCGTCCTAAAGCACCGAGATGTGTATGTGTGATTTAAGAACCAACTACTACCATGCATTGGTCCCGAAAACAATGGACCCTCTCGGCTTCTTAACCACCCAGCTCTCTATCCAGGAGTTGCAACTAGTTTCTGGTGTTTATAGGATATGTGTTGGCGGCTATGCGTAGCGCTGACCCTAGGCGTGGGCTATGATGTGCTACATACACTGTGGTCGGGTATGCCGGGCGCCCGTTTGGCGTCTCGGGACCCTATACACATCGTTCGGGGCCGTATGTGGAAACCTCGGTCGGACACCCTACGGATGGAACCTGGATAGGCGATAGACCTGGACTAGAGACTTGAGTGTTTAGGTAGGCTGTGGCCTACACCCTCGTTGGGCTTCCGCTTGAAGGTTGTCTAGTACATGTCGTGTAAACGACGATAAGTGGTGAGAGCGTGTATGAATAAGTACACCCCTGCAGGGTTAACATCATCTATTCGAAGAGCCGCGTCCGCGGTAAAGGACTACTTGGTTGCCTATACAGTTCATAGACAAGTTAATGGTTACTATTAAAAGACTCAAGATAAGTGTGAGTATCACGGATGGCCCGCTCGTAGGATGAGGAGGGAGGATCCACGGTGGAGTATTGTGATGGTGATTAGTGGACTCGTGTGCGAAAACTATTTTACAAGCGGTGTCTCGTAGGATAGCTTAGCCAAGAGTCAAAGCTGGCTTGCTGCTATAACACCACTACCTTCTTGAGAATGAGCATGTATAGTAGGATCTATTGTAAGACTTGCTGAGTACCTTTGTACTCATGTTGCTTTAATTACTATTTCAGACGACAACACCGCCCCATTCGACGGGTTTTATGTAGATCTCGACGTCGATGAGTGACTTGCCACCCAGGTGGTGATTCTGAGCCATGGAGGGCCCTATGTAGATAGACAGGCTTCGTCAAGCCTTCTTTTGTTCTAGTGTCCGTACTCATACTAGTTTGCTTCCGCATGTGCTTGTATGTTTGTATGACTTGAGTGTCCGGTCATGTGACCCCTACCTGTATGAACATGTTATGTATGGCTCTCCGGAGCCCTTAAATAAAGTACTTTGAGTTGTAGAGTTTTGTTGTGATGCCATGTTGTATTTACACATATCGAGCATATTGTGTGTATGATTGAAATGCTTGGTATGTGTGGGATCCGACAATCTAGTTGTTTATCCTTGGCAGCCTCTCTTATGGGGAAATGTAGTCTAGTGCTTCCATGAGCCATAGTAGTCTGCTACAACCCGGTTCACCGGAGTCCTGCTAGCCCAGCACTACTGCTACGGAACACTTGACTGGCCGACATGTGTTTCACTTCGTTCCTGTGTCTGTCCGTTTGGGGAAATGTCACGCGGTGACATCCGGAGTCCTTCCTAGCCTGCTACAGCCCGGGTTCCCGGAGTCCTGTTAGCCCAGTGCTACAGCCTGGATTCACACGCTGCTGACCGACAGGCTCGCTGTTGATTCATGTATGCCTGTCCCCGTAAGTTTGTGCCGCTTTGAGTTCACGACTAGCCATGTTGGCCCTAGTTCTCTATCATATGGATGCTAGCGGCACTATCATATACGTGAGCTAAAAGGCGCAAATGGTCCCGGGCCATGGTAAGGCGACACCTATGGGAGTACCATGCGTGAGGCCGCAAAGGGATATGAGGTGTTACAGGCTAGGTCGGTGTGACTTAGAATCGGGGTCCTGACAGCATTGGCATCAGAGCCGGACTGCCTGTAGGTTCGTTAAGCCAAACTGGTCGATGTCGAGTCTAGAAATGCTTTAGTTATATGTAGGGGAATTGATAGTGGGAGGGACGTAAGGCTCTTTTACTCCTTTACCTTATGCCCTCTGTTCTGAGTCATTCTCTTCTCATTCTACGTGGGTTAAGGACTAGGCTCTCCTCTCTCTATCAGGTTCACGTGTTACTAATCCGTAGTAACTTATAGGATTGTTGGTTACAAACCCAGTTCAGTTTCTACTACTTTAGTATATTGTTAGTTGAACCAGAACCTTGATATGATGTGTTGAGTGGTTTTGCAAACTGTTGTGAATGTCTCAAATCTTTTTCTGAGCATTTACAGCCGTTATGCTGTCTGATTTCTCCTAGGAAATTCTAATGCCTTGCATTATTTCGTGCTTTCAGATGGCCAACCGCTCCCAGAATCAAGTGGTTCCTCTGACTCGGTGCCTCGATGTACCTGGTCACACGGGCATGCTGGCCCGAGTGATGATCGAGACAGGCTATCGATGGTATCCTGAGTATACCGTCGAGGAGTAGTTTGAGACTTCAATCAGAGCCAATACCTTTGTACAGTCAGGATATACCCTCTTATCCTGGAGCTACTGAGCCCCTCCATTGCTCTTATGGACTTGGGGTTACCATCGAGATGTCCGTGCAGGACGCATCTTACTCGATGATGACTATCATATGAGCCAGAACTCCTTGCTTCAGAACACTGATTTCCGCTACATGCCAGCATCACTCCCTGGGGCACAAGGGTACTATCAGGCTATGTACTGTCACTCTACACATGAGGATATACAACTCCGCACCACCGCAAAGATGCTTGAGGACAAGGACCGTGAGAATCGTGCCTTGCGATTGGAGCTTTTCAACTCTCGTTCTGATCACTGGGCCACTCTGACACGGTTTGCACCTGCCATGCAGGCTGGGTATATGGACATGAGGGACTTGTACCCCGTGCGGTCTGGTCTGACAGATTGTATGGACTGGCGTCAAGTAGGAGGCATCACCCCTCCCCGTGGACCCTGTCTGCCACCGTTTGTTGGACCAAGGCCACATCCGAGTCCCTATGGACCGCAAGCTCCAAAGGACCGACTGTTTCTAGATGATCATGTTCAGCTCCCAGGACATGGTGGTGATCCCTATGAAGATTACTACAGAGACGTCTGAGTTGGTAGTAGCTTCAGTACTATTGTAATAGTTGTATTCTCCACAGTCCTGCGTGACTCATGGGATACGACTTGGTGTGTATCACGTTCTGGAGGTGTAGAAAAATAATGTATAGGAGCTTGGAATGCCTCCGATGAGATGTAACGTCTTTCACCGTAGTTGTACTCTAGCCTGGTCTTGTACTAAACTATGTACGGTGTGTATGACCGATGGTATATATATATGGCAGTTTCTATATTACCATGTCGTGCAAATGAACATCTCAGCATTCTGTGTTATCCATTACATTCTGCACTTCCTTGCCAAGATTGTGCCATCCTTGTCTAAACCATTGTCTTGTTTTTCCTAGGATGGTCAACACCCGCTGTCGTGGTTTTGTCACGGCAGATGTCCTCGAGAAAGGACTTAGTCGTAGAGCCATCGCGACGGGTTAGCTCGAAGGGGTTAAAGCGGACACAAGGACGCAAGAGAGTTTATACTAGTTCGGCCCCTTCAATGAAGGTAAAAGCCTACGTCTAGTTGTGATGGAATTGATGGGGTTTCGATGACTAGGGAGCAAACAAACTTCGCCTATGTCTTGAGTTGTTGTCTGTCCTCTGAACCGCTGCCGGGTCATCCCCTTATATACACAGGTGACGCCCATCGGTTCACAGATTCCCAATACCGGCTCATAGATGTGTCCGGTTTGGTCTCTACTTATTCCTAACTTACAATACAAGTTACATACCAACGCCGGTTTACGGCTATAGGCCTTAAACCGACCATGGGCCTTGAGCTCTCGTCTGCCTTCTTGGGCTTTAACATAATTAACTACTGATGAAGTTAACCCGGCCCAGATAGGCCGGTTTACGCCCAGTAGTAATATCCCCAACATTAGGCCCCAGATTGATTTGAACAGGTTCATGTCAATCCTTAGCAAAAAATCTTCACATTCAACATCTTCTTGTAATTTGTTGAACCACCGTGATGTCATCTTCTCTGGTTGTTGTAAACCAGTGTGACATCACCTATTGTAAAGAACCTTATCCATGGTACCCCCTTTTTGTTTTTTGTTTAATAGGTCTCCGACAATTAAGCTGACAACTTCATTGCCAAACCCACGGTCCCTTGATTTTCGCGCCCGACTCCTGTCCCTTGCCTTATAAATAGGACCGAAGGGTCATTTCTTTTTACCCCTTCGTGCCCTTCTGCTTCGTCTTCCTCGCGTCGTCCAGCTTCGGAGCTCCGCCGCCGTCGACGACCTCTGCTCCAACCTTGGCCGCTGCATCACCCTGACTGTACCAGGGCATCGTGACGACCTTCTGTTTCTTCCTCAGCTCCGGTGAGTTCTTCACCTTTTCCTCCATAGATCCGTTTTAGGGTTTCCAAGTTCTTCAGAGTTCATCGTCTGCTTCGTACTCATATGATAGATCCTAGATGAACCTGTGAACCTGTGCTCTGTGTAGCGGTAGTTCTTAGCATCCGCCTTTACTCATATGCCTCAAGACCATAGCTCTACCTATATCTCTGCCCATTGATTCGGTATTGTTCCTTTTTGAACCTTGAATATTTTCCTTCTTTTTTGAACTTTCTTCAGATCCGTTGCTATAGAGAAATCTTGTGAAATTTGTTTCTGTATACTTATCTATCTGCAATCTCAACTATTTCAATGCTTAGATCTGGCGGTTTAACTTTATAGAAAAATTGCCAAACCGGTATATACCATTAGTCCCCTTGTTGAACTGCCTGCTGCTGTTGCTTCATAAAACTCCGGTTTAGATAGAGTTGTCTCCGATTTAACATTGTACATACCAGTGCACTTTTAATCAATGTATTTTTGAACCGGGATCTTCTACCTTGTTGCTTCCATCATGGCCAAGCAAGTGTATGAGTGCAATTGGGTTCCTTCTCGCGTCACAGAGGCTGAACTGGACGATTTAGTCCTGATTGGCGCTTTAGGCAGCAAAGATACCATCCATTGGAGGGCTCCTGGCAAAGAATGCCCTCCCACACCTCGAGAAGGAGAGGTTGTTGTTTTCGTAGATCACTTAGCCTGGGGCTTTAAGCCGCCCGGTTCTAAATTTTACCGGGATGTTTTAGCCGATTTCCAGCTCCATCCACAAGATACTGGCCCCAACTCTGTTACAAATATGTGTCACTTCCAAGTGCTCTGTGAAGCGTTCTTTCAAGAGGAGCCCACAGTGGAATTGTTCAGAGACCTTTTCCATCTAAACCGTCGTACTGAGTTTACTGATGGCTCCAATACGGAGTTGGGTGGCGTGGCGATTCAGAAAAGGAAAGAGGTCACATACCCTCATGCCAAACTGCATAGCCACCCCAAAGAATGGAATCAGACATGGTTCTACTGCAAAGAAACCTCCCCTGCTGGTGAGAATCCCTTGCCTGGCTTTCGATCGGAGCGGCTCAGCAACACACACCCTTTTCCACAAAGATTGACTGCACAAGAGAGAAGTAAATATGCTCCTCAGCTGTCAAAGCTCAGAGCCTTTATGGCCAACGGTTTAACAGGGGTTGATCTTGCTCGCTGTTGGATATCATGGAGCGTACTGCCCCTTAGTCAGCGCTCCGGTTTGATGTGCGAGTATACTGACAGTGTTGATGACCCACTGCGACATTCAAAACTCCAGCTCTTCGGTGAAGAAATCATAGAGGCTGTGCATAAGATACTGAATGAACCGGAACACGTCTGCGCTAGAACCGGCCTGCTTCCCTTCTGTGCCGCTAACAAACCGCCAGCTGTAAGATTTTGATTTTTCTCTTTGCTGAATCTGTTATTGATATGTCTGGTCATTGTTTTTAATATCAGTGTCTCCATAATCAGGGCGATGATCCGTTTTGGAGCAAAAAACTACCGCAGGAGAAACCAGGAAAACCAGACAAACCGAAAAGAGCAACCCGGCAAAAGAGTAAAGTTGTGAAGAAGACTGCCCATAGGAAAAGAACCACGGCATCTTCTAATCCGGCTCCTGATGATGAGGTGGATAATCCGGACTTTGAGGTAGATCTTGACTCACTTGGTTTATTTTTCATGCGTCTTATTGATGATGATATTTTTCAGGATGATGCCGAAGCCAGCCACGCGGATGTTGCAGAGGTAATTATTCTCTCTTCCGATTCAGAAACTTTGCCTTCACAAAAAATCCGTCAGGCAAACCGGAAAGTTAAATTTTCTCATCCTCTTGCTTATTTGGATCCTAAACTTCTTATGAAGACCCAATAACATGAAGCTCGTCGCACCACCCGGCATAGTGGCCAGGTAGTTACCTCCGCCGATTTACCGAACAGTCCGGTTCGGAAACGCCATTCAGAGGTCTCTAATTTGCTTGTTAGTGCTTGTCCTAAAGAGGGCTGCTTTCGTCAACCTCTTAATCCGTCTGACTCCGATTACCAGGTTACTTCCCACTCATCTTCTGGCGAGTCATCGGCTACTCAGCTCCCACCGCTCAAAATGGTGCTTGGGTAAGCTATACTTATTGTGATGTTTGCAGTACATTGCCTTAGAACTTATGTTTTATTTGATTTTTGTTATTCTTCTCAGGGCCAAACCTAGGCCAAGCAAGAAGGCCCACCTGGACAAAGCGGCTGAAGAAGATGTCATTCTTGAAGCAGACAAGACACGCAATGCTGAAGCGGCTATTCCTGAGGATATTCCCAACGATCCACCGCAGCAAGATGATGATCTTATTGCTGAAGAGAGACCTACTGATACCTCTGGTCCTATCCATCAGCCCACAGGCTCCATCCGGATTGAAAGCTCCACCGGTCCAGCAAAACCTACTGACAAGACAACAGCTCCAGTGCAAACCGGCGGTACCAAGGATGTTGAGGTTGTCATTACTGGCACTGGCCATACTGAGCCAAGCAATCCTGTCGCTTTATCCAAACATTCAACCAAGGAAGAATTTGCTGCCTGTGGCAAAGGCAAGTGGAACGCTGATCTGATGACTTACGCTGCTCTGAACGCTCAAGATATCCATTCCGGCTATCTGAACCGGCTGTATACCAGTCGTGACTATGAAGCCGGTCTGGTTAATATGATGAAAGATAAATATGAGGTAACTTCCATATGCTCCTTCCTGCTTGTATGCTTCCATTCTTGCTGACTCTCCTAGCCCCCAAGGGCCGGTTTGAAATATTCTTTCAAACTGGGACTTAATAATATAAATCTTGATGCTTTGAAATTTGCTGATGTAGCCCCCAAGGGTGTGACACTCCAAAATTTTTATTTGGTTTTTCAGCAAAAACTTTGTTGGTTTTTGAAAAGAGGCCATTTAAATTTCTTTTTCAGAAAACCTTCCTCTTAAAAACTTCTTTGGCAAGGGTTTTTATTTTTGTATCTTCTTCAAACTATGGTGTTTGATCATTTAAAACTCTTTCTCTGATGGTTCCCTTCTCAAAGTATATTTTTGGAGATTATTCTTTTTCTTATAAAAAGAACTCTATGGATTTTTAGGCTTTTCTTATCTTGAAACCACCCATGGTTTTACCATGTCTCCTATAGTAAATCTTCTCAAAATCCCTCCCTCCACCTTTGAACAATCTAAATTCTCTGTCTCAACAAGTCCAAACAAGTTTTGGATTTTTTTTCAATTATTTTATCTCTCAAATCATTTCTGCCAATTATTTTCAGCCTGAGTGATTTTCAAAGCAAGTACCTCATTGCCTTTGAGTTTTCACCTCAAACCAACTCCCCTGGATTGTCTTTAGTACCCACAACCTAGAACCATCTTGATCCACTCTTCTTCTTTTCAAAAGTTTCAAATTTCACTCACTTCAAGTTTGGACCAGATTTGATAAATTTGATGAAATTCATATCTACACTTCTCCAAAAATTCCACAAAAATTCAGGTAGCCTGCTGGTGCAATGAGAGGCCACCCCACCAAAATTCAGCTCAAGGAAAATTCTCCACATGAAAAAATCATTTCGTCGAACACCTGGCCGGCACTGTTTCCGTAGACTTTCAGAAAAATTCAGATTTTCAGAATTCAGTCAGTGTCGTTTTTCGTCAGTGACTTGTCATCCATCACCAGTGCCCCCTGGCGCGTTGCGCACGGCCTCTCCTCCCTGGCCAGAGCACCGCACGCACGCTTGGCCGATTCCTGGCGTCGGTGGCGACGAGCCTCGCCGGCGTTGGAAGCTTCTGCGGTGGCTGCGCCTCACGTGGCGGCCAGCGAGGGCCCGAGCCAGCTCGCCACGCCACCCGGCGCCGCCCAACGTTCCCTGGCTCTCCGCGTGTCCCTGCCATGCCAGCCCATGCCCGTGGCACCGTCGCCGTGGCCCGGCAAGCACGGAACGTGCTCCCTGCCGCCGACGGGCCCGCGCCGCCCCGTTCCGTCGAGCTCGCCCAAAGCACCCTAATCCAAGCTCGTTTAGCACCTAAATGGAACCGGTGGACCTCCACGATGACGCCCAACTCCCTAAACCTCCCCGACCAAGCTCTGCGCCGCCGTAACCTTCGCCGGAGATCCCCGTTCACGGCCACCGCCTCGGATCGCCTATAAAAAGGACCCCGAGCTCGCTCACGAGCACACACCTTCACTGCACCTCTCCAGGACCCTGCCAAGCCACCAGGAGGACCTCGAGGAGGTCTCCTCCCCCAACTCCGGCCGCCCCGATCCGCCTCGGCCACCAGCTCGATTCGCTCCGGTGAGGCCGCCCTCGGCGTCCAAATCTCGTCTATAGCCTCCTCTAGCACCCAGTGAGCTAACCCCAGCGTCAATTTGGCCTTCGCAGCTCTCTCCGACGAGGCCCTCGACCACCCGAACCGCCGTCCGCCGGAGCAAGACACGCCGTCGACGTGGTACTCGCCGGCGACCACCACCACCACCAACCGACGCGGAATGGCGCCCTGAACACGGAGGTACCCTCCGATCTCCCTGCCTCGCCGTGGATCGCCGCCGGCGACCACCGCGGCTCTCGGGCACCGTCGAGCTCTGCCGCCTCTTTTAAAGATTCAAACCTGACGGACGGGACCCGCCTGTCAGCCTCTCTGTCCTTTCTAAGTGAAACGTTTTCTGAAAACGTCTTCTGCCAAAGTACGTCACCCCTCTGGGCCGGCGTATTCTTTATCGAATCGTTTTCTGTTTTTATAAGTTAGCCCCTGGAAGTTTTCTGTTTCATTACAGATGGGTCCTTGGGTTAAAACCCTTATAACTTTTTAACAGAAAGGAATTTTTGAGTGATTCTTTTCTGTCCTCTTCAAATTTTTGTCTAGTTTTTTTATCATGTTTATTTGAAAAATATTTGGAATAATTTTTGTGCACCTCACGGTATTCACGATAGCGCGTATATTTTCTTTATACCATAGATACCAAAGGAGGTGACGGGACCGCGAACTTCACCAAGCTAGGCTCCGACTACTCTGAACCAGGCAAGCATGTTTGAACTTTTGATATGATGATTGTTTTGGCATGTTTGCATTAAGTAGTTTATGGCATGTTGCTGAACATACCGACGAATGTCATGTTACATGCAACGATGAGGCAAGTGAGTTTCGAAAATCCATGAGTGGATGGATGTGAGTATGCATGGCCATGTGTTGGCATGAGGATGGGTAAGATGGCAGTGTTGTAGCATGCCAGTCTTATGCCAGGCTATATGACTTCAGTGTCAACCCGTATCATTCCAGTTCCTTCCATTCTTCCTTCCCTGTACTACCACATGTTTTCCGCAAGGAATATGGCTTAGTAAGTTGTAAACCGCTTTCCTGGTACACACCAAAAAGGAGAGGCCGTGATCATCGTTCCATGGCCCTGGATTAAAGCCAGTCATCCGGTCATGGGGCATGGGTGTTTCCGGTTGGGACCGAGAGGGGGCACCCCTTAGAGCGCGCGTATATAAATTTGATCCCATGCTATTCGAGATTGTGATCTCCCCGTCTCAAAAGTTTTTCTTGGACGATGTCTAGGGTGATTCCTAGTATCTAGAGGTAGGATGGGTGTGTACTGGTTAGCTGTGTTTTCTTCAGAAATACCGTAAACGGAACTAGTCCTTCATGACTACGGAAATCCGTTGGCTGTGGGAAAAATTTTGTACCAACTCTGCAGAGTCATATATTCCTTTGAATCATCTATTCCATGTCCAAGTTCGGTGTTATCTTATCTTGACAAATGTCAGTTTTGATGACAGAGACTCCGGTGAATCACATGAGGGCTAAGTCCGGTTAAATGTTTATTCCTGTGGATGGACTAACCCGTTTATTCTCATGAATTGAATATTTATTATGAGTATTATTTACTTGTGAATAAAAGCCCTTTCTGTGATGTCGCTCAGACGTCCGACTGTGGCAGTGTTATATTTTACTTTCAATGAAAGCCCTTTCTGCGATGTCGCTCAGACGTCCGACTGTGGCATTTCTTTTAAAGCCCTTTATGTGGCGTTGCTCAGACGCCCGACCGTGGCATTTGTTTTAAAGCCCTTTATGTGGCGTCGCTCAGACGCTCGACTGTGGCATTTCTTTTAAAGCCCTTTATGTGGCGTCGCTCAGACGCCCGACTGTGGCATTTCTTTTAAAGCCCTTTATGTGGCGTCGCTCAGACGCCCGACTGCGGTGTGATTTATTTATTTATTTTCCTATCGAGGTGTCGCTTCAGACACCCGATTGGGTTTACAGTTATTTTGTTGGGTTTCCGAGCGGACTACCGCCGACCCCCTTTTTACCTGTCTCGTTTTTATGAATTAATGTGGCACTGTTAATATACTCATGACGCATCCATGCATGCATTTGTTATATCTTACGTCCGAACTGTCTTGCGAGTACTTTCAAAGTACTCACCTGGCTTGTTGATTTGGCCAGATGCTGACGAAGGCGATCTCATGGATGAAGAATTTGATAGCGAGTCCGACGCCTAGAGGAATCCCAGTCAGTCTCGTGCGACCCTGGATTTGTTCACTGTATTATATCCGCTTCCGCTAACAAATAAATTCATCGAGCCTCACCTCGACGCTCGATGAGATGCCAGTTTTAGAGTCATGTATCTCACTCCCCGCTGTGTTTTTCCACCACCGCCCTATCCTCGAGTCAGTAGTATGCCTCCACACCACTGTGTCATGTCCGCCATTATGTATAATTATTGGCGTGCTTGTAATAATTTGGTTGAGCAACCGTAGCTCGACCCTGTAATATATTTTATGCTACTGGCTTATTGTATCAAGAATTTGTCTACCGGTAAGGAGGATTTTTCTCATACTAGATTCAAAAGATTGGTTTTCTCAATAAACAATTTTATTGAAAAACCGGTTGTGACAAGCTTGGTACCAGAGCCAGGCTGACTGTAGGAAGCCACTAGGTGCGATCGCTAATTGGTTATTAGCATGATAGAGCCAATTTATATTTTTTCTGCAATTGTAGTCATTTCTGACAGTCAACATAAATTTATGATCTAACCATTCAGAATTTTTGCCTACTTTTGTAGATGGCCGACAACAGCTGCGAGTCTCAGACCTTCGCCAACGTGCCCGATGGGTTCGTCAAGCTTCTTTCCTTCATCGTTCAGGTTGCGATGGGGCCATCTATGCGCCCAGTCTTCACACTCTGCCAACACCGAGTCAACGACAGTCTGACCATGCACCAGGCCGCGGTGCAGTTCAAGGGAGGGCGTGGTGAGTTACGCCGCTTCCGGTTCTTGGGAAGAGCCATGCCTACGGAGAGGCATGCTATGCAGATGGCAGCCCGCGAGGCGATAGCTCGTCTCAGGGATGTCCTCCTGTGATGAAGACTCGTCGTTACCATTATCTTCCATGCCATGTGCCTTACACCTGTCACTACGCATTCTCCTGCCCCAGAGGAGAACGAGACGAGGCTTTTGAGATGCTTATTGAGTATCTCCGGGCCCTGGAGGCAGCCTTCGAGAACCTGGTGGACGACTTCGTAGCTGCCCGCATGGACTCAGTCCATGGCTGTGCCGCCAACAGGAGGAAACTCCTGCCCACCGCACCGCCACTGACTTTTGTCTCGTCCTCAGCATCTTATGCACCTACTCGTCGCCTACCTTCTACCGAAGAGTTCAACCAAGTCATTGCACCCACTCCAGCGCGCACTGCACCACCCTTCGCGCCCACTCCTATTCGTGTTGTTCCGCCCCTGGCACCCGCTCCGTCCACCCAGCGCAGCTCTACACGTATGGAGCCTATTAGCGAGGAGGAAGTCGAGTCCCCAGCCTCGCTACGCCTCACCCTCGGCAGGGCAAAGGAGATCGTCAACATCTCCGCCTGAGTACGCTTAGCCGCCATGCAATGTACCGCTTTGTATGATATGTTTATATGTACATATGTTGTGAGAAGTAGCCTGTTTGCGCATCATGTAGGATCTGGAGGAGTGCACTAGCCTAAATAACATGTCAGGATTATGTACGCATATCCTGAGTGATGTATTGTATAATTACTGTCTGCGTGTAAGATATGTAATGAGCAGTCCTTCTTCGCGCGCAAATCGATTTGTTTTTTTTCTTAAGTAAGCTTGGTTATTTAATTTATTTGCCAGCTTTGTGCATTTATGGAATTGTTTTTGCGACTCTTTTCGCTTTTCTTATGGGTTTTACAAAATATATCCCCAGAGTGAAAAATGTCTCGTCCTTGGACTCGCTCCATGCCAACTCCACCAGAGGAAAATTATGATACACAACCCAGCAACAAGTTCACACAGGGACAGTCGAGCCAACAGGACAGTGAATCGGCACTTTCACAAATGTGTCGCCTTTATGAGCAGAGTCAGCAACAACATCGGGAAATGATGAACCAAGTCATCAACATGGGAAATCACCATGGACAGTATCAGCAGCATTCCAAGTTATCTGAGCTACAGAAGACACGTCCCCAAACATTTTCTCATACTGACAAGCCTCTTGAAGCCGAGGATTGGCTTCGAGATATGGTGAGAAAATTAGTTATTGCAAAATGTTCAGACCCCGAGAAGGTACTATATGCTCTGCACTATCTCACAGGAGCAGCTGCATCATGGTGGGAGAATTATCTGCACATGCACCCCAACGAAAGTGATATAACCTGGGATGATTTCAAGGAAGGTTTCCGTGGTGCACACATTCCTAAGAGTATTATGAAGATGAAGAAGAGAGAGTTCGATGACCTCAAACAAAGGAACATGACAGTGTCAGAATACAACGGTCAATTTACTCTATTGTCTCGCTACGCCAATGAAGAACGTATGACTGAAAGCAAGAAGATGGAGAAATTCCTTGACGGTCTGGCGGCCATGCTTAAATGCCAACTGGTCGTGCACACTTTTCCAGATTTTAAGACACTAGTGGACAAAGCCATTACTCTGGAAAATGAGAGACTTAGCTTGGAGGATTTCCGCAAGCGAAAAAGGGACCAGACTACTCTTGCGCGAAACCACCGAAGCAAGACAGATTTTCAGAAAGGTGGGACACACAAACCTACGACAAACATCTCACGCCCAACCAAGAATTTCCATGCAAGGGACAAAGAGTTCACATATCGCCCAGGCGTTACTTGCTACGCTTGTGGAGAAGAAGGGCACTATGCCAAACAGTGCCCCAAGCCAAGGAACTCGACCCCGGAGCCAAACAATGGTGGAAATAATTCAGCACCCAAGCGCAACAATTTCAACCCCAACAACAACCACAGGAAGGGTCATCTAAACCACGTGACCAAAGAAGAAGCACAAAATGCTCCAGATATCGTACTCGGTACGTTTCCTATCAACACAATACCTGCAATGGTTTTGTTTGATTCTGGAGCTTCTCACTCATTCATTTCGAAAAGTTTTGCTTTGCAAAATAATTTTTCGATGCTTCCTTTGGAAAAATCCATGATCATCAAGTCCCCTGGATTTCAGCATGTTACTCAGAGTTACTGCCAAAATGTGGTTATTGAGTTCGAAGGATTGGAATTTCACGCCAATCTTATCATGTTGGAAAATAAAGGACTGGATGTCATCCTAGGGATGGACTGGTTAACCACCAACAAAGGTTTTATTGACTATTTCAACCGGACCGTAATTCTCACACACCACCATGGGAAGACAATAAGAGTGTCAGCCAAAGAAAGAAAAATACCCCGGCAACCGAGATTGAATAAGGTGGACGTTTCTGAGCTAAACAAGGTTCCAGTAGTGTGTGAATTTCCAGATGTATTCCCCGAAGAACTACCAGGCATGCCACCAGACCGAGAGATAGAATTCAGCATTGAGCTAGCCCCAGGAACCACCCCCATATACAAGAAACCATACAGAATGGCACCATCCGAGTTGATTGAGTTGAAGAAACAAATAAAGGAATTACTGGACAAGGGATACATTCGAGCCATCTCCTCACCTTGGGGATCACCAATTTTATTTGCCAAAAAGAAGGATGGAACACTGAGATTGTGCATAGACTACCGAGCACTTAACATGGTCACAGTCAAGAACAAATACCCGATGCCACGGATAAACGATTTATTTGATCAGCTCGCTCAGGCCAAGGTATTCTCAAAGATTGAGTTAAGGTCAGGATACCATCAATTAAAAGTGCGAACAGAAGATATCCCCAAAACAGCCTTCACCTCCAGATATGGATTGTATGAGTTCACAGTAATGCCTTTTGGATTAACGAACGCCCCCGCATATTTTGTTCACCTCATGAACAAAGTATTTATGAAGTTTATGGACAAATTCGTTGTGGTATTTATCGACGATATTCTGATATACTCCAAGACACCAGAAGAGCACGCGGAACATCTCAGGATTGTGCTAGGAGAACTCAGGAAACATCAATTGTATGCCATGTTCAGCAAGTGCGAATTTTGGCTAAGACAAGTAGGCTTTCTAGGCCACGTGCTGACCCAAGACGGTATCGCAGTGGACCCGGAGAAAGTCAGGGCCATACTTGGCTGGAAGTCACTAGCCAGCGTAACGGACATACGAAGTTTCTTGGGAATGGCAGGATATTACCGCAGGTTTATTGAAGGATTCTCCACCCTAGCCAAGCCAATGACGCAGTTACTCAAGAAGGATAAGAAGTTTGAATGGACAGAAGCCTGCGAGAAAAGTTTCCAAGAGATAAAACGGAAATTAACGACAACACCGATATTAATTGTGCCAGACATACACAAGAATTTTGAAGTGTATTGTGACGCATCCCGAAAAGGCCTCGGGTGCGTGTTGATGCAAGAAGGCAAGGTTGTCGCATACGCTTCAAGGCAACTTCGCAAGCATGAGGAAAATTATCCCACTCATGACTTAGAAATGGCAGCAGTCATTCATGCACTCAAGGAATGGAGGCATTTCTTACTTGGAAATCGATGTGAAATATACACGGACCATAGAAGTCTCAAATATATTTTCACACAGCCAGAATTAAACTTACGGCAACGACGCTGGTTAGAATTGGTAAAGGATTATGATGTTGGTATCACTATCATCCAGGAAAGGCAAATGTAGTGGCCGATGCTCTTAGTCGGAACCCCAGCTCCAACGAAAACAGTCTGCAAAGCTTGAGACCTGAATTCCAACAAGAATTTGCCAAACTCAACTTGTTAATGATCGCGGAAGGCACCATATCAAACTTGGAAATAAAGCCCGACCTTGTGGAAAGAATTAAAGAAGCTCAGCCTGGTCACCCAGCATTGAAGGAATTAAAAGAAAGGTGAGTATGGGCAAGGCCTCGGAGTTCGTCATAGGCGATGATGGAATATTACGGTACGGAGACAGACTCTGCGTGCCAAATATAGAGGACCTCAAACAGCAAATTCTAGCTGAAGCCCACACCACTCCATATTCGATCCACCCTGGAGGAACCAAAATGTATAAGGATATTCAGGAAAGATTTTGGTGGCACGGTATGAAGAGGGACATAGCCACATTCGTTGCATGTTGCGATTCTTGTCAACGCATAAAAGTTGAGCATCAAAGACCAGTCGGACTACTACAACCAAACAAAATACCTAAGTGGAAATGGGATGAAATAGGGATGGATTTCATTGTCGGACTACCTCGGTCACGACACGGGAATGATGCCATATGGGTCATCATCGATAGATTAACCAAGGTGGCACATTTCATTCCAGTAAAGACAACCTACAACACTCAGAGGCTTGCCAGGATTTACCTCTCCCGTATAGTTTGTCTGCATGGAGTCCCGAAGACTATAATATCCAACAGAGGCACTCAGTTCGTCTCGAGATTCTGGGATCATTTACAACAGGCTCTGGGAACTCAACTGGCCTTCAGTACAGCCTACCATCCCCAGACTGATGGACAGACTGAACGCGTAAACCAAATTTTAGAAGACATGCTGAGAGCATGTGTCCTCACCTATGGAACCAGTTGTGAAGAAAGCCTGCCATATGCCGAGTTCGCATACAACAACAGTTACCAGGCCAGCCTGAAAATGGCACCTTTTGAAGCCTTATACGGACGAAGATGTCGTACCCCGCTAAATTGGTCAGAGACCGGAGACAGCCGCATCTTCGGCCCAGACATGCTCAGAGAGGCCGAGGAAAAGGTTAAGCTAATCAGGGACCGACTTAAGACAGCTCAAAGCCGACAGAAAAGTTATTACGATCAGAAACATCATGGGGTCAATTTTGAACCCGGTGAATTTGTGTACCTACGAGTATCACCTATGAGGGGACTGCAACGTTTTAAGATTAAAGGAAAGCTAGCGCCAAGATTCATCGGACCATTCTGTATAGTGGCACGAAGAGGCACGATGGCCTACCAGCTAGAATTACCCGAAGAATTATCCGATGTCCACGACGTGTTCCACGTCTCGCAATTGAGGAAGTGCGTAAGCAACCCAGAGAAACAAGTACCCCATGAGAACATTGACATGCAGCCAGACCCCACCTATCGGGAACGTCCAGTAAAAATATTAGAGGAGTCTGAAAGGAGGACCCGACAGAAAACCATCAAGTTTTTCAAAGTTCAGTGGAGCAATCACGCCGAAAGTGAAGCAACATGGGAACGAGAGGATTTTCTTCGGACAGAGCACCCACACTTATTTAAGGATCAGCTGAAATCTCGGGGACGAGATTTTTCCTAAGGGGGTAGGTGTTGTGACACTCCAAAATTTTTATTTGGTTTTTCAGCAAAAACTTTGTTGGTTTTTGAAAAGAGGCCATTTAATTTTTTTTCAGAAAACCTTCCTCTTAAAAACTTCTTTGGCAAGGGTTTTTATTTTTGTATCTTCTTCAAACTATGGTGTTTGATCATTTAAAACTCTTTCTCTGATGGTTCCCTTCTCAAAGTATATTTTTGGAGATTATTCTTTTTCTTATGAAAAGAACTCTATGGATTTTTAGGTTTTTCTTATCTTGAAACCACCCATGGTTTTACCATGTCTCCTATAGTAAATCTTCTCAAAATCCCTACCTCCACCTTTGAACAATCTAAATTCTCTGTCTCAACAAGTCCAAACAAGTTTTGGATTTTTTTGAATTATTTTATCTCTCAAATCATTTCTGCCAATTATTTTGAGCCTAAGTAATTTTCAAAGCAAGTACCTCATTGCCTTTGAGTTTTCACCTCAAACCAACTCCCCTGGATTGTCTTTAGTACCCACAACCTAGAACCATCTTGATCCACTCTTCTTCTTTTCAAAAATTTCAAATTTCACTCACTGCAAGTTTGGACCAGATTTGATAAATTTAATTAAATTCATATCTACACTTCTCCAAAAATTCCACAAAAATTCAGGCAGCCTCCTGGTGCAATGAGAGGCCACCCCACCAAAATTCAGCTCAAGGAAAATTCTCCACATGCCCAAATCATTTCGTCGAACACCTGGCCGGCACTGTTTCCGTAGACTTTCAGAAAAATTCAGATTTTCAGAATTCAGTCAGTGTCGTTTCTCGTCAGTGACTTGTCATCCATCACCAATGCCCCCTGGCGCGTTGCGCACGGCCTCTCCTCCCTGGCCAGAGCACCGCACGCACGCTTGGCTGATTCCTGGCGTCGGTGGCGACGAGCCTCGCCGGTGTTGGAAGCTTCTGCGGTGGCTGCGCCTCCCGTGGCGGCCAGTGAGGGCCCGAGCCCGCTCGCCACGCCACACGGCGCCGCCCAACGTTCCCTGGCTCTCCGCGTGTCCCTGCCATGCCAGCGCACGCCCGTGGCACCGTCGCCGTGGCCCGGCAAGCACGGAACGTGCTCCCTGCCGCCGACGGGCCCGCGCCGCCCCGTTCCGTCTAGCTCGCCGAAAGCACCCTAATCCAAGCTCGTTTAGCACCTAAATGGAACCGGTGGACCTCCACGATGACGCCCAACTCCCTAAACCTCCCCGACCAAGCTCTGCGCCGCCGTAACCTTCGCCGGAGATCCCCGTTCACGGCCACCGCCTCGGATCACCTATAAAAAGGACCCCGAGCTCGCTCACGAGCACACACCTTCACTGCACCTCTCCAGGACCCTGCCAAGCCACCAGGAGGACCTCGAGGAGGTCTCCTCCCCCAACTCCGGCCGCCCCGATCCGCCTCAGCCACCAGCTCGATTCGCTCCGGTGAGGCCGTCCCCGGCGTCCAAATCTCGTCTATAGCCTCCTCTAGCACCCAGTGAGCTAACCCCAGCGTCAATTTGGCCTTCGCAGCTCTCTCCGACGAGGCCCTCGACCACCCGAACCGCCGTCCGCCAGAGCAAGACTCGCCGTCGACGTGGTACTCGCCGGCGACCACCACCACCACCAACCGACGCGGAATGGCGCCCTGAACACGGAGGTACCCTCCGATCTCCCTACCTCGCCGTGGATCGCCGCCGGCGACCACCGCGGCTCTCGGGCACTGTCGAGCTCTGGCACCTCTTTTAAAGATTCAAACCTGACGGGCGGGACCCGCCTGTCAGCCTCTCTGTCCTTTCTAAGCGAAACATTTTCTGAAAACGTCTTCTGCCAAAGTACGTCACCCCTCTGGGCCGGCGTATTCTTTATCGAATCGTTTTCTGTTTTTATAAGTTAGCCCCTGGAAGTTTTCTGTTGCATTACAGATGGGTCCTTGGGTTAAAACCCTTATAACTTTTGAACAGAAAGGAATTTTTGAGTGATTCTTTTTCTGTCCTCTTCAAATTTTTGTCTAGTTTTTTATCTTATTTATTTGAAAAATATTTGGAATAATTTTTGTGCACCTCACGGTATTCACGATAGCGCGTATATTTTTTTTATACCATAGATACCGAAGGAGGTGACGGACCACGAACTTCACCGAGCTAGGCTCCGACTACTCTAAACCAGGCAAGCATGTTTGAACTTTTGATATGATGATTGTTTTGGCATGTTTGCATTAAATAGTTTATGGCATGTTGATGAACATACCGACGAATGTCATGTTACATGCAACGATGAGGCAAGTGAGTTTCAAAAATCCATGAGTGGATGGATGTGAGTATGCATGGCCATGTGTTGGCATGAGGATGGGTAAGATGGCAGTGTTGTAGCATGCCAGTCTTATGCCAGGCTATATGACTTCAGTGTCAACCCGTATCATTCCAGTTCCTTCCATTCTTCCTTCCCTGTACTACCACATGTTTTCCGCAAGGAATATGGCTTAGTAAGTTGTAAACCGCTTTCCTGGTACACACCAAAAAGGAGAGGCCGTGATGATGGTTCCATGGCCCTGGATTAAAGCCAGTCATCCGGTCAGGGGGCATGGGTGTTTCCGGTTGGGACCGAGAGGGGGGCACCCCTTAGAGCGCGCGTATATAAATTTGATCCCATGCTATTCGAGATTGTGATCTCCCCGTCTCAAAAGTTTTTCTTGGACGATGTCTAGGGTGATTCCTAGTATTGAGAGGTAGGATGGGTGTGTACTGGTTAGCTGTGTTTTCTTCCGAAATACCGTAAATGGAACTAGTCCTTCATGACTACGGAAATCCGTTGGCTGTGGGAAAAATTTTGTACCAACTCTGCAGAGTCATATATTCCTTTGAATCATCTATTCCATGTCCAAGTTCGGTGTTATCTTATCTTGACAAATGTCAGTTTTGATGACAGAGACTCCGGTGAATCACATGAGGGCTAAGTCCGGTTAAATGTTTATTCCTGTGGATGGACTAACCCGTTTATTCTCATGAATTGAATATTTATTATGAGTATTATTTACTTGTGAATAAAAGCCCTTTCTGTGATGTCGCTCAGACGTCCGACTGTGGCAGTGTTATATTTTACTTTCAATGAAAGCCCTTTCTGCGATGTCGCTCAGACGTCCGACTGTGGCATTTCTTTTAAAGCCCTTTATGTGGCGTCACTCAGACGCCCGACTGTGGCATTTCTTTTAAAGCCCTTTATGTGGCATCGCTCAGATGCCCGACTGTGGCATTTCTTTTAAAGCCCTTTATGTGGCGTCGCTCAGACGCCCGACTATGGCATTTCTTTTAAAGCCCTTTATGTGGCGTCGCTCAGACGCCCGACTGTGGCATTTCTTTTAAAGCCCTTTATGTGGCGTCGCTCAGACGCCCGACTGCGGCGTGATTTATTTATTTATTTTCCTATCGAGGTGTCGCTTCAGACACCCGATTGGGTTTACAGTTATTTTGTTGGGTTTCCGAGCGGACTACCGCCGACCCCCTTTTTACCTGTCTTGTTTTTACGAATTAATGTGCCACTGTTAATATACTCATGACGCATCCATGCATGCATTTGTTATATATTATGTCCGAACTGTCTTGCGAGTACTTTCAAAGTACTCACCTGGCTTGTTAATTTGGCCAGATGCTGACGAAGGCGATCTCATGGATGAAGAATTTGATAGCGAGTCCGACGCCTAGAGGAATCCCAGTCAGTCTCGTGCGACCCTGGATTTGGTCACTGTATTATATCTGCTTCCGCTACCAAATAAATTCATCGAGCCTCACCTTGACGCTCGATGAGATGCCAGTTTTAGAGTCATGTATCTCACTCCCCGCTGTGTTTTTCCACCACCGCCCTATCCTCGAGTCAGTAGTATGCCTCCACACCACTGTGTCATGTCCGCCATTATGTATAATTATTGGCGTGCTTGTAATAATTTGGTTGAGCAACCATAGCTCGACCCTGTAATATATTTTATGCTACTGGCTTATTGTATCAAGAATTTGTCTACCGGTAAGGAGGATTTTTCTCATACTGGATTCAAAAGATTGGTTTTTTCAATAAACATTTTTATTGAAAAACCGGTCGTGACAAGATTGGTTCAACTTAGCGTAGTTAAACCGGTACTTTAAGTAATTGAAACTGCCGCATCAGAATATATATGATCAAATAGCCATTAGCCCCCAAGTGCCAAGTTGAATACTTGTATTGATCTTGGGACTTTGTAAGCAATTGAAAGATGAAGATCGAATATGCATTAGCCCCCAAGTGCTAAGTGCAGGCGGAGCTGAAGACGAAAGAAAACCAAGTCATCGATCTTCAAGAAAACCTAAAAACCCAACAGGCTGAAACCTCCAAAGCAAAAGAGGAATTGGCCAGTTGTTTAAGCGCCATGGAACAACTTAAGGAGAACTTCAAGAAGAAATGGGCGGATTGGGCCACTGAAAAGTCCGCTTTGATCAAACGAGCGGAGGATGCCGAGGCTGCACTAAAACCAGTGACAGATGAACTGACCAGCATAAAGCAACACGTTCATGCCATGACCACTGCTATCTTTGGTAAGCCAGCTTGCCTTCTGAATTGGCTCTGCCTTCTTACAGAGTCGCCGGTTTATTAACCCTTTATGGTATTTCAGGGACACGCATTGGTCACTTGGGGTCAGATGTGCGGAAGAAATTGAAAGCCGCCTATACATTGGTTGAACAATTGTATACTGGTGCCCAGCGGATCATCTGTACCGCGTCTCATAATAAACCGGCTCCCACTTTGATTCAAGATACCCTGATGAAACTGTCAGTGCTTCCTGCCCGGGTTGAAGAGCTGAAGAAATCTGCGGCTCGAACCGGTGCAATCAATGCCTTAATCCGGGCAAAAGCCTGGGTGCCAGATTTTGATCCTATTGAAGCGGCTCAGGGCTATCCCAGCTTGAAGGAAGACGGGTCAGAATTTGGTGAAGCGGATCTGCGAGCAATAAACTGGGAGGTATGTCCGCTAGCTTGTCAGTTGGCTAAGGAAGCAGACTTGTCTCGTTATCAAGCGCAATATGACAGTCAGAACAAGCGAATAGCTGCACCAATCCATGAATCGGAAAATCTGATCCCTCCAATCCGTAAGCATACTTACGCTCCCGATATTGACCCGTCATTGCTGATCCATGATGAAGCTGTTTTTCAAGCATTAATGGGAATCGACTGGACAACTGTGGATTTCCAGCCACTGGGTAGAGAAACGGAAGCTGAAGTGGCGTAGGATGACCCACAACCATCAGGCCAGGATGGTGACCAAGCTTGAACCGGAAGCCGGTTTTAAAACTGCCTCTCCCTTGTGAAAAACAATTATATTATTATGGGCACCATGTTGCCTTGTAATAGGCTAGCTGATACCTTTGATGTTGATATGCCTTCGTGCATAACTTGTTCTTCCTGTGGTAATGAACTTTCGAAAACACTTTCTGAAATGAGAAATTTGTCAAGTGCCACCGCAGTTGTACCGTCAGGCGGAATATGATGTCTGTATATATGAAATCAAAACATCCAAAACAAAATTTTAAGTATATGATCAAATTTTTGAGATACATAATACCTGCCATCGTTGAGTGTGAAGTTGGCTTGGCCAATCTTGAAGTGGAGTTTTGCAAACTCACACTGTTGGAGGAGATAACATCTCCTGTATATATATATATGATGCTGGTTTACCATGTAAACCGTGCCGGGTTATAATAAACACCGTGTTACTCCATAAGAGGATTTTAACTACAAGGATCAAACCGGAAAAATAGTCTCCGGATTGACGTGAACTGTGTTCCGTCAATTGATTGGTTAAAAAACTTTGTCGATTTATGAAAAACACAATGAAAAGCAAAAAAAACCCCTTCAAAGAAAAGTGTGAAGCAAAAGCCAAAAAAGGTTTATTTAAGCTGATCAAGTGGCGTTACCATGGCCAAACACGACCAAGCTCCCGTTAGGTGTAACTATGGTTCTAGTCAGCCAGGTCCCAAAATGAAACCGTGGCATTTATGCTGACCAAATGGCATGGTCATGGTTCGTGTTCGACCAAGCCCCCAAGTGATTCTGTGGCCTTAGGCCGATCAAGAGGCATGACTGGTTCAGACATGACCAAGTCCCCAAGTGATCTGGTGGCTCTCGCCTATCAAGAGGCATGGTATTGGTTTGGACACGACCAATCCTCCAAGTGACATAACACGATGCTTTTGGCAAAGCGAACTCAAGGGGTAAACCGGAGGCCTCTTTAGAGAAACTCTGTGTAACCTCACATGATGTAAAAGAACAGATACCTCGCTTTAGCTGAGGTTCCGGTTTATTATATTTAATCATAATATATACATTGTCGTAATATGTACATACGTATAGCCAATGGCTCAGGTATAGTAAGGCCGAAGATGAGCTATATTCCACGGCCTGTTAGTCTCCTCCTCTGATGTACGTGAGTCTTTATGCTCTCGAATATCGATCGGATAATACGACCCGTTGTGCAGATTCTTGCTGACCACGAAAGGCCCCTCCAAAGGTGGGGATAGCTTATGCATATCAGTCTGATCTTGGATGAGCCGAAGCACCAAATCTCCTTCCTGAAAGGTTCTAGTTCTGACCCGGCGACTGTGATAACAACGAAGATCCTGCTGGTAAATCGCCGATCGGGTGGCTGCGATGTCACGCTCTTCATCCAAAGCATCTTGCCGTGCTGTCTCGTTGTCCGCTTCAACATAAGCCATGACACAAGGTGAATCATGACGGATATCACTGGGGAGAACCGCCTCCGCTCCATAAACCATGAAGAACGGTGTGTATCCTGTTGATCTGTTGGGTGTTGTATTGATGCTCCATAACACAGATGGTAATTCTTCTACCCAACAACCCGGCGTTCACTGCAAAGGAACCATGAGCCGGGGCTTGATGCCTCTCAAGATCTCTTGATTAGCTCTTTCTGCTTGACCATTGGATTGTGGATGTGCCACTGATGAAACGTTGAGCCGGATGTGCTCCCGTTCGCAGAACTCCTTCATAGCACCTTTCGACAAGTTGGTACCATTATCTGTGATAATACTGTGCGGAAAGCCAAACCGGAAAATCACCTTTTTGATGAACTGAACCGCCGTGGCCGCATCACACTTGCTAACAGGTTCTGCCTCCACCCACTTTGTAAACTTGTCAACCGCCACCAGGAGGTGGGTCTTCTTATCTTTGGACCTTTTGAAAGGCCCAACCATATCCAGCCCCCAAGTCGCAAACGGCCAAGTAATTGGAATCATTCTCAATTCTTGAGCCCGTACATGAGCACGCCTTGAAAACCTTTGGAAACCATCACATCGTCTAACCAGATCCTCTGCATCAGCATGAGCAGTTAACCAATAAAAACCATGGCGAAACGCTTTAGCCACCAGAGACTTTGAACCGGCGTGGTGACCACAATCTCCTTCGTGGATCTCACGCAAAATTTCACGGCCTTCTTCCGGAGACATGCAGCGTTGAAAAGCTCCTGATATACTACAATGACGCAACTCGCCGTTTATGATAGCCATGGACTTGGATCGCCGGATTATCTGCCGGGCTAAAATCTCATCCTCTGGCAAATCACCCTGGTTCTTGTACGCCAGGTAAGGAAGTGTCCAATCTGGAATAACATGAATCGCCGCCACCAATTGAGCCTCTGGATTAGGAATAGCCAAATCCTCTTCACCAGGGATCTTGACCGACGGGTTGTGCAGCACATCCAGAAAAACATTGGGGGGGGGGGACCGGTTTGCGCTGAGAGCCCAGCCGGCTTAAAGCGTCTGCCGCTTCATTTTTCCGCCGGTCCACGTGGTCCACCTGATAGCCTTTGAAATAACCTGCGACAGTATCCACCTCACGACGATATGCTGCCATGAGTGGGTCCTTGGAGTCCCAAGTGCCAGACACTTGCTGAGCCACAAGGTCCGAGTCACCGAAGCACTTAACTCGACTTAGATTCATCTCCTTAGCCATCCGGAGACCATGGAGCAAGGCTGCATACTCAGCTGCATTGTTAGTACAAGGGAACATTAAACGGAGAACATAACAAAACTTATCACCTCATGGGGAAGTTAATACGACTCCAGCCCCCGAGCCTTCCAACTGCCTGGATCCATCAAAATGGATGGTCCAATACGTATGATCCGGCTTTTCTTCAGGTGCTTGCATTTCCGTCGATGAAATCAACAAGTCCTTGAGACTTAATCGCTGTCCGAGGCACATACTTCAAACCGTACGGCCCCAGCTCTATGGCCCACTTTGCAATCCGGCCAGTTGCTTCCCGGTTCTGGATGATATCTCCCAAAGGAACAGAACTGACCACCGTAATTGAGTGCCCTTGGAAATATTGTTTAAACTTCCGGCTTGCCATAAAAACTCCATACACCGGCTTCTGCCAATGCGGCTACCTTTGCTTTGACTCAATGAGCACCTCGCTGATATAATAGACCGGACGTTGAACCAGATGCTCCTTACCTGCCTCCTTTTGCTCCACCACAATAGCTACGCTGACCGCCCGAACATTAGCAGCAACATATAGCAGTAACGGCTCCTTGTCAATGGGAGCGGCAAGCACAGGCGGATTGGCCAATTGCCGCTTTAAGTCCTCTAATGCTTCATCGGCAGCAGAACTCCAGACAAACTGATCCATCTTTTTCAACATCTGATACAAAGGGATTGCCTTCTCACCCAGGCGACTGATAAACCGGCTTAGCGCAGCAATCCGGCCTACCAGGCGCTGAACATCGTTGATACACTTCGGTTTAGCCAAGGAGGTGATAGTCGTGATCTTCTCTGATTAGCCTCAATTCCCCTGTTGGACACTAGAAAACCCAATAGCTTGCCCGCCGGTACAGCAAAGACACACTTGTCCGGATTAAGCATCATCTTGTATGTTCTCAGGTTATCAAAGGTTTCCTTCAAATCATCAATCAGAGTCTCCTTCTCCCTGGATTTAACCATGATATCATCCACGTAAGCATGTACATTACGGCCAATCTGCTTGTGAAGACAATGTTTTACACACCATTGGTAAGTTGCCTGGGCACTCTTGAGCCCGAAGGGCATAGACACATAGCAGAAGGCTCCAAAGGGAGTTATAAATGTTGTCTTCTCCTGGTCCTTAACTGTCATTTTGATCTGATGATAGCCAGAATACGCATCCAAAAAACTTAAAGGCTCACAACCCGCCATAGCATCAATAATTTGATCAATATGGGGGAGGGCAAAAGGATCTGCTGGACAAGCTTTATTAAGATCTATGTAATCCACACACATGCGCCAGGTGCCGTTTTTCTTGAGGACCAGCACCGGATTGGCAAGCCACTCGGGGTGAAAAACTTCAACAATAAAACCAGCTGCTAAGAGCCTGGCTACCTCTTCTCCAATCGCCTTGCGTCTTTCTTCATTAAACCGGCAGAGGAACTGTTTCACCGGTTTATATTTAGGATCCACATTAAGTGTGTGCTCAGCGAGTTGCCTCGGTACACCTGGCATGTCGGAGGGCTTCCATGCAAAAATGTCCCGATTCTCACGGATGAACTCGATGAGTGCGCTTTCCTATTTTGGATCCAAGTTGGCACTGATGCTGAACTGCTTGGATGAATCGCCAGGTACGAAGTCAACAAGCTTTGTTTCTGTTGCCGATTTGAACTTCAGGGCCGGATCATTCTCCGTAGTTGGCTTTTTCAACGGAGTCATGTCCGCCGGATCAACATTGTCCTTATAGTACTTCAACTCCTCGGTGGCACAAACTGACTCTGCATAAGCCGCATCTCCTTCCTCGCATTCCAAAGTGATTTTGCGGCTTCCGTGAACCGTTATTGTCCCCTTGTGACCCGGAATCTTGAGCTGCAAATACACATAACAGGGCCGAGCCATAAACTTGGCGTATGCCGGTTGCCCAAACAGGGCATGATATGGACTTTGGATTTTCACCACTTCAAACGTCAATGTCTCCGACCTGGAATCATGATCATCCCCAAAGGCCACTTCCAGAGCTATCTTACCAACGGGATATGCTGATCTGCCAGGCACTACACAATGGAATACTGTAAGTAGACGGTTTGAGATTCTTATCTGTTAGTCCCATACGACGGAAGGTCTCATAGTACAGGATGTTAATGCTGCTCCCTCCATCCATGAGCACCTTGGTGAACTTATAACCTCCCACCTGAGGCGCCACCACCAGAGCCAACTGACCCGGATTATCGACCTGCTGTGGGTGATCCTCTCTGCTCCATATGATTGGCTGTTCAGACCAACGTAGATAACGGGGTATGGCCGGTTCAACAGAGTTGACTGCCCGCCTCTGAACCTTCCGGTCTCGCTTGTCCAAGCTAGTGGTAAAGACATGGTACTGCCCACTATTCAACTGCTTTGGGTTGCTCTGGTAACCTGACTGTTGCTGCTGTTGGTTGTAACCACCCTGGTTGTTCTGACTATTTTGACCATTATGTCCGCCCGGATTACCATTAAATCCTGAACCGGAACTTCCTCCACCGTAACCCGGCCCGGACCCTGAGCCACCGCCAGATTCGTGATCATACCGGAAATTATTAGAATTCTTGAACTCCTGCATAAAAAAGCAATCCTTCCAAAGGTGGTTTGCTGGCTCCTCCTTCGTCCCATGTCTTGGACAGGGCTGGCTTAGCAGATAGTTTAGGCGGTTTGGGTTAGGGTTGGGTGCTCCATTACGATTTTTCGGCCTACCCTTGCGTCACTGGCCATTGTCCTGTGCGTTGGTATTAGCCACAAAGTCCATGTTACCATCCGCTTTATGCTTTCCTCCTCCGCCATTGCCTACCAAGTGATGCTGCTGACCTTTGGAGCTGCTGTTCTTCTTCCCTTTCCCTGTCTTGTCATCATCAGATTCGGGATCCTTGGTACTATCAGAATCACCATATTTCACCAAAGCCGCCATGAGGGTCCCCATGTCGGTGCAATGACGCTTCATCCGTCCCAATTTCAACTTTAGGGGCCCAAACCGGCAGTTGCCTTCTAGGGTTAATACTGCGGTGTCAGCGTTGATGTGGTCTGAGGAGTGCAACACTTGTGAAACCCGGCGCACCCAATGAGTCGTTGATTCTCCTTCCTCCTGGACGCATGCCGCTAAGTCTACTAATGACATAGGCTGTTTACAGGTATCCTTGAAATTGCTGATAAACCGGGCTCGTAATTGGGCCCATGAACTGATAGAATTAGCTGGCCAGCTTTTTAACCAAGTACAGGCCGTTCCTTCAAGCATCATGGTGAAGTATTTCGCACACGCCGTGTCATCCACATCAAGCATTTCCATGGACATCTCATAGCTCTCCACCCATGTCTCTGGAGGTTGATCCGCCGTGTAATTTGGTATCTTGTGCAGGCCTTTGAAATCCTTGGGCAGGTGCATGTTGCGTAAAGCGGGGATAAGGCAAGGCACCCCCAAAGAACTAGAAGTAACACCAGGTTCGATCGAGATGGTTGGACGAACCGGCATGAGCTGCCGAGCCTGAAGCTGTGCGGCTAACTCGGCCTCCTTGCGCGCTCGGGCCCGGTTCACCACTTCCTAAGCGTCATCAGCACCACCCGTCGGGTTGTTGCCACGGGGTGCTCCACGTCGTTCATTACTCGACACTACTGGTTCATCCATATGTCTGCTATAGATCCGGCTTGGACGGGGGGTCGAGTGGATCCAGTCGCGGCTGTACGAGTACGCTTCCGGTTGGGCCAAAGCTGTCCTCAGAAGTTCCTTGAACCGTCGCGTCTCTACTGCCTGCGGCGAGTCACCTTCAATTGGAATGGCCTCCAGCCGTGCAGCAGCGGCAACAAGATTGTCCATTGGGTTGGAGTAGTGACCCGGAGGTGTTAAAGCATCCTGAGGTATAACGATGTTTTGACGAGGCGGGTCCATCTGACGAGGCTGAACCGATGCACCAGTCCCAGGGGCTTCTGCCCGGTTCCCCTCCAACGGATTGCCGGCTCTTTGTCCTGGAGTGTTGAAAAGGTCTCTGGCCTCGAAAACCGGAGGTAAGCGGGATCGGTGCTTCCTCCTCATGACTTCATGCGACGCGCTCTGGTCCAACATAAGCTGTAGGCATGTGCATCTAAAGCGGCCCGCTCTGCGGCCATCCTGGTGTCCTCAGCCGCCAGATCAGCCTTGGCCTGGGTGATCTGTTCCTTTATCTTTGCAATCTCCATGTTGTGAACGTCCTGATCTGGCGGATTAACTTCCGCCATAAGCACAACCAACACATCAAATAGTTCTGATAGAACCTGAGCCGGCGGGCGCACAGGGCCTCCTGCACCGGCAGCCGTCACCGCTGCTGAACCGAAGATTGTTGCCGCGGCTGTCGAGGAATGAAGCGCTGCTTGTGTTCCGGTCATGAATATTCCAACCCGGTTGGGCAGATCAGAGGGGTCCGGAATACTGTCGCCATCGGAACAACTCCCAATCCGTCCATCTTGTAGCTGATAAAGAGATTTGGTTTCTCCGGTCGAAGATTCGTCACCGGAACAAATGACAGTCGCCCCGCGAAATTCTGATCCGTCCTCATAACTTCCTCCATGGACGACTCCCACGAAGGCACGCTTCATGGCCGGTTTAACCCGGGCGGATTGCACCTGCTGAGCTGTCTCGACGAGGTCGGTGCAGATGTCCGGCTCAGGGCCCGGTCCACCGATCTTGCCAATGAAAACGTGAATGCTACCAAAGGGGACCCGGTACCCGTACTCAATTGAGCCGGCCTCGGGGCCCCAGCCTGCATCGTCGATGTAGAGCTTGCCGCGACGACTCTTAGTCATCCGGCCTACAGCGTAGCCCTCGAGTCCTTCAAAGCGGCCCTCCAAGAACCGGAAACCATCGTGCGATAGCCCCACGGTGGGCGCCAACTGTCGTGGTTTTGTCACGGCAGATGTCCTAGAGAAAGGACTTAGTCGTAGAGCCATCGCGACGGGTTAGCTTGAAGGGGTTAAAGCGGACACAAGGATGCAAGAGAGTTTATACTAGTTCGGCCCCTTCAATGAAGGTAAAAGCCTACGTCTAGTTGTGATGGAATTGATGGGGTTTCGATGACTAGGGAGCAAACAAGCTTCGCCTATGTCTCGAGTTGTTGTCTGTCCTCTGAGCCGCTGCCGGGTCGTCCCCTTATATACACGGGTGACGCCCGTCGGTTCACAGATTCCCAATACCGGCTCATAGATGTGTCCGGTTTGGTCTCTACTTATTCCTAACTTACAATACAAGTTACATACCAACGCCGGTTTACGGCTACAGGCCTTAAACCGACCATGGGCCTTGAGCTCTCATCTGCCTACTTGGACTTTAACATAGGCCGGTTCAGCACCCGCAACAACCCTGCTGCCTCGGAGCAGGGTGAAGCCCGTGCAGCTAGGGATGAGAATCTGCCTCAACCGCCTTTTCTGGCCGAAGTTATGCTGGAGGCAGAAAGAAACAAGCGTTAGACTAACCGCTTGCTGGAGCGGATTGAGCAGAATAATGCACGTCATCAGAGGAACGACTTGGTGTCAATCAATGAATTTGTCAAGTTGTACCCACCAAAGTTTAATCATTACATCGAGCCCCTCGATGCAGATGATTGGCTTTGCAGCATCATCCATAAGCTATGTTCTGCCAATGTAGCTGAAGCTGATAAGGTTACTTACGCTGCCTATCACCTAGAAGGCCCTGCTAGCCTTTGGTGGGAAAACATTGAGGCTATGCGCCCGCCTGGCTAAATCACTACTTGGGCTGAATTCAGTGAGGCTTTCCGTGAGCATCACATTCCGGAGGGTCTCATGGATCGTAAGTGGGAAGAATTCTGCAATTTCACCCAAGGCAGACTGACCGTGGATGCATACAGCCGTGAGTTTGGAAATCTGGCATGTTATGCTCCTGAAGAGGTATCCACCGACGCCAAGAAGCAGGCAAGGTTCCGCAAGGGACTTAGCCCCGAGCTTCGCCGTGATCTCTGTCTGCACGAGTGCACCTCCTTTTAGAAGCTGGTGAATAAGGCCATCAGTGCTGAGACAGGTTAGACTGACTATGATGCTTCATGTAGCACTCCCGTGACTTTGGTTCTTCATCCACTCTGGATCTCAGAAGCGCCGGGTGCGGATTCCAAACACAGCTCTGCCACCCAGGTTCACTCCGAGGCCATCCTTTGAGGTGCCTCGCCCCAACCAGTAGTTCGCACCTCCTAAGACCTATGGTGGCCGTGCTGCTAATGCTGCTCCACGCCCGAATGTTGTGACATGCTTCAAGTGCGGAGAGCCGGGTCACTACAGTCGAGAGTGTCCCTAGAACAACAACCCCAACCAGTCTGGAAAGTCTGTTGGCCGTGGTAAGCCAGCGGGAAAGGTACTTTATGCCAAGCCAGCCACCACTACACGTGGCCATGTCAACTATGTCTCAGCTGAGGATACTCATGATGATCCCAACGTGATCCTTGGTACGCTCCTTGTTAACTGCCATCCGACATCTGTTCTTTTCGATACTGGAGCATCTCACTCATTTATTTCTGAGAGCTATGCTCGAGTGCATAACACGACATTCTGTGACATGCCCACCACCATGGAAATTCAAAGCCCTGGCTCTAGATGGAAAACTTCTAGAGTAAGCCATGGGACTGAAGTTCTTGTCGATAGACTTGTCTTCCTTGCATCACTAATAGCTCTTAAGTCCTCAGACATAAACATCATCTTGGGTATGGACTGGATGTCAGCCCATTATGCTAAGATTGATTACTCTACTTGAACTGTTCAACTTGCTCATCCATCGGGCAAGACAGTCAATGTTTCGACCCGAGTGTCTGAGCATCATCTCTACTCCCTAAATGCCAACCCTCTTCCAGACCTTGAAGATATTCCGGTAGTCCGTGACTTTCTGGATGTCTTTCTAGAAGAACTGCTAAGTGTTTCACCTGACAGGGATGTCGAGTTCGTGATAGACCTTGTTCCAGGAACCGTCCCGATCTCTAGAAGACCCTATATGATGGCACCCGTAGAACTAGCCGAGCTTAAGAAACATCTCGATGAGTCCTTGAAAAAGGGTTTCATCCGTCCTAGTTCTTCTCCATGGGCTTGCCCCGTCCTCTTCATCAAGAAGAAGGATGGAACGAATCGGATGGTTGTAGATTACCGACCTGTCAACTTGGTCACTATCAAGAACAAGTATCCGCTCCCCAAGATCAACGATCCGTATGATCAGCTCGCTGGATCCTCAGTCTTTTCCAAAATGGATTTGAGGTTGTTCTACCATCAAATCAATATCAAAAATGGGGACATTCCCAAAACGGCCTTTGTTACTCATTATGGCCAATATGATTACACTGTCATGTCCTTCGGTTTAACCAATGCCCCAGCCACCTTCTCTCGGTTAATGAACTCGATCTTCATGGAGTATTTGGATAAATTCGTCGTGGTATACCTTGACGATATACTCATCTACTCCAAGAATGAGGAAGAACATGCCGAACATCTAAGGTTGGTATTGACGAAACTTCGAGAGCATCGCCTTTATGCCAAATTCTCCAAATGTGAATTTTGGTTGCCATAAGTGACCTACCTAGGTCATGTAATCTCTGGTAAGGGTATTGCCGTCAATCCCGAGCGAGTTCAAGCTGTCCTTGATTGGACTCCACCTGAGACAGTCAAGCAAGTTCGGAGTTTCCTTGGCTTAGCGAGCTATTGTCGCCGCTTTGTCGAGAATTTCTCCAAGGTTGCTAAACCTCTAACTGAACTCCTCAAGAAAGATAAAAAGTTCGAGTGGACCCCACACTGCGAGTTCAGCTTTCAGGAACTGAAAAGACACCTGACATCTGCTCCCGTACTGGTACCACCAGATTTCTCCAAGGACTTTATTATCTATAGCGACGCCTCGCGACAAGGACTAGGTTTCATACTCATGCAAGATCATCAGGTAATTGCCTATGCTTCACGGTAATTACACCCACACGAGGAAAACTATCCCACACATGATCTAGAGCTTGCAGTTATAGTCCATGCACTCAAAACATGGCGACATTACCTCTCGGTAATCGTTGCGAGATTTACACCGATCACCAAAGCCTGAAATACATCTTCACCCAACCGGATTTGAATCTCAGGAAAAGACGTTGGGTCGAGTTGATCTCAGATTATGACTTAGGGATAACTTACACCCCGGGAAAAGCCAATGTTATGGCTGATGCACTAAGTCGTAAATCCTATTGTAACAATCTGATGTTACAACAAGGTCAACCACTTATCCATGAGGAATTTCGGAAGCTTAATATTCACATTGTTCCTAGAGGATTCTTATCCACCCTAGTGGCGAAACCTACCCTTACGGATCAGATCATCAAAGCACAGAAGGTAGATTCGGGAATCTCCCGTATTAAGAGAAACATTAAGAAAGGAGTCACGAATTATTTCTCCATTTATGATCAAGGTGTCGTATTCTTTGGAAAGCGCTTAGTGGTTCCCAAGGCACGAAACCTGAGGCAGCTGATCCTTAAGGAAGCTCATGAATCCCCTCTCACCATTCATCCCAGTAGTACTAAAATGTATCAAGACCTACGCCAAAGGTTTTGGTGGACTAGGATGAAGAGAGAAATTGCTCAATACATTGCTAGTTGCGACGTCCGTCATCGTGTTAAAGTAGAGCATCAACAGCCTGCTGGCACCCTTCAACCTTTGGCTATTCCTGAATGGAAATGGGATAAAATCGGTATGCATTTCATTACCGGGTTTCCCAGGACCAAGAGAGGGAATACTGCTATCTTCGTCGTTGTCGATTGTATTTCCAAAGTAGCCCACTTCCTACCTGTTCGTGAGAGTATAACCACTAGCCAGCTAGCTGACTTGTACATCTCCTGAATAGTGTCTCTTCATGGTGTTCCATTGGAGATTAACTCAGACCGTGGAAGTCTATTCACCTCTTGATTTTGGGAAAGTTTCCAAAATGCTATGGGAACTCGTCTCTCCTTTAGCACCGCCTTCCACCCCCAATCAAGTGGTCAAGTAGAACGAGTCAATCAAATTCTGGAGGATATGCTCCGAGCTTCGGTCATCTCTTTCGGTTTGGATTAGGAGAAATGCCTCCCATTCGCCGAGTTCGCTTATAAGAATAGTTATCAAGCTAGCTTGGGAAAAGCTCCATTCGAAGTTCTCTATGGACGAAAATGCCGAACGCCTCTTAATTGGTCAGAAACCAGGGAAAGACAACTCTTTGGTCCGGATATGATTAAGGAAGTAGAAGAGCATGCTCGCATTATTCATGAGAAATTGAAAATAGCCCAATCTTGTCAAAAGAGCCAATATGACTGCAAACATAAGCTCATGACTTATGCAGTCGGTGAGAAGGCTTACCTTCGGGTTACTCCTTTGAAGGGAACCCATCGTTTTGGTATCAAAGGAAAATTGGCTCCTCGTTACATTGGAAGCTTTCACATTCTTGCCAAATGAGGAGAAGTTGCCTACCAATTGGAACTACCTCCGCATCGTTCCAGAGTTCATGATGTATTCCACGTTTCTCAACTCATGCATTGCTTTGCGGATCCTATCCGCGGAGTGGACCATGAAACGCTTGATCTCCAAGATAATCTCACATATCAGGAATACCCTGTTCGCATCCTTGACCAAGCCGAGCATACCACTCGACGCCATAACGTCAAGTTTCTCAAGGTTCAATGGTCACACCATTCCGAGAAAGAAGCCACATGGGAAAGGGAGGACCGTCTTCGACTTGAGTACCCCACCTTCTTTCCGCCGGACCCTAAATCTCGGGACGAGATTCTTTTGAGTGGGGGTGAGTTGTCACATCCTAGCTAGTTCATGCATTAGAGTGTTGCATCATGTTTACTTTTCCAGAATCTTGAAATGGGGATGACAGAACCCCCAGCACCCCTTGGAAACAACTAGGTCTTTACTAAAATCCTTTTCAATGAACCTGAAATGCCCTTCTAAAAAGTCCACCCTTTTTGTCTTGGGTTAGAACCTCTGACAAAATGGGTTCACAATTTTGTAGGTCATCACAAGATCATTGAATTAAATCATATGTAACTTGCATTTGGGCATTTAAATTCTAGTAAATATTTTAAATATCCAAATAATCCCAAACTAAAATGTTCCATGTTGGATATGTTCCATACAGTGAGCATGCGCAGTTTGGTGAATCTTGGAAATGCCTATGTATTTTTAGAAATGCCACAAACTTGCAGAAATAACAGAAAACAGAAAATAAAGGAAAAACCACTTACCTGGCCGCAACCCACCGCCCAGCCCACCTGGCGGCCCAGCACTATGCTGGCCCATGCCAGCCAGCTGCTTCTTCCCCGCCAGGTGGGCCGGGAGGTGACGCCGGCGTGCGCGGGCTCGCCACGGCGCCACCTGCTTGCCGCTTCGCCTCTAGACGCGCTGGACGATCTCCACGTCGCCTCCCCGAACCCCTGGACACATCCACACGCCCCCTGCCTCTCTCCCTCGCCCTCTCCCGCCATGGTCGATGCACTGCCGCCGCACCACCGACTTCGCCGCCCACTCCGTCGTCCCCGCGCGGCGCCACCGTGTCTAGAAGCTCCGCCGCCTTCTCTCCTTTGAGCAGGCCGAGCCACGAGTGGTCGCTTGCCCCGAAGCCGCTGCAATGACCTCGCCTGACTCCGCCACCGCCGGAGATCCCTTCCGCCGTCCCCGCCGCAACAGCTCATCCCCGACCTCGCCGTCTGCTCCGACGTGATTGCCGTGAGCTCAGCCACCTCTCCATCCTTCCCGTTCTCTCTCTTGAGCACCACAGAGACCGCACGAAGCTTCACCGCAACACGCCGCAGCCGAGCTTGTCGCCGACGACGCTCCGACCACCCAACAGACACACCACCTTGTCCACTACACTCACCGCATCGCCAGGAACCCGTAGCACCACCGCACACCCCTTGCCGTGCCCCCTAGCGACAAGCCCGAGCTCACCCGAGCTCCGGCCACCGCCACGCTCATTGCCGGCGTCGTTTCCGGTGACCCCGAGCCCAAGCACCACCACCACTCGACGCGGCTCACTTCCCGCATCACGTAGATGTGCTCCGCCGTCGTTTTGGTCGCTGGAGCACGAAAGCCACATCGCCCCACCGTGTTTGGCCTCGCCGGCGGCTAAACATCAGCGAGTTTGATGCCACTAACCCAGTTTAACCTCGGTGGGTCCAGTTTGACCCCTGGGTCTATGATAAGTGGGGCCCGCCCTGCTAATTAACCCAGGTTTAGCACTAACTAAATTTAGTTAGTTTAACTAACTACTGACAGACGGGACCCACTGGTCAATTTGACCTGGACCGGCTCCGTTGATCGCTGAGTCGCCATGACGCACTGCTGACGCAATAAGTATTTTCTGGATTTACTTTTATACAGGAAATTCCAAAAAATACTACAAACTTCAAAAAATCATAGAAATTAATCTGTAAATCCAAATGCAAAGATTTATATATGAAAAATAATCAGAAAAATCCAATCTTTCCATCTGTAATGGTTTCATGCATGTCAGAACACTTTAACTTTGCTGTTTAAGTGAAACAAGATAATGCACTTTATGAATTAATATCATGAGTTTTCATTTGAATCTTTGAATCAAATGGACTCAAACCAACCTGTTTACAATGCATTAGCCAAGACACACGATATTGCCATGTCATAGCATGCATCATATTGTTGCATATTGCCATGTGATGATTGTGTTATGTGGTGTCTTTCTTGGTAGGTTCTGCCTCCGAGGATACCTTCTAATATCCGACTGAAGGGCAGTACCCTACTACTACTCCATCAGGCAAGCAGCCCCATTGATCATATCGATACAATCCCATGTTCTCGCTCCTGCTCTCATTTACTGCATTTAAGACAATAATGTTTCAAACTGCTGTGTGTTGCGGTAGTTGAACCCTTTTCCTCTGCATGAACTGTCATTGCCATAGTAACTAGATGAAACCCACTAGCATGTGTAGGAGTTGATTGAGCCATGTCTGTGTTTCCTACCTTGCTATGCCTGCTATGCTTAGAGTTGTGTCAGGTCTGGTTCATCCGGGTGATGGGCTAGAGTGAAATGAATTCGTCGGTAATGTGAGTGATGTGTTGAACATGATTTGGTAAAGGTATCGATGACAGGCCATGTAGGAGTACATGGTGGGTTGTTTCATTGGAACCGTCCTTAAGCACCGAGATCTGTATGTGTGATTTAAGAACCAGCTACTACCATGCATTGCGCCCGAAACCAATGGACCCTCTCGGCTTCTTAACCACCCTAGCTCTCTGTCCAGGAGTTGCAACTAGTTTCTGGTGCTTATAGGATATGTGTTGGCGGCCGTGCTTAGCGCTGACCCTAGGGGTGGGCTATGATGCGGTAGATACACTATGGCCGGGTATGCTGGGTGCCTATTTGGTGACTCGGGACCCTGTACACATCGTTCGGGGCCGTATGTGGAAACCTCGACCGGACACCCTGCGGATGGAACCTGGATAGGCGACAGACCTGGACTAGACACTTGAGTGTTTAGGTAGGCCGTGGCCGACACCCTCGTTGGGCTTCCGCTTGAAGGTTGCCAAGTACATGTCGTGTAAACGACAATAAGTGGTGAGAGTGTGTATGAAGAAGTACACCCCTGTAGGGTTAACATCATCTATTCGAATAGCCACGCACGCGGTAAAGGAATACTTGGTTGCCTATACAGTTCATAGACAAGTTAATGGTTACTACTAAAAGACTCAAGATAAGTGTGAGTACCGCGGATCGCCCTCTCGTAGGATGACGAGGGTGGATCCACGGTGGAGTATTGTGATAGTGATTAGTGGACTCATGTGCGAAAACTATTTTACAAGTGGTGTCTCATAGGATAGATTAGGCAAGAGTCAAAGCTGGCTTGCTGCTATAACTCCACTACCTTCTTGAGAATGAGCATGTATAGTAGGATCTGTTGTAAGACTTGCTGAGTACCTTTGTACTCATGTTGCTTTAATTACTGTTTGGTATGTGTGGGATCCGACAATCTAGTTGTTTATCCATGGCAGCCTCTCTTATGGGGAAATGTAGTCTAGTGCTTCCATGAGCCATAGTAGTGCGCTACAGCCCGGTTCACTGGAGTCCTACTAGCCCAGCACTACTGCTCCGGAATACTTGACTGGCTGGCATGTGTTTCACTTTGTTCCTGTGTCTGTCCCATCGGGGAAATGTCACGCGGTGACATCCGGAGTCCTGCCTAGCCTGCTACAGCCTGGGTTCCCGAAGTCCTGTTAGCCCAGTGCTACAGCCCGGATTCACACGCTGTTGATCGACATGCTCGATGTTGATTCATGTATGCCTGTCCCCGTAAGTTTGTATCGCTTTGAGTTCGCGACGAGCCATGTCGTCCCGGGTTCTCTGTCATATGGATGCTAGCGGCACTATCATATACGTGAGCCAAAAGGCGCAAACGGTCCCGGGCCATGGTAAGGCGACACCCGTGGGAGTACCGTGCATGAGGCCGCAAAGGGATATGAGGTGTTACATGCTAGGTCAGTGTGACTAAGAATCGGGGTCCTGACATGTACATTCAAAAGACATGGGCTTTGTGCAAGATTTGGTTAGTCCACACATGTAAAAAAGGAAGAAATGAGGATCACTTACAGACTTCCTGCTTCTGAAGAAATGCAGTCAGAGGAGAGAACAGTCATCTGACATGGTACCCATGTGATGGCCTACTGAGGAGGAGGGGGTGGACTGCTGCGACGCTCTGGCAGTAGTCAAGCATCCATGTAGTTGGGAAAACGCACCTCAGGTGATTGGTTGTGGAAGGGGCAACGTGTTAGACAAGAGCGGCTGCCGGAGGTAGTTGGTTAGTGGTGGGCGGGGGGCCCTGGCAGCCATGTTTGCTGGGAGCATCGCCGATGGCAGCCGGTGGAGGATGTGGCGGTGGCGGTGGCGGATGGAGGATCTCGGACATGGCGCTTGGTGAGGCGAGGCACGGAACTCATGGTGTGGGGGCTGGCGCTACGGTGGGGATAAAGTGTGACGGGGCAATGGCAGCGGTGGCGCAGGGCTGTCGCGACGGTTAGATCCGATGGTGGCGATGGATTGACCCAGGATGGAGGTGGCTTGGCAGTTGAAGCAGGGGGGAGGCGACCACCGCGGTTGAATCCTAGTGGAGGGCGGTGGCAGCGCGGGATCCTGGTTGACGGCAACGCGCGTCACCGACCCCAGTGCCGGCGGAGGTGGGTTGGTGGTCCGGGGCGCCTCCACGCTCGGAAGTTGCGGGAGGGCTGCGAGTGGGTGGAGGTGGGAGGTGGGGGTGCCGGCGGCCGGACGATTGGTGGCCGCGGGCCCGGCGGTGGCGCGTTGGGTGGTCGAGGCAGCGGCGCGAGCCAGGGTGGGAGGCGCGAGATGCAGTTGGGAGATCGAGGGAGGTGGGGTGAGAGGATCGTGGGAGGAGGTGGAGGTGGATGAATTTTTTTCCCCTTTGCCGGTCGGGGTGGGTTGCTCGGGATCTCAGGAGAATCTCCGTCGCGCCCTTATAGGGGCCGACCGTGATCCGAATAACTATTCTAATCCTAGGATCAGAATAGTGATACTCTCTCTCTCTCTCTCTCTATATATATATATACACATAAACACTGTTCTGATCACGGGATCAGAATAATATTCTGATCACAACCTGACCTGCCCCGCTAGTAGTACGTTGAACTTCCCTGTGAACTAGGTTGAACTTCCGCCAACATTGCCCAAATGGGGCTTGCGATATACCGTTGGAAAGCTATGGACACCAATATCATGACCCAACTTAATTTTTTTGCAAAATATAAGCAGTTTAAGAGCAGTTTTTTCTTCGCACAAAAAACGTGAATCGTATTATCGATCGCATTTCTAAACCGTTTATCGGAATGAGGCATATAATATGGCGTTGGAAAGCTGCTGCAAAACCGCTCCTTCCACATGTTGAAAGTTTTCTCTAAATCCCTATGGTTAAAGAGTAATTTGAAAAAACATAAAATTTTGTAAACCAAACAACTGAGTTCGTTTTTTTGATGTCATTTCTAAACGGCTAATCCAATGGAGGCATATGATATGGCGTTGGAAAGCTTATGAAAATGCGCTACTTTTTCATCTGGAAAGTTTTTTTTGTAATTTTGAATGGTTTAAGAGTAATTTAGAAAATGGTCCAAGTCCTACCGAGTTCGTATTTTCGAACTAATTTTTTAACCATGCGTCTGAATGCAGCAAATGATATGGCGTTGGAATGCTTGAACAAATGTGAAACTTTTTGTATTTATTGTTTCTCCCGATTCTTTACGGTTTTAAGTCAGTTTCGAAAATGGCAAAAAACTTATTTTTGCCGTAATTTCTACAAACTTTATCGGAATGGGGCAAATAATATACCGCTGAAAAGCTACGGAAAATGCGAAACTTTTTCATGTTGAT
Source organism: Triticum dicoccoides (assembly GCF_002162155.2). Taxonomy (NCBI): domain Eukaryota; kingdom Viridiplantae; phylum Streptophyta; class Magnoliopsida; order Poales; family Poaceae; genus Triticum; species Triticum dicoccoides. Next base: position 409,053,563 of record NC_041392.1, read on the forward strand.
GGTTTTCTCTAATTCCTAGCCGTTTTCAAGTAATTTTGAAAACGGCGGGATCATGCGTTCTGCCTTTATCGCGAAAGGGATTCTTCGAAAATACACCGCGTGAAGAACCTGAACTTCTCGGCGCGTGTACCTGAACTTCACTCTATTTTTCACATGATTTTTTTGCTCGTAGGTCTCCATCCACTGCTCGTAACTCTCCATCCATTCACCAGAATTGAGCAGGTGATATACTGATGGAAAGCTGCTGTAAGCACGCAAGTTTTCCATGTTGATCATCTTTTCATACTCGCGACAATTTTAAAAGTTTTTCATCTAAAATTCATTCAGCGTAGTAGTTGAACTTCCTGCTGTTTTCACGTTGAACTTCTGTGACGTATTTTTGTTTGTAATTTTCTCATCCATTCGTTAGTGTTACAAAAATAATATTTCCTTTTGTACAAACGTCTCTCACAAGAATTTTTTTAACTTTCTCCGACCGAGGACTTGAACTTACACAAATGATATTCTTGTTGTTTTGAGGAAAATTAAAAATGGCGAGATCATGATTTATGCGTTCATCGCAAACGAAAATGCACTATGTGAAGTAGTTGAACTTCTGGGGCATGTTTGTTTGAACTTCACTCTGTTTTTGACGTGCTGTTTTTTGACGTGTTGTTTTTGCACTCCGTGAAGTAGTTGAACTTCTGGGGCCTGTCTGTTTGAACTTCACTCTGTTTCACTTTATTGTATTTTTATTATATGAAATACACACCATGTAGTACGTGAACTTCCGATCGTTATCACTCTGAACTTCTCTCTGGTTTGAGAGAATTATTTTAAAAAACAAAAAACAACATATATTTTTTTGTATTTTCGATATCTAAATACACGGTGAAGCACTCTCACAAGAATTTTTTAAACTTTTCCTCGCCGAGCACATGAACTTCTAGCAATCATTTTTTTCGTATATGAGTTGTTTTTAAAAGTGCAAAAAATAGCTTGTGTTTTTTATTTTTTTAACAGGTAAATCCTATGTTTTAATAAACTCCGAACTTCTCTATTATTTCAATTTGAACTTCACCTTTTCATATTTTGAGTAAAGAATTGTATTAGATTTTTATACGGAAAAAATCGAACATGGAAATACAAGGTGAACTTCTCTCACAAGAATTTTTGAACTTCCCCGGACAGAGCACTTCAACTTTTTCAACAAACCTTTTAAGCTTTTTGTTTTCGATTTCTTTATATTCCTATCTGAAACACATTTTCATGTATTAGTTGAACTTCCCGTTGTTTTCGTCTTGAACTTCCGTCACGTATTTTGTTCAACTCTCACAGAAGAATTTTTTAAATTTCTCGGGCCGAGCACTTGAATTTCTAGCAACAAAACGTTTAGTCTTTGCTTTTCCATTTTTTGTTTCATACAAAATGCACACCATGTAGTACGTGAAATTCTGGGAGTTATCAATCTGAACTTCTCTCGGTTACGTGAAAATATCTGATTGTTTATAGGCATCAAATCGCTCTAACTTTATTGTTTGAACTTCTTTTGTGTATTTCTAGAAATGTGAAGATTGGAATTTTGTTCGAAACATCGAACTTCTTTGTTATTTTCAAATTGAACTTATTGGTTTTATTTTTTAATAACTTTAAAAATCCAATTTTTAAAATAAATATCAAACTGCTCTGCTCCGCTTTTTCCAATTGAACTTCTTGGTTTTATTCTCTAGTAATGAGAAAACCTGCGTTTTTTACATACATTTGAAGTACTCCATTTTTTTTAAAATTGAACTTCTTGGTTCGGATCTTAGTATTGGGGGAAAATAGCAGAAATGGCATTGTTTTTTTGTTTTGTTTTTTGAGCTTCTAAATCGAAGTTTTTAATATACTTGGAACTTCTGCATTATTTTAATTTGAACTTCACATTTTTTTGTTGAGTAAAGAATTGTGTTTAATTTTAAAATAAACATCGAATTTGAATTTTTTTTCAGTTCTTGAACTTCATGGTTGATTCTTTAATAACAACGAATATTTTTAGTTTTTATGGTAAAGTCTTAGATTTTCATAAACATAAAATTACTTCGTTATTTCAATTTTAAACTTCTAGTGTTTTGAAAAACAGAAAATTTTCTTTTTTACATCATGTTTTTCGGTTTTCCTTTATTTTATTTTGAACTTCCGCATTTTATTCTTGAGTAACAAGAAAAAAATCTGAGTTCTTTATAAACTTTGGACTTCTCTGTTATTCTAATTTAAACTTCACATTTTTATTTCGAATAAGGAGTTGCTATTTATTTTAATAAATTTTCGAACTTCTCTATTTTTTTAAATTTGAACTTCCTAATTTTATTTCTAAAATAATACAGTTTTTAATAAGCATCAAGTATTTTTTAATTGAACTTCATACTTTTATTTTCAGGAATGAGAAAAACAATGCACACATGCATTTTGCACGAGCACACAACCACACAAACAAATACACACTTTTTTTGAGTGGAAAGAAGAATGAGAAGTGATCAAGTTCCTGTCCGTGAAATCTCAACCTTTGAAATTTTCTTCAGCTTCGCTGTTGTGCTACAAGAACAGAAAGGCGACAATGTGCAAATATCCACAAGAATAAATGGTTGCAGCGTCTCTCTCTCAACGGAATGCCTCCCAGATAAAATTCCTCGATGGTCCAAACACTGATGCATCTGAAGTTCATGAGAGAGCAGAGGAGCAGTGTTCGCTGCATCTTGTTACAGCCACACATATGGGTAGAAGGCGGACCTGCACGACCGGCACATGGAGTTCAACGACGGTGTGGCTGCTGGAAGGTGCGCTGGAGAGGGACTACCGATGTTGGGCAGTCGGGCATTGCACCTGTAGGTAGCCTCATCTACCGGCGCACTGGACAGCGAGCAGAGGAAGCAAGGGGAGACAGGGGGCGAGCGGAGAGTAGCGTGGGTTGTTGAGGAACATAACAGCCGACACCGGGGCGCGTGGGGGAGCCCCTGCATCATTTTGGATCTGCCTAGTGTCCATGGATCCAGGCTCGTGGAGGAACGAGGCACCCTCAATCCAGTATGCGGAGGCGGGATCCGACGACTGCTGGAGGCGGGAGCTCGTAGACGAGCGCCGACGAGAAGAGGTGGCGTAGGGCTAGGCCGCCGGCGATGGAGCTCGTGACTGGGGGCGG
>NC_041392.1:409057200-409069383 GCF_002162155.2 Triticum dicoccoides
ATTCTAAGTCACACCGATCTAGCCTGTAAAACCTCATATTACTTAGCGGCCTCACGCATAGTATTCCCACAGGTGTCGCCTTACCATGGCCCGGGACCGTTTGCGCCTTTTGGCTCACGTATATGATAGTGTCGCTAGCATCCATATGACGGAGAACCCGGGCCGACATGACTAGTCGTGAACCCAAAGTGGCACTAACTTATGAGGACAGGCATACATGAATCAACATCGAGCATGCCGGTCAGCAACGTGTGAATCCGGGCTGTAGCACTGGGCTAACAGGACTCCGGGAACCCAGGCTGTAGCATACTAGGCAGGACTCCGGATGTCACCGCGTGACATTTCCCCGAAGGGACAGACACAAGAACGAAGTGAATCACATGCCGGCCAGTCAAGTGTTCCAGAGCAGTAGTGCTAGGCTAGCAGGACTCCGGTGAATCGGGGCTGTAGCGGACTACTATGGCTCATGGAAGCACAAGACTACATTTCCCCATAAGAGAGGCTACCAAGGATAAACAACTAGGTTGTCGGATCCCACACATACCAAACATTTCAATCATACACACAATATGCTCAATATGTGCAATACAACATGGCATCAGAACAAGACTCTACGACTCAGAGTATTATTCATTAGGCTCCGAAGAGCCAGATAAAACAAACATGGGTCTCATGACCCAACATTCAGAGCATACAAGTCAAAGCACATGCGGAAGCTTAATATGTCTGAGTACAGAATTCTACAAAAGAAAAAGGCTGAGAAGTCTGACTATCTACCAGATCCTGCCGAGGGCACAAGATCGTAGCTGAGGTAACAAGCTAAACGTCGAAGTCCACGCGGGACTACTAGCAAGACTGAAGTCTCTGTGCAAAACATAAAATAAGCAAACGCGAGTACAAATGTACCCAGCAAGACTTACATCAGAACTATCTACATATGCATCAGTATCAACAAAGGGGTGGTGGGGTTTAACTGCAGCAGGCCAACTTTGACTCAGTGGCTAAACGGAACTACGACTGCAAGCAACTCTTTTGAGGTGGCGCAGAGTCCACATATTCACCATATCAATACACCACTATGGATCCGCTCCCGTCTCCCTACGAGAACGCCATCCATAGCACTCACGCTTATCTTGCGCATTTTAGAGTATCCACTTTCACTTGTCTATGAACTATGAATGGGGTCCAAGTTTCCATATCCGAGGAATTCGGCTATTTGAATAGATAATGATAACCCTGCAGGGGTGTACTTCTTTACACACGCTCTCGCCACTTATCGCCCTGTACACGTCATGTATGTTGGCAACCTTCAAGCGGAAGCCGGGCGAGGGAGTCGGCCACGACCTGACTAACCAACAAGTCTCTAATCCATGTTTATCGCCTATTCGGGTTCCATCCGCAAGGATATCCGGCCGGGGTGTCGCTCACGGCCCCAAACAATGTGTGAAGGGTTCCACTTGGTACACCGTGCCACTGTGCCTAGTCTGTCCCAAGCCCACCAGTACCGGGTGCCACTTGGTAGACTACTAACACTACCTACAAACACCAGAAACTAGTTGCAACTCCTGGACAGAGATCGAGTTGATTAATAAGTCAAGAGGGGCACTTAAGCATTCCAATGCGTGGTAGTAGCTGTTCATGGATCACAAACACAGAACTCAGTTCCTAAGGACGGCTGCAATGAGACAACCCACCATGTACTCCTACATGGCCTCTCACCGCTACCTTTACCAAATCGTGTTCACACACTTAGCTCTCAATAGTAGGACATGTTCACCACATTCCAATTCATCCCCGATGAATCAGACCTGACTCAACTCTAAGCAGTAGCAGGCATGACAAACAAACATGAATGTGTAGGCACATCAGGGCTCAAACAACTCCTACTCATGCTCGTGGGTTTCATCTATTTACTGTGGCCATGACAGGTCATGCAGAGGAAAGGGGTTCAGCTACCGCAACATGTAATCGTTGTAAAGTTGTTGTCCTAATGTAGTAAAAGAGAGCAGGAGCGAGAGAGTAGGATTGTATCAGAACGAACAAGGGGGTTTTGCTTGCCTGTCACTTCTGAAGATAGTATAGTTCTTCATCGGTGTCATCGATCTCATCGTCGGAACCGCGTTTACTGAGGGGGAACAAATACCGGCAGCTGAGAAAGAACTCAATCAACACATGACGATATGCAACAATATGATGAACGCTATGACGTGGCAATATGAATGTGTTTTGGGCTAATGCAAACTAGAACATATTGAAATGAGTCCATTTGAACCAAAGATTCAAATGCAAACCCATTTGATGAAGTCATATTAGTGCATTAACTTGTTTCACCTAAACAGCAAGGTTAAAATGTACTAACATGCATGAAACTAGTACAGATGGAAAGATTGGATTTTTCTGATCATTTTTCATATATAATTTATCTTATTTGGAGTTATAGATAATTTTCTATGATTTTTAGAAGTTTTGGGCATTTTCTGGAATTTCCTGAATAAACTTAAATCCAGAAAATGATTTATAGCGTCAGCATGACGACTGCACGACGTCAGCAGGTCAACAACGCCAGTCCAGATCAAACCTGACCGCTGGGACCCACACGTCAGTGTCTCAGGGCTGCTTTGGGTGGATGACAGGTGGGCCCGGTCAATGCTGACTAGGCCATGGTCAGAGCTGACACGTGGGGTCCACGGCATTAGCACTAATCTAACAGAAAAATTAGACTAACCTAATTAGGCTCAAGGGCCCACATGGTAGTGGCTCAAGGGGGTGTTTAGAGTGGTCATTAGCAGCTAATGAGACTGCCACGGCAGCATCACCGGAGCTCAAAGCCGATGACCTGGGAACGCGGCGGTGATGATCGGGACGGCGGCTCCGGCGACCAAATCGATGGCCGAGCCCATCTATGAGGAGCTGGGGCTCGTGCGCATCGAACTGTGGCAGGGGGAGGGCGCGAGGTGGCCGGAGTTGACGACGGCGAGCACTTGGGCGGCGGCCGGAGACAGGCGTCGGCGGAAACGACGCTAGAGCGAACGACAGGAGCAATGGGTGGGGGTTTGGGCTTTTGGCATCGCGCTGAGCACGGTGGTATGCTTAGACGCGACGTGCGTGAGCTCTAGCCATGGCAGCGACACGGCCGGCGGCGACGGGTTCTCGGGATCGACAGAGGCGACGGCTACGCGGCGAAAGCGATCTCGGGGAGAGAGAGGGGAGGTGTAGGAGCTCACAGTGGAGAGGAAGAGGTGGTCAGCGAGCTCGGAGGTGACCGGAGTTCAACAAATCGGGCGACGGCGACCGGCGGGTCTGAGATAGAAGACGAGCTCGAAGGCATCTCTTCAAGGCGTCCGGGCTCGTGGGACTGGGCGTAGAGGTGCCCGCAGCGAGGCGGTGCTCGTGGGCTAGCTGGCTTGGCGTGGGGAGGTCGGTGGCTACGACGCACGGTGATGGTGGCGACGGCTCCATTCGGTGGTGCTGTGGGAGAGAGCAGAGGAGGGGGAGGGGGTCCAGGGAGAGAGCGAGGGTGTCGAGAGGGAGTGTGTGGCATCGCGGAGGGAGTCGAAGGCGACGAGGGGGCAGCCAGACAGGCAGCTGCCGGCGTGGCACGCCGCGGCGCCGTGGCTGTCTTCTCCTCTGCCTTCTGGCAGGAGGAAGAAGACGCCCCTGCCCTCGATGGGCCGGCTAGGTGGCTGGGCTCCCAGGTGGGCTGGGCTTGCAGGTAACACAGGTAGTCTCTCTCTCTCTCTCTCTCTCTCTCTCTCTCTCTCTTTCTCTCTCTCTTTTATTTCTGTTTTTTCTATTTTCTGCTATTGTTTTTGATTTAGTAAAAATACTAAACCACTTGGTAAAATCCTGAAAATAATTTTAGGCACCTTTGAAATATTTCCCAACAACCCTCAAGTACTTTCAGGATTATTTGGACATTTAAAAATATTTATAAGATTTAAATGTCCAAATTCAAATACTTATGGATTAATTCAAAAATCCAAAGTGTCCTAGAAAAATGTGCACCACTTTTGGCAGAGGTTCTAGACCAATCCAAAGATGATGAACATTTTTGGGAAGGCATTTCGGGTTCATTGAAAATATTTTTATTTGAACCTAGTTTAATTCTTTTTGATGCTAGGGTTTGGTCAATCCCCATTTCAACTTAAATAGAATTTAAACATGATGCAACAAGATGCAAAACACCAGGCAGTACCATAAGCTAGGGATGTGACAGCTCACCCCCACTAAACAAAAATCTCGACCTGAGATTCAAGACGTGAGGTAAGAAGACAGAGGGGATACAAAGCTAGCACGATCTTCATGATCCAAGTGCCCTCATCGAAGATGTTGATTTGTTCTACCACATGATCTTGACATCTTGGCCTTCAAGATCTTTGTCCAACACAACACGAAGGAGAAAGGGAAACTCTAGAAGGATCGATCTTCTCGAAGATCGAACAACTCAGGATCAACTCATGGAATGAGACGTAGGAATATCTCTTGAGCTAAGACACGAGACACTCATCGGGGTGATAGGTAATAGAAGGTGGTGGCTTGATTTGGTAGGAAACAATTCCATGCTTAAATAGATGGTGAGGGGGTTTCAAGGTAGCGAGGAGTTAAGTTGCCCATGATACCATAACGAGACATCTTAGGGGAGATGACTCATAGAGTTATTGCCTTAAGTGGCAAAAAGAATTACTTTTGATACGGAGATCATTGAAACTCTCTATACCAGCCTAAGGCAATTCACCAACAATCATTTGGTGAAGTTCAGAGGAATGGCATACCCGGACTAGAATGGATGATGTGGACTACCTTGTTAAAGACAACGCAATGGATGATTTTTGCTTATCATCGGAAATGGATGGGACTCATGGTAAGTCCACTTTTGAAGATGATATTGGACAGCAACTACCGAGAAGGGCAGCCCATGGGGAATTGGCACAATGGCGGTGCAAGCTAGGAACAAAATGCAACTGTTTGGAATGTTCCAACCATCATATCTGCCTGAGATTCAGATCTGATTGGTGATAGGATACTTCAGACTCAGCATGTCTGAAAAGAAAGTTTGCAACACAAGTCGATGAGATGGCGTTGCAAGATTCTCGGGAAATGAACTACGATAGCAAGCTCCAAAACATGAGCTGGTTCTGCTACAAACCTATGAACACGCTGTCCAAGACAAGCATGACCACATAGTAGTCTTACAATAAAACACTACCGGGTTCAGATGGGGAACCATCATTGAAATAACGAAGTCTTGTGCATGTCCGTCTGGGCCCTTCGGGAATAGCATTTAAACTTCTTATCCTTGAACAAATCAATCAGTGGCTTCGTGTGCTAGGGATACATATAGAATGAAGGTTGCAAGTCTCCAAGCCATAGAATACTTTGCACATGTGCATGACTGACTTGGGATGATTCCAGAGGAAGCAAAACTAACTTTCTCGAATTCACGGCGGCAACTTTTACCAAATGCACATGAATCAAAGGTAGTCACTTCTTTCATCCAAACATATGCTTCATGAACGAAACACGAAGAAATGCTTGCACAAGTTTCCAACACTAGCTTGATGTTCGACATGAGCCATGGAGAAGATAAGATGATGCTTATGGGCTCAACAACAAATCATAAAGATTTCCATGAAGATGGAATCCCACAACTATGTGAACAAAGCAATAGCATTGGTTAGAACAAATGATATAATGGTGGATGCTCGAGGATCAACCACAAGTAATACAACACTACGAACATCATTGGTTCTGATTTGATTTGGTGATAGCCCATACTCAAATCAAAGTTTTGACAAGACAATAAGTCCAACAACTGATCACGAGGACCAATCGATGAAGATATCATCTTTCTTCAACACACACACACAAAAGATATCCCTTGACACGAACTAAGTCAGACAAGCTTTTATCTTCCAACTCTCCAAGTTGTTGTTTAGCTTAACCAACTAGCTCAGGGGTATCCAACACAGATTCTTGGAGAAAGGGTGGTTTAATGGAAAACCAACTTGATCACAAACTCAACATAACAGTCAGGGGACAACCTGGTGATACTTCTGAGAAGATATTCGGAAATCACGAACCACCGATATGTTATTAAGCTCGAAAACAATCTTGCTTTTCAGGGCAAGACAATATGATCAAATAAGTGAGGGTTGGCACAATCCCAACTCATTCATCGAAGTGGTGCACCAGAAATATGGACTAGGTAGCACGATCAATCTTAGGATGATGATTCAATAACCAACGCGCTAAGAATGAGAATATTGTCCATTTACTACAAAGCAACGAGTTGCTCGGAGTATTGATTTCACACATCACAATTCACTTGTCGGCATTCTGGTTACAACAACACGGAACCGAGGAATGAATAATGATGGCAGGAAGTATCACTAAATCAAGAATTCATAAGAGGTGGTGCAATTCTCATGACATTCTTGATAAGAGAGAAGGTGACACTCCACGGTAGAACAGAGCAAAAGCTAGATTGGCATTTGGATCCGCGGATTACATCTGCTTTGACCCAATACTAGAAATGGATAAGGTACTGGAGTTTGTTCTCCTAGTCATTCCAGAATAGAATGGCTTGACGGACCACACGAATGATAGGCACTGATGAACGAATGCACACATACTCTTGACTATCAATTGATAGATGATGGTCGGAATACAAATGAAGAGGGACAACTCAAGGGGACATATATCTTTCTGAGTTGTGGATGTGTAGATTAATATGTCGAACCAAGTTCAACAGGTTTCTTCCAGATACCCATTCAGAAAGGTAGGACTCGCAGAGTCACAATTATGAATGGAGAACTCCTCAAGAGTACTCTGATTGTGATCTTTTGGTTCAAATAACTTCTTCCATATTGGCTCATGGTATTGGAAGAATGATAAACCACAGACCTCGAGGACTATCACAAAGGTTACTAATATCCTAAAGGTACGAGCAACACTATTAACACGAGGTAAGTAGAGTGAATCTTGGGTCAAGAACCCAGGAGTAGAATACCTACTACTAAATGGCATCACGGGATGCTTTCAAGAATGGTGGCCAGAATCATCACACCGGGAACACAAAACATGGCTAGATTACTAGGTGACTCCCTAAAATACCTAGGGTCATAATAATAGCCCCAACATATATACCGAGGCAATAGAGTACCTCAACACACCGATTAGTGTGCTTAATCTGACCAAAAGGACATCGGGAACGGAAAGAAAAGATTTGCAAATGCATCAGATTGTTTAGAAACCTGGGATGACTCGGACAACATAACGGTTGTAAATGGTCAAAATGATTTGAGACATCCTACAAAATGGTGGCATAGCCACTCAACATCACAATATCAAGGTTCTGAGGCCAGCTATGAACATATGGAAGTAGTAGGAACTGAACTGAGGCTTGAACTCAACAATCCTAGGCAACTACGGTTTAGTACCACGTCAGCCTGAGAGATAGAAGAGAAGCCTAGTTCTTAACCCCGTAGAAAAGATAAGATGACTCAGATCAGAAGGTCATGAGGATAAGGAGTAAAAAGAGCCTTACGTTCCCTTCCACAATCAATTCCCTTATATAACTAAAGCATTTCTAGACACGACTTCGACCAGCTTGGCTTGGTAATCCTACAGGCGGTCAGGCTCTGATACCAAAGCTGTCAGGACCCCGATTCTAAGTCACACCGATCTAGCCTATAACACATCATATCACTTAGTGGCGTCACGCACGGTATTCCTATGGGTGTCGCCTTACCATGGCCCGGGACCGTTTGCGCCTTTTGGCTCACGTATATGATAGTGTCGCTAGCATCCATATGACAGAGAACCCGGGCCGACATGACTAGTCGTGAACCCAAAGTGGCACTAACTTATGAGGACAGACATACATGAATCAACATCGAGCATGTCGGTCAGCAACGTGTGAATCCGGGCTGTAGCGCTGGGATAATAGGACTCTGGGAACCCGGGCTGTAGCAGGCTAGGCAGGACTCCAGATGTCACCACGTGACATTTCCCCGAAGGGACAGACACAAGAATGAAGTGAATCACATGCCGGCCAGTCAAGTGTTCCGGAGCAGTAGTGCTAGGCTAGCAGGACTCCGGTGAACCGGGCTGTAGCGGACTACTATGGCTCATGGAAGCACAAGACTACATTTCCCGATTAGAGAGGCTACCAAGGATAAACAACTAGGTTGTCGGATCCCACACATACCAAGCATTTCAATCATACACATAATATGCTCAATATGTGCAATACAACATGGCATCACAACAAGACTCTACGACTCAGCGTATTATTCATTAGGCTCCAAAGAGCCAGATAAAACAAACATGGGTCTCATGACCCAACATTCAGAGCATACAAGTCAAAGCACATGCGGAATCTTAATATGTCTGAGTACAGACTTCTACAAAAGAAAAGGGCTGAGAAGCCTGACTATCTACCAGATCCTGCCGAGGGCACAAGATCGTAGCTGAGGTAACAAGCTAAACGCCGAAGTCCATGCGGGACTACTAGCAAGACTGAAGTCTCTCTGTAAAACATAAAATAAGCAAACGTGAGTACAAATGTACCCAGCAAGACTTACATCAGAACTATCTACATATGCATCGGTATCAACAAAGGGGTGGTGCGGTTTAACTGCAGTAGGCCAACTTTGACTCAGTGGCTAAACGGAACTACGACTACAAGCAACTCTTTTGAGGTGGCGCACACGAGTGCACATATTCACGATATCAATACACCACTATGGATCCGCTCCCGTCTCCCTACGAGAACGCCATCCATAGCACTCACGCTTATCTTGCGCATTTTAGAGTATCCACTTTCACTTGTCTATGAACTATGCAAGGGGTCCAAGTTTCCATATCCGAGGAATCCGGCTATTCGAATAGATAATGATAACCCTGCAGGGATGTACTTCTTCACACACGCTCTCGCCACTTCTCGCCCTGTACACGTCATGTACCTCGCAACCTTCAAGCGGAAGCCGGGCGAGGGAGTCGGCCACGACCTGACTAACCAACAAGTCTCTAATCCATGTTTATCGCCTATTCGGGTTCCATCCGCAAGGAGATCCGGCCGGGGTGTCGCTCATGGCCCCAAACGATGTGTGCAGGGTTCCCAAGCCCACCATCCGGGTGCCACTTGGTACACCGTGCCACTGTGCCTAGTCTGTCCCAAGCCCACCTGTACCGGGTGCCACTTGGTAGACTACTAACACTACCTACAAACACCAGAAACTAGTTGCAACTCCTGGATTAATAAGTCGAGAGGGGAACTTAAGCATTCCAATGCGTGGTAGTAGCTGTTCATGGATCACAAACACAGAACTCAGTTCCTAAGGACGGCTGCAATGAAACAACCCACCATGTACTCCTACATGGCCTCTCACCGCTACCTTAACCAAATCGTGTTCACACACTTAGCTCTCAACAGTAGGACATGTTCACCACATTCCAATTCATCCCCGATGAATCAGACCTGACTCAACTCTAAGCAGTAGGAGGCATGACAAACAAACATGAATGAGTAGGCATATTAGGGCTCAAACAACTCCTACTCATGCTAGTGGGTTTCATCTATTTACTGTGGCAATGACAGGTCATGCAGAGGAAAGGGGTTCAGCTACCGCAGCATGTAACTGTTGTAACATTGTTGTCCTAATGTAGTAAAAGAGAGTAGGAGCGAGAGAGTAGGATTGTATCGGAATGAACAAGGGGTTTTTTCTTGCCTGTCACTTCTGAAGATAGTATAGTTCTTCATCGGTGTCATCGATCTCATCGTCGGAACCACGTTTACTGAGGGGGAACAAATACCGGGAACTGAGAAAGAACTCAATCAACACATGACGATATGCAACAATATGATGCATGCTATGACATGGCAATATGAATGTGTTTTGGTCTAATGCAAGCTAGAACATATTGAAATGAGTCCATTTGAACCAAAGATTCAAATGCAAACCCATTTTATGAAGTCATATTAGTGCATTAACTTGTTTCACCTAAACAGCAAGGTTAAAATGTTCTAACATGCATGAAAGTAGTACAGATGGAAAGATTGGATTTTTCTGATCATTTTTCATATATAATTTATCTTATTTGGAGTTATAGATAATTTTCTATGATTTTTAGAAGTTTTGGGCATTTTCTGGAATTTCCTGAATAAACTTAAATCCAGAAAATGATTTATAGCGTCAGCATGACGACTGCACGACGTCAGCAGGTCAACAACGCCAGTCCAGGTCAAACCTGACAGCTGGGACCCACACGTCAGTGTCTCAGGGCTGCTTTGGGTGGATGACAAGTGGGCCCGGTCAACGCTGACTAGGCCATCGTCAGAGCTGACACGTGGGGTCCACGACATTAGCACTAATCTAACAGAAAAATTAGACTAACCTAATTAGGCTCAGGGGCCCACATGGTAGTGGCTCAACGGGGTGTTTAGAGTGGTCATTAGCAGCTAATGAGACTGCCACGGCAGCATCGCCGGAGCTCAACGCCGATGACCTGGGAACGCGGCGGTGATCATTGGGACGGCGGCTCCGGTGACCAAATCGATGGACGAGCCCATCTACGAGGAGCTGGGGCTCGTGCGCATCCAACGATGGCAGGGGGAGGGCGCGAGGTGGCTAGAGTTGACGACGGCGAGCAGTTGGGCGGCGACCGGAGATCGGGCGTCAGCGGAAATGACGCTACAGCGAACGGCAGGAGCAGTGGGTGTGGGTTTTGGGCTTTTGGCATCACACTGAGCACAGTGGTATGCTCAAACGCGACGTGCATGAGCTCTAGCAACGGCGGCGACACAGCCGGCGGCGACGGGTTCTCGGGAACGATAGAGGCGACTGCTACGCGGCGAAATCGAGCTCGGGGAGAGAGAGGGGAGGCGTAGGAGCTCACAGTGGGGAGGAAGAGGTGGTCAGCGAGCTCGGAGGCGACCAGAGTTCAAAAAATCGGGCGACGGCGACCGGAGGGTCCGAGATAGAAGACGAGCTCGAAGGCATCTCTTCAAGGCGTCCGGGCTCGTGGGACTGGGCGTAGAGGTGCGCCGCAGCGAGGCAGTGCTCGTGGGCTAGCTGGCTTGGCGTGGGGAGGTCAGTGGCCACGACGAACGGTGACGGTGGTGACGGCTCCGTTCGGTGGTGCTGTGGCTGAGAGTAGAGGAGGGGGAGGGGACTAGGGAGAGAGTGAGGGGGTCAAGAGGGAGTGCGTGGAATCGCGGAGGGAGTCCAGGGCGACGAGGGGGCAGCCAGGCAGGCAGCTGCCGTTGTGGCACGCCGCGGCACCATGGCTGTCTTCTCCTCTGCCTTCTGGCAGGAGGAAGAAGACGCCCCTGCCCTCGGTGGGCCGGCCAGGTGGCTGGGCTGCCAGGTGGGCTGGGCCTGCAGGTAACACAGGTAGTCTCTCTCTCTCTCTCTCTCTCTCTCTCTCTTTTATTTTTGTTTTTTCTATTTTCTGCTGTTGTTTTTGATTTAGTAAAAATACTAAACCACTTGGTAAAATCCTGAAAATAATTTTAGGCACCTTTGAAATATTTCCCAACAGCCCTCAAGTACTTTCAGGATTATTTGGACAATTAAAAAGATTTATAAGATTTAAATGTCCAAATTCAAATACTTATGGATTAATTCAAAAATCCAATGTGTCCTAGAAAAATGTGCACCATTTTTGGTAGAGGTTCTAGACCAATCCAAAGATGATGAACATTTTTGGGAAGGCAGTTTGGGTTCATTGTAAATATTTTTATTTGAACCTAGTTGAATTCTTTCTGATGCTAGGGTTTGGTCAATCCCCATTTCAACTTAAATAGAATTTAAACATGATGCAACAAGATGCAAAACACCAGGCAGTACCATAAGCTAGGGATGTGACATGGTGGTCCGTTGGCATTGGGGTCTGTTGGTCGGCGGCAAGAGAGGCGACGGGGTCGGGGTCGGGGGCGGAGGTGGTGCGCTGGGGCCGAGGGGCCGGTGGTGGGAGCCGCGCCGGAGTTGGGGGCGGCGGCGGGAGGTGGTCGGGAGATCCAGGAAGAGAGCGATGCGGTGCGGGAGGAGGTGGGGGTGGGAATGGTCCGGTCGGGTGTTTTGTTTTCTGCGTTTTCCAGAGTTTGGGAGGCCCGACAGAGCCCTATATAGGACTGATCATGATCCAAATAACTATTTTGATCCCGGGATCAGAATAGTG
>NC_041392.1:409069825-409070368 GCF_002162155.2 Triticum dicoccoides
TAGCCTAAGTATAGCCTATATAACTAAAACACCCACATATAGTTGTAGTAGGTTTTTTTGACTTTATATGCACTAAAATGCAAGGTAAGTGCAAAAAATGACTTACACATAGCATACGAGACCTGAAAATGGGCCGGAAAAATCAAACCAAGGGTATATCTGAGATTGTTTACCATGATTTTTTTCTGAGGCGAAACAATGTAGTAACTGGTGATTTGGAGTTTCTACTTTTGGAAACTATGATCCTTCTTGTGATCATAAGAGCACGCCACAGTGACACAATGATTTTTGTTATTTTCCGGACTCTATATGCATTTCCTGAAATTAAAATACCAATAAGGCCTACGCCTCTGGCCGCACCCTGCAGTTGAACTGTTTGAAGTTTTTCCCCATTTCACAGACAATGAATGAAAACTCGCAAAGCAACACACAACAATGAACTCGTGTTTTCCTTCAAACAAAAGTATTATGTTAGTTAATGTAAATGTTTTCAAATAGCACACAGTTCACTCACGAAAGATGTGCGTACACTAAACCGTGGCC
>NC_041392.1:409070511-409071065 GCF_002162155.2 Triticum dicoccoides
CCCAAACCCCATGGATCATACATCTGCACCATTGGATGCTCCTTGATCGAATGTCGATCCTCATCCCTTTCGACAGAACATCCAGTTCTGGTTCATGTAAATATTTTCAAATAGCACATGGTTCACTCACGAAGCCGTGTGCCTACCAAACCTTGGCCGATGCCCCCCTTGCTGCGCGCGTGATCTGAATTGTGTGTTCTGATTGGCCAAAACCCAAACCCCACGGATCGTACGTCTGCACCGTTGGATGCTCCCAGATCGAACGACAATACTCATCACTTTCGACACGAAATGCAGTCCAGCTAGGATTTGATTTGTATGCCAAAATGCACGGTAAATGCCAAAAAAATGTCTTAAATATAGCACATGAGACCTGAAATGCGCCAGCAAATCAAACCGGTGGTATAATGGTGATTGCTTAACGTGGGAAAAATTTAGAGGCGAAACGATAAACTCACATCTTCATTTCAAACGAATTTTTCTATCTGTGCACACGAGCGCTTAGAGGCAACCATTTGCATAGGCCTTTCCGCGCAGCAACTAGGGATATTTTT
>NC_041392.1:409071480-409091425 GCF_002162155.2 Triticum dicoccoides
CCAGCCCCCCCCCCCAGATCCATAGCAGAACCCTCTCCGGCGCTAGCATGCTCACCCCGGCCGTGTGCCCGCTTTTCAGCGTCAAGCCTACCTCCACTACCATTCCCAACATGCGATTGTCCGCACCTCATTGTCTTTGTTTGCTCGCCAGCCACCCTCGAGCTTATCTATCCTGTAACCCTCGACTCTCCTGTGGTCCGGTCAGGATTGCATTAAGAAACATGTTAGTTACTGCTCTCCATCGCGGTGAGGCATATTTCCTCGCAATCACTCCTCCTATTTCGTTTCGTATGTTCCCAAATTCGCTATAAAATAACGGAGAGAGTATATATGTTCATTATCTACCTTCCTAACTAGTACATATAAGTTGTATTTGTTCCAATAAGTTACTGCCGATTTACAGATCGCGGGAGCCCAAGTCACACAAACTTAACGAATTAGCCATACATTTTCTAAATTATTGCATGACATGTTTAGACAGCTTCATACCAAGTTGGTAGTTTTATGCTTATCCTCCTTTCCCGAGTTTCACATGTGTTCTCTGTAGATGCCGAGTAGCAACGACATCACTCATGCTTCAGGCGATGTATGTTCATCTGATTCTAACAACCCTAGGTCTTCAGCAGATTGTGAGGGATCAAGTAATCTTGAACGGGATAGAGCTGCAGCAATTACCCTTCCAGTCAGGACACGGAGGAACGCTCCAAGGAAGCCCACACACCAGCCTAAAGGTGTATATGAAGTAACCAAGATCGATTTAAAGTCTTGGGCTCCAACTGAACCAAATAAAGCATGCACAAGGTTCAGGAGTGTGTGTGGATTTGTTGGCAGCACAAGGCTCAGCATTAATCTGCCGGGGTTTCTGAAGGCTGACACAGAAACACGGCAAAGGATAGTCTGGGAGATCATGGATCACTTCAATGTTCCAGAGCAGTGGAGAATGCAGGTGGAACACGCTGCACTGAAGAAGGTTAGGGATGCAGGTGAAACTAGAAGGGAGGTAGTAATAGTACTCTAATAGCTAACCTTGTTGTGATGACTATTTATGACATGGCACGGACCTGGACGGAGGAACTACCCCTACTTTGACAAAACTTATAGAAAAATGTATCAGCATTCACAATGTCAAATCAATATTTGTATACTCATTATGAAATGTAGTTTCATAAAAGATATATTTGGTATTGTAGATATTGATATTTTTAGTATAAATTTGGTCAAAAACTTTGCAAACTTTGACTTCACACAAATCTTACACGGAGTAAAAAGGACCAGTGGGTGTATCATGCATGCAGAGTAGTCAAAAAACTTTCTCATTTATAGCCATCCGAAGTCTCAAAGGGCGCGACCACGCGAGGGAGGCGAAGGTCGTGGGAGGCACGACGGTTGATGGTTGACGGCATGGCATGCGAACACGCAGAAGCTATACCGTCAAGCCTACGATATGGGTCTAGTAGACGCGACATCTAGTGGGTCCCGCATAGTACTAGAGAACTCTTTGGGGGCATGCAGCCATTTATCCACTTGGCAAGCTAGTCACCCCATGTCGTTTGCACGCCCTACTCGTCCCCGTCTTCTATACCATACAACAGTTTGCTCCCAGTCGTCCCATCCTTTCACATTACACCAGTTCAGCTTCTCCTAACCCGCCACCAAAATCCATCGCCTCCCAAATCTCCATGGTCACCGCTGAGAACCAGGTTAGAACCATCATCGGCGATGAGTTCATCGTCATCTACACCCGTAGATCCGCGACGATGGAAGCATGCCTTGCTCGCTTCCAACAAATGTTACAAAGTTCAAAGGATGAGTAGGTCGCTGGGCTAGATGTTGCGTACACCATAGTCCTGGAAAGCAAGAAGCTTCTAACGGAGGCAGAGAAGAAGAAGCCTTTCATGATCTGCGTTTGTGTACAAAACGTGTGCTTGGTCTACCACATATGCCATGCCAATGTTAGGTGTCAGGATTTTGAGTTCTTCCTCAAGGACAAAAGAGTGAAATTTGTTATTGTAGACTTTACGAACGATAGGAAAGTCCTTGGTCATATAGGCCTCGTTGTAGGCCAGCCCTTCGATCTCTAGAAGGCAAGCCTAGTGTCCTCCTCTCAGCCTTCAATGCTGACCCTGGCGGAAGCCATGGTTGATCCTTTGTATGCTCAATTGAAGAAACCTCACCAGGAGTTTCATCGTGCAAGGGAGTCGAAGAATAGTAGATGAAGATCACATCCTGTATGCAGAAATGGATGCCTACCTTTGTTTAAATATCTAGAAGGGTTGGATGAAGAAGTAGAGCCCAGTGTTCGATTCAAGCAAAGAAGTGTCGGCGAAGAGGAAGAGAAAGAGGGACGAGGACGAAGTCGAGGACATGGACTCGCACTCCGAGTAAGGTGGCAGTGATGTCTCTCATGCTGGTTCTACTGCAGTGTCAAGCACACTAGTTGCTTAGTTTTATTTTAGGGGTGTGTTGTGCTGAGCCCCCAGCATAACTATGTTTTTCCTATTATTTAAACTCTTTAGTACGTACAGTAGTACTAGTATGTCTTACTACTTTTCTTCTTTGTAAGTGCATCTAGTGCCAACCCTAGTTGGTTTTGGAGTATTGATGACAAACTTGGTTGAGGGACTAATGTGTTTGCGAGAATTGCAGGATAACATAGGTAGTAGTCCCTTATTGATTTGGTTTACCTACCAGAGATGACCACTATAAATGCATGAAGACATTGAAGACAATGGTGGTTCGTTAAGACATTCATGCTGAATATAATGACATGTCGAGACATTCACTTGAAGACTATGGAGTGTGAAGACATAGTTGTTTTGTAGTTTCCTTTTCTTCTTTATTGAGTAATAGGAACCACCACACTGTTAAGTGGGGTCCAAGTGAACAAAGTCAGAGTGACTGATGTGATGCTCAACCAAAATCCTATGTCTTCGAGCGAAGACAATGAGAGAAAATCTTATCCAAAGTTGGATGAGTCAGCTTTGCTTGTAGCCCAAGTCAAGTTGTCGCGTGTATTTGAAATCCGCCCGTTGGACATGTGTCAGTGCCTTAGTGACCCAGGGTCATTTCGAACTGTCAGTGCAACAGACCCTGGGTCCCTTGCCTAGACTGTGCACATGCATAAGAACGGAATTGAAGCATCAGCTGGAGTCAAAGATATATTGAAGGACCAAGAGATTTGAAGAACCAACATGCAGCTCAGAGAGATCAAGATCAAGATAGAGGAGTAGAATATCGACAAGAGAAGGGCCTCCCTTGCCGGACAGACGAGCCCGGCAAGGGGGCAAGGCCACCACCAGAACCAACCAAGGTATCCCGGTAGGGCCTGCCGGGGCTCGTAGAGGCAAAATCACCCCACCAACCACTCAAGCGTGACCCATGTTGTCAATCAGTGCGGTGTCAAGCTGCATGATGATTAAGTGACAGCCATTCGCCATGTGGCGGCCATTTCCTATAGAAGGCACATGTAGATGACACCCATCCTATGACTTGTCAATCAAACAAGCGCATTGCTAGTGAGATAGCCCGGGAAGCCTTGTCGGGCAACCAGTCATGTGACACTAAGCGGTGCATTTAATGCACCCTGTCAGCCCATAGAGTTTGGCATGATAGCACTATTTGCTATCATATTAGTGGATAATGACCATTTTGCTAGTGTGGTGACCCCTTAATCTATAAAAGGAGGCCCATGGCACCCTTAGGATGGGTTGGAAAGTTGAGGAACCCGCACCCCGTACGTGCGTAGTCGCCGCTGCCATATGGCGACCCTTGCTGAGCAAGTGTACTGTGTTGCATTATCCACATTCCACCATCAATCCACCAAAGCAGGAGTAGGGTTTTATGCCTCACGGTGGCCCGAACCTGGGTAAATTGCATGTGTGCTATCTGCCATGCTGCCGCGCGCTGGTCTGCTCTTTATGCAATGCGACGTCCCCCTGCCGAACTAGCAAGGGACCTCCTGGTCCCATAGGTGGTCGTCGATATCTCGCGACATCTTTGGCGCGCCAGGTAGGGGGCTCGCTTGCGCGAACCTGAAAGTGTGCGCAGCGCGTCATCTTCATCACCATCTTCGTCTTCGACGATGCCCTCGACCATGGCGCCTAAGAATAAGAAGAAGAAGTCCGGGCCTTCGGCCAAACCGTCCACCTCGAAGGCTCCACTGCCCGCAGCCTCAGGCGCTTCGGAGGATGCAAAGCCGAGCGACGTGAACATTGCTAGGGGTGTGGTTGGAGAAAGTGGTGCCATCGCCACTCCCCCTATGGCCAACACGAGGGCTGGAGATGTTGGAGGAGAACAACATCAACAACACCTCAGCGGCCATGCTCTACAAAGTGTGGGCGAGGGGTCGCTCTGTCTACGCCCTTTCCCCCGACAGATGGGACACCTGCAGCAACGGCGTTCGGTCCGCGGTGAGCCATTGCCCCCCGGCCGCCCCCACCGTGGGAGCAACCGTGGCCCATGTGTCTTCTCTCGGATGAGTCAACCAAACTGCTGCGCTTGGTGGAGCTACTGACCCATGAGCACCACCGCCGCGCGACTCCGCTGCCCAGGTGGTCGCCCCACAACTACGTGGACGCGGCACCGCCACCGTCGCTACCGCTGGCACCATCAGGAGCCAGGGAACGGTGTGACCAACGTCATCGACATCCATGCCAAGCACCGCCACAGAGACTATGGCGCGAGCTCAGCTGCTGTTAAGGTTTCCACCCACGGCTGAGCAGATGGATGAATGGCGTGCCACCATCTAGAGCCTGCTCGGTTTTGCTGAAGCTAGGGGCTCACGACGAGCCGGCCCACCACAGCCTCCCCAAACAACGGCAACCGCCCGTACTGCTGATCGAATGGAGGGGGCCGTCCCCTCGGTGCAGTCCCCACCGCGTCAGCCAATGCAGACGCGGCTGAATCAACATGCCGACAATGTCTCGATGGCCTATTCCAACCCTCGAGCGCGCCTAGGACAACGTCAAGCCCCGGAGACTAGGCAATGGGGAGATGCGCGCATCGACATAAATCGATGCTGCGATGACCTCCGCCAGACCGATTACTGAACGGCCTCGGCGTCGACAAACCTGTGCTCGGTGTTGGTGGGTTCCTACCTTTTGAGGTTGGCTTCCCTGCCTTTACACGAGAGTTGCGGCAAGTCCGTTGGTCGTCCGTTCGCATGTTCAGGCCAGAGATACCTGAGAAGTACGACGGAAGGCTGAACCCGGCAGAGTTCTTGAGCATCTACACCATCGCTGTTCAAGCTACCAGGGGAAGAGATGAGAAGGTGTTCACCAACTACTTCCCATTGGCCCTCAAGTCCAACGCGAGGTCTTGGCTAATGCACCTGCCAGAGAACTTCATTTCGTCTTAGGCAGATCTGTGCCATGAGTTCATCAATGCATTCACCGGTGGCCACCAAGAGCCCGACAGACCTAGCGACCTGCAACTTCTCAAGCAGAAAGAAGGAGAAACTCGCTGTAAGTATTTACAAAGATTCAGTAAAGTCCATAGGAATATTCCAAATATCCATCCGGCAGCCATTATAGCAGTCTTCCAGTCCAATGTGCGCGACCGTCGCATTCGTTCTAAGATGAATGTGTAGTTGCCCAAGACTGTGACTGAGCTATATATGATGGTGGATAAGTGTGCTTGGATGGAGGAAGGAAGGAAGTTGCCCGGAGAGGAGGATTGCATCAACGTTGATTCAGAGGATGAGGATGAATCAACTAGCTAGAGAAAGGGTAAGAAGCGCAATAAGAAGCCAAGAGATAAAGCAGTGATGACTGTAAAAGTTTTGGGCACACCTAGTACCGGCAAGAAGGCTAAGGCTGAGGCCCCCCGCAAGGAAGTTGCCACTTGCATAGCCTATCAGGAAGCCGCTGCCGCTGACAAAGCTGGGAAAGGTGATGGCCTGTACTGCAAGATCCACCGGACCAAGGGCCATGATCTTCATGAATGTACCAAGTTGAGTAGCTTGTCAAGAAATAGAGGGCAAAATATGAAAAGCTTGATAAGGAAAAAAGTCAGAATGCCCCTAGCAGAAAGGGGTGAGGCGGTGAAGCAAATTGCCCCAACAAGCCCTATCGGAACCAAGGAAAACCCCGCCAACGGTCAGCAGAAGGAAGTTTGTGATGATGAGAGTGATGAAGGGAATGAAGAGGAAACCAGTGAGCAGGAATTTCAGAAGGCCACTGAGGCTCTATGTGTTGATGGGGATGCATCTTTGAACACCTCTGTCGGTGTCAAAACCGGTGGATCACGGGTAGGGGGTCCCGAACTGTGTGTCTAGGCCGGATGGTAACAGGAGGCAGGGAACACGATGT
Source organism: Triticum dicoccoides (assembly GCF_002162155.2). Lineage (NCBI taxonomy): Eukaryota > Viridiplantae > Streptophyta > Magnoliopsida > Poales > Poaceae > Triticum > Triticum dicoccoides. The sequence continues at coordinate 409,077,789 of NC_041392.1, forward strand.
TTTACCCAGGTTCGGGCCCTCTTGATGGAGGTAAAACCCTACGTCCTGCTTGATTAATATTGATGATATGGGTAGTACATGAGTAGATCTACCACGAGATCAAGGAGGCTAAACCCTAGAAGCTAGCCTATGGTATGATTGTTGTTGTGTATATGGAGTTGTATATGATCTATCGACTAGCCTGGCCCTGGTTTATATAATGCACCGAAGGCCTAGGTTAACAAGAGTCCTAGCCGAATATGCCGGTGGGGAGAAGTCCTTGTCTTGATCGCCAAGTCTTTGTGGAATCTTCCTTGTATGCGGCAGCTGTCCGAACTGGCCCATGAGTATATGGACATGGGGGCCTCGGCCCAATCTAATAGATCGGGAGACGACGTGGTGAGTACCCCCTAGTCCAGGACACCGTCAGTAGCCCCGTGAACCGGTCTTCAAGTTAGGGACGCTCCTCGATTCTTCCGAACTGTTCTTCATCTTTGGTCGCCGGTCTTGAAAACTGGTTCAACAAATCTTCTTATCTTCTAGCTTGAGGATCGCCGAAATGCATTCGGCGAGTTTACACGTCGGGTATCCGAGGATCCCCTTTAAGTTTCCGGCCTTTATCAATGCCTTGTTATTTTTATGCCACACCTCGGGTTTGAAGTTGTTCCCGAGAGGCAGTGTCCTCTTGCGTCCGAGCTCTAACGCCGGACTGTATTCGAGGTATCTTTTGCAGCCGAGCACCGATGCCGGACCGCTTCCCAGCTCTAACGCCGGAATGTATCCGAGCTCCAACGCTGGACTATGTATCCGAGCTCCAACGCCGGACTGTATCCGAGCTCCAACGCCGGACTATATCCGAGGTGTCATATCACCTTGGTTCAAAAAAGTTTGAAGGAGTTTAGCCGAGCTTAATGCCGGAAATACCCTCTATGGAGCCAGCCACTAGCGCCCGAGCTTTATGCCGGACTGCTTCCGAGGTGGTGCACCACCCCGACTATGGCCCGATTTTTTGTCAATATTTTTTATTGGTGCAATTTATTCTCTGCCGAGATATATAGCCAGTAGCCCTCAAGGTGTGTATCGGTCTAAAACCCGAGATGCACATGAAGGATGACATAAGACCGCTGATCCCAGTAGCCACTGAGACTCAGGTTGATTTGCAAAATCGTCCTGAGGATCAAGTCCTAGCTCGGCAGAATACTTCGGGACACAAAAGCGGCGTGCTCAGTCCTCAAGACTCAGGTTGGGTGTGGCCGACCAACCTAAGGATCAAAATCTCCTCGGAAACTATATTGCACATAAAATTTTCTGCATTGGACAAGCAATGCAGTAGCCCCCGAGACACTGGTCGGGTGGCAACACCAGATCAGGGGATCGATGTGCCCCTTTGATATTTGTAAATAATAAGCCCGAAGCCCAGTAGCCCCCGAGCCTTAATGCGGGCACGGGTGGCCGAATTAAGGATCAATATCCATAGTAAAATCACAAATTGTGTGTAATGACTCTATGTATCCAAGTACTTTACGTCATTAATGCTCGGATCCGCATTGTACAAAACTTTGTTGACCGACCATCGGCTTCCACCTCCTTGGCCAGTAGCCGAGGAGTGTTTGTCCTACTTTATAAAGCCTTTATGAGGGCAAAGATTTACGACAAACAAGGCAATCTGGCCACACGGTTTTATAAACAAAGGTACGCAGAGAGATATGTTATATTACTGTTTAACAGAAGAAATGTATTCCAAAGAAAATAGTCCCGCTATCGGTTTCTTTCTTTGGGTTGTCATGCTAAGCATGATCATGAAACCTCAGCTCGAATGTAAGAGCAAAATATCGAGGATTTAGTTTGGGAGGCTAGTTAATAGCCCCCGGTAGTGGTCGGCGACAGTCGAGGTCAAGCCGTAAACACTTCGGCCAATGTTATGAATGGCCCGTCATAGTCATCGGATCGCTGACCAGTTTACGCTTATTGTGACAGTCAGTTTTCGGCTTTCTCCACTAAGGTGCTTAACCATGTGAGCTGGAAGCACAATCATAGTGGTTCTCCCTTTGCACGCCTAGCCGAACAAAACAAACGTAGGAAGCAAGTGCAGGAGCTGGGCAACCCAACTATTGACCGAAGACACAATTCGAAATCGATGCATATATAGAAATATCTGAGAATGTTTTTGCCGAATCCCTAAAGGTGTCCGGCGTTGCACTGCGAGACTAATGCTAGAAAAGCACAGATAGTTTAAAAGTGCCAAAAAGCATGGAAAACCAAGAAACGTCAGTAAAAACATGACGTCCGAACAAGATCAAGTGTTCGGTGCCAATCCGAAAATTGGTCTTAGAAAAAAAGAAGTGCTTCTGTCGTGCTTTAACATGATACATCCTATCTCAAGACCCAACCTCCTATCCCGAGGGCGGAGTACTTCTCATTAGGCCAGTTTAGCAAACTAAACTCTAGCGGCTTTGAGAGAAAAATTAGGCTCCCCGGCTAGTGACCGCACACTCGCGTCGAAAAAGGGAGTGATAAATAATAATAATAATAAAACTTTGCAACGAATAAGAAGAAGAACACATATTATAAAACGGCCAAATAAACTTAACAGCCCCAAGTGACTTGAGTAAAAGAATGATTCCATGTACCGAAGTACTTATATCATATCTATGTTCAACCGAACTTTAAACGCGTCTTAACCGACCGTTGGCTTCTCCCTCTTCGGTTAAGGACCGAAAAGTGTTATGTACTCCATCGGTCGAGAATATCGACGGTGTTTCCCATAACCTGGCAATCAGGCCATAAGGCTGTAACAGACAAAGCGTGCTCAGGGAACTTGTGCTATATTACTGCGAAGAGTAAGAAGCATCTTCAAAGAAAATAGTACCCCCACCCATACCTTTCTTCGGTGCTCATTGTTATTATGAGACTTGTGTAATAGATTTTTTGTACTCATGAGTTCCGTTGTGTGCCAACCATCATTGAATAACTATAAGAGCGCTAGCTTTCGGCTTCACCCAGTCTGAGGTCCGGCTCGGGTGACCCGATCGTGACAATCGCAGAGGTGCTCCCTTTACTCCCTAGCCGAAAAATCGGGAACGTAGGGGTAAACACAGGAGCGAGGCAACCCAGCTTGCAAATCGCTTAAGTCAATGTGGTGCATATTGTGGCGTAATACACGAACAAGGAACGAAGCCGTACAAGTATAATCATATGCAAGAGGAAAAGCTTCATAAAGGAAGCCGCCAAGTAAACGGGGTATTTGAATTTATGCGTCACAAACAAAGTTTGGACAAGGAAATTTTTTACAAGCAACTTTTTTCCAAAAAAGTATAATGCTTGGTCGAACCGAACGCAAGTTAGAAATTAAAGCTTTGAGCATGAAAGCGACTTAGCTGGTTAAATGTGTTCGGTATTGATGACGCGGTCCGAGCTTGATGCGGGGAAAGGTTCCATCCCTCAAGCCGGTCCCGAGGTGGCGGAGCAGAGAGCTTGACACGCCGAAGAGGTGACATAGCACGATCAATGCAGACCGGTAGAGTGACGCCGAAGTCCCCGGATCATTTTCCTGTGAACAAAAAATAGTGCAAACCGGAGATAATAGTAATAATGATAATTAAAAAAATCGTTGCATAATAAATAATTTATGCAAAGTGAGTAATAAAAGAAATATGGCCTGGCGCCGAAGTCAATGTCCATGCAGGGCGTCGGCGTGATGCGGTAAAGGCGTGGCAAAGCCTGAATTCGCAGGTCGGTCCGAGCTCCGGATGCGGCGTTCACCGGACTATGTACGGAAACTGACCGAACCACCATGCGACTGTCATTAATGCGGCCACCATTTGATAGACCTGTGTACATATGATGTACAAACCAGAGTAATAATTCCTTGGGAAAAATGAACCCAAACATGCAAAAAATACTGGGATTAATAGCACCTGGTTTATTTGTTGTAGCAATCCGATGGAAGGTGATTCTCAAAATTGTGACTCGCTCGGCACACCCATTGCCTGATGGGCGATAAAACAACGACATGGCAATGCTGGTAAAGGTTGGCTCGCCGAGGCAAAGCCCTTGACCCAGCTAACGTGACGGAGCTGGTTGGCTAGTGACGCCGAAGTGTCCGGAGTAGGTTGATGAAGAGATGGCGAAGCCCCCGGTCCAGCCGAGATGTCGAAGCCTCGATGTCAGCCGATGAGTCGAAGTAGGTCGGCGTGATGGACACCAGCTTGAAGAAGCAATAGTGCGGCCCTGTCGATGCAGGTCATGACGTGGTTGATGCCGGCTTGATGAAGCGACCGTGCGGCGATGCTGGTATGCCCACTACGTGTAATCCGTGGGGCGGCGATGTTGGTGATGATTTATTCTTCGTGATGCCGGACTCTTGTTCGGCTTGCCGAGATGATGATCCGAAGAAGTTGAGCTCGGCTCAACAAAGTGACGCCGCGTCTAGCGCAGGTCGGCAGCCGTGGAGTAATATTGCCGGACTGGTTTGACACCAGCATGATGTTGAAGATCATGTTCAAAAGATCTTAAAGTTAGTGGGATGTGTTCGGGAACAAAACACAATACCCCATACAAAACTTCCTTCAAAAGGGATATCCGAAACCCCGTTCATAAAAAAGATGAACTCGGGTCGGATTCGTTTTCGCGCAGAAAACAGATCCGAAAAGTGATGCACTAATCGGAAGGTACCCGGAGTTTGGACGGTCGGATCGAGCTGAAATTTTGAGAGGTGGTAGATATAGGAATTCCGCAGCCTATCAACGGTTAGATCTTCCAAAGGACATCCGAGCTAGAAGATGGACACCACGCCCTAAACTCATCCAAATTCCCATCCAGATTTGACAGGGCTCCAGTATATCGTGGATTGCCAAAGATTCCTCCATCGGAACTCGACGAAATTTTCCAGGGTTGTTATAGACTCAATTCCTAAAAATTCCACCAAAGCGATCGTCAAAGCGATACTCGAGGAGGTGGTGGCGGCAGATACGAGTTCGCTGTCCAAAAAAACAGCACGGTCGCTTGAGGGCAATGTTGACATTGAGCCCCCGAGCTCCATAGATGATTCCCCCGTGATCTTGATAGAGATCGGAGTTGATGTTTGATGAAGGCCCTCGTCCGGACATGGTGATCCGAACACGGGGCGAAATTCTGGGTCGAACCAAGGTGACTAGTCGAGCTGGTGACGAAGATGCCGTAGTCGCAGTTGATCTGCAGGCGAGCCATCGATCCTTTTGTCGATCACACAGCGGAACTCTCAATGAAAGCACCAATGTCGGTGTCAAAACCGGCGGATCTCGAGTAGGGGGTCTCGAACTGTGCGTCTAGGCCGGATGGTAACAGGAGGCAGGGAACACGATGTTTTACCCAGGTTCGGGCCCTCTTGATGGAGGTAAAACCCTACGTCCTGCTTGATTAATATTGATGATATGGGTAGCACAAGAGTAGATCTACCACGAGATCAAGGAGGCTAAACCCTAGAAGCTAGCCTATGGTATGATTGTTGTTGTGTATATGGAGTTGTATATGATCTATCGACTAGCCTGGCCCTGGTTTATAGAATGCACCGAAGGCCTAGGTTAACAAGAGTCCTAGCCGAATACGCCGATGGGGAGAAGTCCTTGTCTTGATCGCCAAGTCTTTGTGGAATCTTCCTTGTATGCGGCAGCTATCCGAACTGGCCCATGAGTATATGGCCATGGGGGCCTCGGCCCAATCTAATAGATCGGGAGACGACGTGGTGAGTACCCCCTAGTCCAGGACACCGTCAACCTCCCACCGCCAGCTCAAGCAATGGGCACGAGAGATCGATGATGTGGAGCCAGCACCAGAGGCCTGGAAACCGCTCAAGTGGTCCCGCATGCCAATCATCTTTGATGAGGAGGATCACCCTAACCGCACCGCCGCGGCAGGATGCTTGCCTTTGTTGGTCTCCCCAAAAATTTGCAACCTCAAGGTCACAAAGATGTTAGTGGATGGCGGGGCCGGTCTGAATCTGATTTCCCCAGCAGTCATCAGCAAGCTTCAGATAGGAGAGTAAGAGCTAGATGTTACCGGCACGTTTCAAGGAGTTAACGCCGATAGGAGCCATCCTAAAGGGAAGATTATGTTGCCAGTGACGTTTGGGGGAGAACTAAACTACTGGACAGAGAAGGTTGTGTTTGACGTGGTCGATCTCCCCATACAATGGGATTCTAGGACGCCTGGCCCTAGCCAAATTCATGGCAGCATCCCACTATGCTTATAACACTCTGAAGATGCCTGGGCCACTGGGAGTCATCACTATCCCGTCAGATGAGAAGGATAGAATTATCTGCATGGACAAGATGTATCGTGATGCAGTCACGGCAGAAGCTGCGGCAGCAACGGTTCCCGCCAAGGAAAGTAAAGGAACGAAAAGGGATTGTAGGACCTCCAGCAAGGAGTCCGGGAAGCGTTCCCCCTCTGAGTGCACGACACCCGTTTAGGACGTGTCGGAGTGTTCCAACAGCAAGAGATCAAGGTTGCTGCACCCTAAGTGAAGAAGGTCCCGGCAGGGTTGGCTGGCATTGATGGCACTTTCACCATCAGCGCCACCCTTGATGACAAATAGGAAAGCGTGCTCGTTGCCTTCCTACGGGCGAATATCGATGTTTTTGCCTGGAAACCATATGATATCCCCGGTGTTCCCAGGGAGGTAATCGAGCTCTACCTTGCTGTCTGCCCACACGCCAGACCTATCAAGCAGAAAGTCTGGAAGCAGGCCTTGGAGAGGCAGCAGTTCATTGCCGAGGAAATCAAGAAATTGGAGGCAGTTGGTTTAGTTAGAGGAGTACTGCATCCAACATGGTTAGCAAATCTATTGGTAGTCCGGAAGGCTAATGGGAAACGGAGGCTTTGCATTGACTTCACAGACCTCAACAAGGCTTGCACGAAGGACCCATTTCCCTTGCCGTGTATCGATCAGATTGTGGATTCCACCCCAGGGTGTAATTAGCTCTCCTTCCTGGACGTATACTCCCGATATTTCCAGGTCTTCATGTCCAAATAAGATGAAGAGAAGGCATCATTCATCACCCCATGTGGTACGTACTGCTTTGTCCGCATGCCATTCGGACTAAAGAGTGTCGGGTCCATCTTTGCAAGGGCAGTTCAGATTTGTTTTGAGCCACAATTACACAGAAACATAGAAGCTTATATAGATGATATCGTGGTTAAGACCAAGGATAAGACCACTCTTGTCCAGGATTTGGAGGAGACGTTTGCTCATATGCGCAAGATCAACTTGAAGCTTAATCCGAAGAAGTGTGTGTTTGGAGTCCCCTCCGGCAAGCTACTTGGTTTCTTCGTGTCCCATCAAGGGATCAAAGCTAACCCCGACAGGATCAACACCATCGAGCAAATCCAAGCACCAAGGACAGTTAAGGATGTGAGACGCTTGACGGGATGCGTTGCCGCCCTAAGTAGATTCATTTCCATGTCTGCCGAGCTTGCCTTGTCGTTCTTCAAAAATTTGAAGAAGGCAGGGCCTATGACGTGGACCCCAGAAGTAGATGCAGCTCTGCAGGAGTTGAAGGCCTACCTGTCATCTTTGCCTACCCTGGTTGCACCCAAACCCCAAGAGTCGTTCTTGCTGTACTTGGCGGTAACCAACCAAGTGGTCAGTGCGGCCTTGGGAGCACAACATGAAGTGGATGAGGCAGAAAGTGGACAGCTAATGGCAGAGTCAGAAAAGGATCAGAGCAGCAGTGAGCATGGCAATGAGAACAACCCCAGGGACGCGTCAAGGAAGAAGGTGGTGCAGTGCCCAATATACTTCGTCAGCTCCTTGTTGCCAGGGGCTAGATCGAGGTACTTGTGCATGCAAAAGTTAATTTTTAGTCTCAGTATGGCCTCAAGGAAACTGCGCCAGTACTTCCAAGCCCATGAGATCATGGTTGTTACTTGTTTTCCGTTGCAAAGGATACTTCGAAACCCTGAGGCTACCGGCGGAATAGTGGAGTCGGCTCCGGAGTTATCTAGCTTTGGTTTTAAGTTTGAGAGCACATCAACCATTCAGAACAGGGCACTGGCAGAGTTTATTGCAGAATGGACGCCAACCCCTGATGAGGAAGTGATAGAGACAGCTATCCCCGGCAAGGAATCACCCCAAGAATGGATTATGTATTTTGATGGTGCTTTTTCCCTACAAGGTGCAGGGGCTGGCGTGCTTCTTGTTGCCCCCTCCGGGGAGCACCTGAAGTACACCATCCAAATGCACTTTTCCCAGGAAGAAGCCACCAACAATACAACTGAGTATGAAGGGCTCCTTGTCAGGCTTAGAATTACAGCAAAATTGGGAATCAAGAAGTTGATCATACGAGGAGATTCGCAGCTTGTGGTGAGACAAGTCAACAAGGATTATCATAGCCCATTGATGGAAGCATACGTCGATGAAGTGAGTAGATTGGAGGAGCACTTTGACGGGTGGCAAACAGAGCACGTACCCCGTGTGGAAAACAGCATAGCTGATCACCTGTCAAAGTGTGCTACGCAGAAGCTTCCTGTGGAATCAGGAAATTTTGTTCTATCAACCCTCTGTATCACCAACCACAATGGCCCGAAAAAGGAGAAAGTTGGACTACGGTAAGCCTCTCCCGATCGAGCCGTCCGCTCCCGGCAAAGACCCTGCCGGAAACAACTCCTCATAGCCTGCCGGACCACCCCCTCTAGCCGGGCCAATGGACCCCATGAACGAGGCTGGTGCTCCTGCAACCGAGGAGGTGCCGCTAGTCCTCATCGCCGAGCCCTAGGCTCCAACTTGGGCAAGGCACATCGTCCGCTTGCTCCAAACCGGAGAGCTTCCCGTTGACCAAGATGAAGTTGAGAAAGTAGCCTGGAGGGACAGTATGTATCAGTTTGTCGATGAAACTCTATATAGAAGGAGGCCCAACAGTGTGATATTGAAGTGTGTCTGCCGAGAAGATGGAAATGAACTGCTGGTTGAGATTCACAGAGGAATGTGCGGCTCACACATTGGATCAAGGGCATTAGTTGGGAAAGCATTCCGGCAAGTGTTCTATTGGCCCACATCCCTCAAAGATGTGGTCGACCTTGTCACAACATGTGAAACCTGCCAGTTCCATTCCAAGAGAACACACCTGCCTGCCCAAGCCCTTTAGACAATCCCTTTATCACGACCATTTTTGGTCTGGGGGCTCGATATCCTTGGCCCCTTCCCCCAAGCAATCGGGGGCTTTGAATTATTGTTTGTCGCTATCGACAAGTTTACAAAGTGTCCGGAAGTGACTGCCATGAGAAAGGTGGCTGCTCAGTCAGCTATCAAGTTCTTGAAAGAATTGGTGTGTCATTTTGGAGTTCCGGCAAGGATCATCACCAACAATGGTACCCAATTCACGAGCCACGCCTTCATGCAATATGTTCGTACCCTCGGATGCAATAACTCATTCGCCTCTGTGGCGCACCCCCGGAGCAATGGGCAAGCTGAGAGGGCGAACGATAAAGTGCTGCGTGGACTCAAGACAAGAACTTTTGATATGCCATAGAAGCACGGCAGGCGGTGGATCAAGGAGCTGCTGGTAGTTCTCTGGTCTGTCAGAACGACACCTAATCGAGCTAGCGTGCAGACTCCCTTCTCCCTGGTCTACGGGGCAGAAGTAGTTATCCACACAGAACTCATTTACGGGTCCGTTTGAGTGCTTGCCTACAATGAAGTAGTGCAAGATCAGCACCGGCGTGACGACACTGTGCTACTCGAGGAGAACCGTCTCCGAGATGCTGTGTGCTGAACTCTACCAGTAACCCCTGCGTCACTATCACAGCCGCAGGGTTCATGCCCGGTATTTTGAGGAAGGTGACATTGTCCTTAGGCGTGTTCAGTTCGCCAAGGGTACAAACAAGCTGTCACCAAAGTGGGAAGGCCCTTACCGGGTGGTACGAGTCACCAGACCCGGCGCAGTCCTTCTGGAGACCGGAGGTGGCACTCAGTTGCAAAACTCATGGAATATTGAGCATCTCTACAAGTACTAGCCGTAAGGCGTGAGGTTACCAGGCACTACCCGGCAGCCACCCTTTTGTACAGGCCTTGCCTTGGCTGCATGTAACCCCTTGTCCAAAGTCGGGGCGATGACCCCGTGCAAGAGAAAATAAAGAAGCATTGTAGAGGGGGGCCCCAACTAAAATTGCATGCATGCATGAGCACACCAAGATCACTACATAAGCATCTCATGAGCATTTGCATATGCATATAGATAGGATTTCATCCTGCATTCATTCTCATCTATATGAAGTTTCAGGTTCCTGCCAGGAACTTGGCTTCGGCAAAGGGCGAGAAGATTGCACGACATGGTGCTCCCCGGCAAGGCTAAACAGATAAGTTTTATCTCTTGTCCATAGTGTTCTGTAAGGCTATAACTTTGCATGACAAAACCTCGCCCCTCCTTTGAAACTTAGGCGCTCCCATTCATGACTTGAAAATTGCTTCGATCAGGATGGTCGCAGTTGCCTTTGGTAAAAAGGGGGAGCTGGCGGGGGGCTAACCCCTCTGTCTGTTCCCCGGCAGACGTAGCTCTCCGGCAGACAAAGAGGGTACCGGCAAGATATCCTGCCGTGGAAATCTCATTTATTTACATTAAAGAGGCATTCCACCTCTGCATGGACATACACATGCACGGGTTCCCAACAGAGTTCGTCTTTTTCATTCATATGCTGATACAAGTACAAGCATTGCAGAACACAAAAATGGACTCGAGAGATTACATTATTTGAATTAAAATTTGGCGATTGCCTACAAGTTTAATATTGAAAAAAGATAAGTACGCCATTACGCCTTTGCCCCTGTCTATCTCCTACAGGAAGAAGTCGAAGGAGCCAGAGGCGGGAACAGCTGGGATTCGGCGCCTCCCCAGGATCAGGATGACACCGCTCCTCGATAGGGAGGAAGAAAGCAGAGGGTAGGTGTGGATGGTGATGCTGCCGGAGGACCAGATGGGAGGCACGGAGTCACCGGAAAACACAACACGTCGGAACAGACAACCCCGTTCTTGACACGTCATGGGTTGTCATTGCCATCCACATCACTACCACCCAAAGACCTTGGCACGACCACCACGCCGGGCTCGCTGCTCTCTAAATCCTCCCACAGAGAGCATGGTCGTCCCCGGGAGCCATGACGTTAGAAGCCACCGTACATCACGAAGACGTATGGGAAAGCTGGAAGCCTTCCATGTACCATGAGAAGACCGCGCCTAGGAGGAGCTAGATTCACCCCTATTGGTGACGAATCTCTCCTTCCTAGTGCCGCGAGTGGAAGAAGAATGGGGAGCGATTGACTACCACGCGCCATGCCCGCTTCGAGCTAAGACATGGTGTCATTCGTGTCCCCTCCCACTAAAGTCAAGGCCACGGGTGACCCGGCGGCAAGCACTCTGTGGTTGCCACTCCCGGCGTCGGTGTCGCGCCGCCCGAATCTTGCTCTCAGATCCAGGGGAGATCTCATGCTGGGGCCTAGGGGCTGGCCGCAAGCTCTTCTCTTCGGCATCACTGGCAGAAGCAGAAAACAAAGGAAGAATAGGAGGAATGCGAAGGTGGATGACTCCGGCCTCCTCCGCCCCTCCCTCTTATGGGCCGCGTGGAGGAGGGCAGCTGCTCCATCAATGGGCGGGCACCGTCCTCCTCCACCAATTCAAGGGGGCGGGCCCTCTCCAAGATGCTCTCCCATGCCACGCGCCTTCGTTACCTGCCCCACGCGATGCATACCGCATACATGGCCAAGGATAAGAGCGCGCAGCGGGAAGACTAAATTGGTAGTTTCTACCCCATGCGTTAAAGTCATTGACGGGCCATTACTGGAGCGGCCCCACCACTATCGACTTTACACCACACGTGAGAAACCCGGAAACTGGCCCGAAATCTAGGCTAATGAAGCAGCTATGGAAATCTCAAGGGGCCAACCCCTTCAGCAACCCTGCCTGTGCACTTATTAGGCCCTATCCCAACGACGGTCAGTAGCGCGTTCGGGGCAGGCCCGGGGGCTTTTGTCGATGCAATAGACCCTGGGTCCATTGCCCAGACTGTGCACAGGCACAAGAAAGGAATTGAAGCATCAGCTAGAGTCAGAGATTGAAGGACCAAGAGATTTGAAGAACAAACATGCACCTCAGAGAAATCAAGATCAAGCCAGAGGAGCAGAATATCGGCAAGAAAAGGGCCTCCCTTGCCGGGTAGGCGAGCCCGACAAGGGGCAAGGCCACCACCAGAAGCAACCAAGGCACCTCGGCAGGGCCTGTCGGGGCTCACAGAGGCAAAATCACCCCACCAACAACTCAAGCGCAACCCATGTCGCCAATCAGTGCGGTGTCAAGCCGCAAGGTGATTAAGTGGCAGCCATTAGCCGCACGGTGGCCGTTTCCTACAGAAGGGACATGCAGATGACACCCATCCTATGACATATCAGTAAACCAAGCGTGGAGCTGGAAGATAGCTCGGCAAGCCATGCCAGGAAACCAGTGATGTGACACTAAGTGCTACCTCTTGAGCACTGCGTTTGTTTTCCCTTGAAGAGGAAAGGGTGATGCAGCAAAGTAGCGTAAGTATTTCCCTCAGTTTTTGAGAACCAAGGTATCAATCCCGTAGGAGGCCACGCATGAGTCCCTCGCACCTACACAAATAAATAAAATCCTCCAACCAACACAATTAAGGGGTTGTCAATCCCTTCACGGTCACTTACGAAAGTGAGATCTGATAGATATGATAAGATAATATTTTTGGTATTTTTATGATAAACATGCAAAGTAAAGAAACCAAAATAAACAGAAAAGGAAATAGCTTGTTGACGGAAGATTAATATGATGGAAAATAGACCCGGGGGGTATAGGTTTCACTAGTGGATTCTCTCGAGAGCATAAGTATTACAGTGGGTAAACAAATTACTGTTGAGCAATTGACATAATTGAGCATAGTTATAAGAATATCTAGGTATGATCATGTATATAGGCATCATGTCCGAGACATGTAGATTGACTCCTGCCTGCATCTACTACTATTACTCCACACATCGATGGTGTAACGCCCTGAGACCGATGTGCCAGGTGTCTTCCAGTTATTTGCTGTTGTTGCCTTGTCATTGCTTGCGTGTCATGCAGCTCATATCATGTCATCATGTGCATTTCACTTGCATACATGTTCTTCTCATGCATCCGAGCATTTTCCCCGTTATCCGTTTTGCATTCCGACGCTCCTATGCCCTCCGGCAGCCCAACACCCCTCCAAAATGGCCTAAAACCCACCTAAACCCCCTCCATCATCTCGGTCGCTCGATCACAATTGCGTGGCCGAAAACCGCACCTCATTTGGACTCTCCTAGCTCCCTCTACCTATAAAAGAGCACCCCTCCCCGAAATTCCGGATCATTTCGCCCCTAACCCTAGATCCCTTCGTCCTCGCGCCACCGGACAAACATCTCGCCGCCGGACGCGTCCACCCCGCCGCCACATCGCCCCGACCAATGGAGGCTCGCCACGTCGCCAACGCCGCCTCCCTCCTCCACTCAGGCGCCGCCACCTGGTCTGAACCGCCGCTTCTCCCACGCAGGCCCGGGAGGCCCAGATCCGCCCCCCCGGCCAGGTGCGCCGCGCCCATCGCCTGGTCGTCCCCGCCGCCTCAGGCGCCCCGCGCCGCCGCAGTTTCGCGTCGCCGGC
>NC_041392.1:409091883-409099378 GCF_002162155.2 Triticum dicoccoides
CTTGAACCGCGCCGGCCGATGAGCTGACCGGCGCCGCCCACGCCTCGCCGCCTGCGGCACCTCCGCCGCCTCCGCTCGTGGCACCGCCCGGGTCCGGCCTCGCCGCCGTACCGCTCGCCAGAGCGCGCCGCCTCGCCGCCCAACTCCTCGCCGCCGCCCGCCTCCGGCGACCGGAGCTCGCCGGAGTCTCCTCTCTGGTGGATCTAGAAAAGGTGGACTAGATCCACCACTCCGCCGATGCAAACGCCTCCGTCCAGATCCGGATCCCTCCGTCCTCCATGTCTCCGTCCCGGGTTGACTTTCTCGGAGAGGTCTAATTTCGACCAAGTCCCAGTAATTTTTATGCATTTTCATCGCATCATAGCTTCATCACCGTTGATCCGATTCGTGCGTGTAACATATTGAAATGTTCGTCTCGACAAGTACATCATTTCATATCATTGCATCATTTTCATTTGAGCTCATCTTGATGCCTGAAATGTCGTTGGAAGAGGGCTATGTCCTGATATTGTTTTTATGCCATATGTTATTGTTGTTTCCTAGTGATCCGTGCCTCTTTTGAGGATGATCAGTAAGAATGTTTTGTTAATATTGTGGTGCTCTATCCATCCATGTCTTTGTTTGCATTTATGGAGCACCCTAGCTTGAGCCAATCGAGCTCTACTTTTGCTATAAAATGTTCCTCGAAGATTGTTAACATGTTTAGCGATTTTGCCGAGCTTGTTGTTGTTGATCCGTGCATGCTATGTTGTTGTTCTTGCCATGTCTAGATTTTATGCCATGTCTTCTTTATGGGTGTATGCTTAGTTTGTCATGCAATGCCTCGTAGTGAGTGCATCGAGCTCGTAAACATGCCTACTCATTATCTATTTTGCCATGCTCCAGTTTTTCACTAAGTCTGAATCTGTTTCTGTTTTTACTATGTTCACATGTTCGCCATTGTATTTTCTGATCCCTTTTGGCTCAAGGTCACTAAGGGACTTTTGTTATATGCATAGAGTAGCTTCATGCCATGCCTTGATTTGCCATGATATTTTCCTGTAGCACGAAGTTTTCATGCTCTAAACATTGCTTCCTGATGATAAATTCCTGACATGCTGTTAATTTCACCAAGTCTGAAACCTGTTATCTTTTGCACTTTTGCCATGCTTGTTTGAACCTGCTATTGATTGAATTAGCCGTAGCTCAGTGTTCATCTTTTGTCAAGCATCATGAGTGGATCCCTGCCATGTATTTTGTTGCCATGTTTGAGTGTTGTAGCATATTTATCGTGATGCATTAAAAGGCTACTTGCCGTTTATCGCAGACCGGTGCCATATTTGTTTTGCTTGTCATTTCCAAACCGTGCATCCGATTCCGGTGATCTTTATATCGATTTCGACCAAGTTTAGGCCATGCAGAGGGATTTCCAAGTTTAGGCCAGGTTCAATCATTCCTTTCCAAATCATGCATATGCATCACATACAGCATCCCGCATATCATGCCATGTTCATGTGTTGGTTGTTTACTATGTTGTGTGCTTATTTCCGGTCTTGCTTCTTCAGTTTGGTTCCGATAACGTCACGTTTGTGAGGATCCGTTCGACTACGTCCGTTTGTCTTCTTCATGGACTCGTTCTTCTTCCTTGCGGGATTTCAAGAAAGATGACCATACCCTCGAAATCACTTCTATCTTTGCTTGCTAGTTGCTCTCTCTTTTGCTATGCCTATGCCGCGATACCTACCACTTGCTTATCATACCTCCCATATTGTTAAGCCAAGCCTCTAACCCACCTTGTCCTAGCAAACCGTTGTTTGGCTATGTTACCGCTTTGCTCAGCCCCGCTTATAGCGTTTCTAGTTGCAGGCGAAGATTGGAGTTTGTTCCATGTTGGAACATGGATATTTTGTTGGCATATCACAATATCTCTTATTTAATTAATGCATCTATATACTTGGTAAAGGGTGGAAGGCTCGGCCTTATGCCTGGTGTTTTGTTCCACTCTTGCCGCCCTAGTTTCCGTCATATAGGTGTTATGTTCCCGGATTTTGCGTTCCTTACACGGTAGGGTTATAATGGGAACCCCTTGACAGTTCACCTTGAATAAAAGTCCTCCAGCAATGCCCAACATTGGTTTTACCATTCGCCACCTAGCCATTTCTTTCCCTTGGGTTCTGCAGACTCATGGGTCATCTTTATTAACCCCCCCTGGGCCAGTGCTCCTCTGAGTGTTGGTCCAACCGAGTAGACTACGGGGCCACCTCGGAGCAACTTTAGGTTTGGTTTCACTCGTAGGATGTCTCATCTGAGTGTGCCCTGAGAACGAGATATGTGCAGCTCCTCTCGGGACTTGTTGGCACATTCGGGCGGTGTTGCTGGACATGTTTTACCATTGACGAGGATGTCTTGTAACTGGGATGACGAGTCTGACTGGATTGTCTTGGGAGAAGGAATATCCTTTGTTGACCGTGAGAGCTTGTGATGGGCTAAGTTGGGACTCCCCTGCAGGGATTGAACTTTCGAAAGTCGTGCCCGCGGTTATGGGCAGATGGGAATTTGTTAATGTCCGGTTGTAGAAAACCTGAAACTTAACTTAATTAAATGCATCAACCGCGTGTGTTATCGTGATGGTCTCTTTCCGGCGGAATCCGGGAAGTGAACACGGTGTTGGAGTAATGCTTGACGTAGGTTGTTCTAGGATCACTTCTTGATCATAGTTTGTCGCTCGTGCCTTTGCCTTCTCTTCTCGCTCTCTTTTGCGCATATGTTAGCTACCAAATATGCTAGTCGCTTGCTGCAGCTCCACATCATACCTTTACCCTTCCTGTAAGCTTAAATAGCCTTGATCGCGAGGGTGTGAGATTGCTGAGTCCCCGTGACTCACAGATACTTCCAAAACCAGTTTGCAGGTGCCGATGTTGCCGAGTAGGTGATGCAACCAAGCCCAAGGAGGAGCTCGATGAAGATCTTGTCCTTTGTGTTGTACCGTTTCCAGTTGATTAGTAGTGGAGCCCGGTCGGGACGATCGGGGATCTGTGTAGCATTTGGGGTAGTCTTCTTTTATTTTGGTTCCGTAGTCGGACCTTGAGTGTATTTGGATGATTGTAATGCTTTATTCATGTAATTGTGTGAAGTGGCGATTATAAGCCAACTATGTAACTCTTTTCCTTATGTATTACATGGGTTGTGTGAAGATTACCTCAATTGTGACATTACTTTCAATGCGGTTATGCCTCTAAGTCGTGCTCCGACACATGGGAGATATAGCCGCATCGAGGGCGTTACAAGTTGGTAATCAGAGCCTTCCCCGACTTAGGAGCCCCCTGCTTGATCGAATCGCTGGTGTTGTTGAGTCTAGAAAAATGTTTTGGGTCAATTAGGATTATATATATCGGAGAGTAGGATTCTTTTTACTCCTCAGTCCCTTCGTCGTTCTGGTGAGACATCCTGACGTAGAGTTTTGACTCTTCTCTTCTCAAATTTCACTAAAAAATTAGGATCACACGGGTATCTTGGAATCGTTCCGATGGTTTTGTGACGAGAACATTGTTCTTGGTGCCTCCTGTCATTTAGGGGTTGTGGCAGTGTCCCGGGGAGTTGAGCTCCGAGGTGTTGTCATCACAATTTTATCGTTGCAGTTCTGGAATACCCGAGTTCGCCGACATCGAAAATATCTTTTTGCAGTTGTTGGTGAGATAACCTCGACGCCACCCAGTACTGGGGCGGGAGTTCGGGAGTATTGCCATAACTCGTATAACGGATGCTTTTCGAAGGTTGAGGTAAATGATTTCTGAAGGTTTCTTGAGATATTATCCTTCCACTGTATCCCCAACACCTGATTGCATAACCGGAAAGTTTTGGGAGTTTATAAGTGGGAATTCAAGTAGCTCTTAGGATATCTTTCCGACGGATGTATGATATGAAATTCGGGTTCGACGTCTAGTGGTCCGCCTATCCACGGTTGGTTTTACAGTGGTCTAGTTGTGTCTTAAAGAGTCCTTGCCTATGCCGACTCGGGAACACTTCGTATGTCATGTGCACTGCCTTGTACATGATGGTGCTGTACGATCGAGCCCGTGTAGGCCCCACCACAAAATCTTCGGACGAAATCTCTATCATATGTTTGTTCCGGCTTATTTTGCAAGCCAGTCCTTTGTTTTGTTTTTAGTCGTGGTATTCGAGTTGCTTCAATGTCAAGTGTTGGTTCCATACCTTTCCTAAACGGTGTTCTCATATTTCTATGTGAATACTAATCCTTTATGATAACCAAGATTGTCATGTTAATCCTTTTCAACCGGTGTGCTTCTCTTCAAGTGGATCTGATCCCTTTTTCCCATCCGCAAGATCAACTCAAGTCTTGTCAACGTTGTTTGTTTCATCCGTCCCAAGCTGCCTTTGTTTTGCCGCCCTCCCATACTTTTTCTTCAAGGACTCGGATTTCTTAATCAAGAATCCATTTTATTCATGTGAAGTCTCTTCATTTGTTTCTTTCAATGTTCTTATCCGGTGATTCTTAGGAAGATTCTAATGGAGCTTCAAGTTCATCATTCTTCGTTCTTTTCCTTCTCAAGTGGATTGAATTCAAGCCTTCAGTGTTGTTCATATTCCTTTCCTTGTTTCAAATGACTTCTCATGCCGGTAAACCTCTTAATCATTCACTTCTCAATATTCAATTGTTCCGGAGTGCTCAAGATATCTCAAAGATTCGTGTTTCCACTCTACATTTGTTCAACCTATTTCGAGATTGTTATCTCATTCAAGACATTTAATTCAACCGGCGCAATATCTCTTTTAAATCTTTTCAATGGTGTTTCTTTTGAATGGGCCCTAACCCACATGTCTTTTCCCAGGATCTTACCAGACTCTTCTATTTTCCCAGAGTTACTCTCACATTCTTCTCCAAGTTTGGCGTAAGAATGAATTATCATCAGTCATATGTCTTCCTACAAGATCAGTCAATTTTTTTTCATCGTTGGTTCAACCTTTCGATTCGTCATCCCGGAGTATCTCAACTGTTCATGGTGGTGTTTCTCTTTGTCATTCTCCAAACTTGAAGACAGAAGAAGAGTTTCTCTTCAATCTTATTCATTCTCTACAAGATTCATGATGCTAGCTTACTGCCATCCTCTCATAAATTGTTTTCGATTTTCAGAATTCTTTTCAACCATCTGGAGCAATTCAAGAGTCTTCTCGGCTTGATTATCCGGAGTCCATCATTTCAGGTTTATTCATTCCGGCTGTTAGCTATCATTCTCCAAATCTTACCGGTGCATCATTCAAGTATATTCTCTAATCAGTGCATGATCTCTTCGCTCTCTTGTATCTAGATTGTCTCAAGTATCTTCGTTCTTTTCACAATTCTTACCCAGTGATTCATCCCTTTATTTCCTTCCTTTTCAATTCTTACGGTGGTTCGTTCAAGAGTTCTCTTCCTTGGTTAGCATATCAATTTATTCGTTCTTCCAAATTCTTACGGCGGTTCCTCCAAGATTTTGTCTTCCTTCGTTCATCATATCAATTTATTCATTGTTTCAATCCGACCGATGATTCGTTGAAAACTTTGTCAAGTTTTCGTGATATCTCTCTAAATCTTTTCTATGAGAATAAGTAGTATGCCAAATCCGTTGTTTGTCATCAATTTAAATTGGTGAAGGATACGCATAACGTAATCCTTATTCTTGTTCATCCAAGTGATTAATTCCCTATTCCGGAGGTTCAACAAAAAATTCTTGGGTTCAATAGCTCATCTTTCTTTTCCCGGAGTTCCTAGCTCTCGCAATTACATCACCACGGAGATTCATCTAAATCATTGCAAGGCTTCATCCTTATTCTTTTCATCCTCCATTTCGTTTGATCATTCTTTTATTACCGGAGTTCCTCATGGTGGTTCGCCAAGGATTCTTTTCATTCTTCAATTGTTTTTCAAGATATCTCTCGAAGCGATGATCCGCCAAGATATACTTCAAGTTTTCTTCTTCTCGCAATCCGGAGTGCATTCTTTCTTCCGTATCATTGGAGGTGGTATTATGTCATTCTTGATAATTTGAGTTCATGTTTCATGATTCACATGTTGTTAAGAATGAGGTATTTTAAACCCATCAATCTCTTCTTTGGGGTTATCTTGGGTTATAGTTCACCTAAAGCCTTCCCTAAGGTTTGTTGCTATCTATGGTGCTCATAAATGACCCAAGTTCTTCATTATCCTCCCGGTGAAATAGCTTCTCGTCTCCTTGTAATATCAATTCAATCAAATCTTTTTCGTAAGTGGCAAGTTGTCACCTCATAATTTTGAGATGTCCTCTATAAGTCCATATCAAGCTAATCCTTTTCGTTGTTGATAATCCAACAACTCCGTTCTAGCCTTTGTTGGAAGCGTGCGCATGCCAAGATCTTGTTTTCTACTTCGCTCATTCCATTCCATTCTCTCTTTTCCTCCGGAGGCATTGTGATGTTGCTCTCTTCTACCCTTCTTCTTGTTCTTGTCAGGACCTTGTTCTTTTCATGCTTATCCATTTAACCGGAGTGTTGTGCCCTCTGCTCAAGTTCTTTTCATCTTATCAAGTCTTGCATAATTTTTCAACTGGAGTGCTGCTCGAAGTTGTTCTTCCTCGTTACTCTTCTCTACCGGAGTGCTTTCAACTTGGTTCTTCTTTGTTGCATTCTTTCTTTCAATTGTTCAACCTCTCAAGGTTCGTGGTTTCACTCGTTTTTCGAAGAAGCAACTTAGTTTTACCTCTTCTTTTTCTCTTCCGTTTTTCCCTCCGGTGCCATTCTAGATCTCGGGACGAGATCCTCTCATAGTGGTGGAGTGTTGTAACGCCCCGAGACCGATGTGCCAGGTGTCCTCCAGTTATTTGTTGTTGTTGCCTTGTCATTGCTTGCATGTCATGCATCTCATATCATGTCATCATGTGCATTTCATTTGCATACATGTTCGTCTCATGCATCCGAGCAGTTTCCCCGTTGTCCGTTTTGCATTCCGGCGCTCCTATGTCCTCCGGTGTCCCTTTCTACCTCTTTTCACGTGCGGGTGTGAAACGTTTTCGGATTGGACCGATACTTGTCATGCTGCCTTGGTTTACTACTGGTAGACCTCCTGTCATGTTTCGTACCATTTGAACTTCGTTTGATACTCCAACGGTTAAATGAGGGACCGAAAAGGCCTCGTGTGTGTTGCAGCCCAACACCCCTCCAAAAATGGCCCCAAACCCACCTAAACCCCCTCCATCATCTCGGTCGCTCGATCACGATCACGTGGCCGAAAACCGCGCCTCAGTTGGACTCTCCTAGCTCCCTCTACCTATAAAAGAGCACCCCTCCCCGAAATTCCGGATCATTTCGCCCCTAACCCTAGATCCCTTTGTCCTCTAGCCACCGGACACACATCCCGCCGCCGGACGCGTCCACCCTGCCGCCATATCGCCCCGACCAATGGAGGCTCGCCACGTCGCCACCGCCTCCCTCCTCCACTCAGGCGCCGCCACCTGGCCCGAACCGCCGCCTCTCCCACGCGGGC
>NC_041392.1:409099693-409104066 GCF_002162155.2 Triticum dicoccoides
CCCCGCCGCCGCGCCTCGCCTTGAACCGCACCGGCCGACGAGCTGACCGGCGCCGCCCACGCCTCGCCGCCTGCGGCACCTCCGCCACCTCCACTCGTGGCGCCGCCTGGGTCCTGCCTCACCGCCGTACCGCTCGCCAGAGCGCGCCGCCTCGCCGCCCAACTCCTCGCCGCCGCCCGCCTCCGGCGACCAGAGCTCGCCGGAGTCTCCTCTCCGGTGGATCTAGAAAAGGTGGACCAGATCCACCACTCCGCCGATGCAAACGCCTCCGTCCAGATCCGGATCCCTCCGCCCTCCACGTCTCCGTCCCGGGTTGACTTTCTCGGAGAGGTCTAATTTTCGACCAACTCCCAGTAATTTTTATGCATTTTCATCGCATCATAGCTTCATCACCGTTGCTCCGATTCATGCGTGTAGCATATTGAAATGTTCGTCTCGACGAGTAAATCATTTCATCGCATTGCATCATTTTCATTTGAGCTCATCTTGATGCCCGGAATGTCGTTGGAAGAGGGCTATGTGATGATTATGTCAGATCTGTTTCAGCAAATGACCTTTTGTCATTTTTGCCATGATTAATGTGTGCATGCTATGATCCTGATCTCTACATGTGTTTGGATGAATGCCATGCCATCTTTACAGGCGTGTATGCCATGTATTTTTGTGATCTTTGTGGTGACTAGCACAAGCATGCAAAGTAGCTTACTCAATGATGCTGATTTGAGGGACTTAGAATTTCACTAAGTCCTTGTCCTCATATTGTTTTTATGCCATATGTTCTTGTTGTTTCCTAGTGATCCGTGCCTCTTTTGAGGATGATCAGTAAGGATTTTTTATTAATATTGTGGTGCTATATCCATCCATGTCTTTGTTTGCATTTATGGAGCACCCTAGCTTGAGCCAATCGAGCTCTACTTTTGCTATAAAATGTTCCTGGCAGATTGTTAACATGTTTAGCGATTTTGCCAAGCTTGTTGTTGTTGATGTGTGCATGCTATGTTGTTGTTCTTGCCATGTCTAGCTTCTATGTCATGTCTTCTTGATGGGTGTATGCTTAGTTTTTCATGCAATGCCTCGTAGTGAGTGCATCGAGCTCGTAAACATGCCTACTCGTTATCTGTTTTGCCATTCTCCAGTTTTTCACTAAGTCTGAATCTGTTTATGTTTTTGCTATGTTCACATGTTCACAATTGTATTTTATGATCCCTTTTGGCTCAAGGTCACTAAGGGACTTTTGTTATATGCTTAGATTAGCTTCATGCCATGCCTTGATTTGCCATGATATGTTCCTATAGCATGTAGTTTTCATGCTCTAAACATTGCTTCCTGATGATAAATTCCTAACATGCTGTTAATTTCACCAAGTCTGAAACCTGTTATCTTTTGCACTTTTGCCATGCTTGTTTGAACCTGCTATTGATTGAATTAGCCGTAGCTCCATGTTCATCTTTTGTCAAGCATCATGAGTGGATCCCTGCCATGTATTTTGTTGCCATGTTTGAGTGTTGTAGCATATTTATCCTAATGCATTTAGAAGGCTACTTGCCGTTTATCGCAGACCGGTGCCATATTTGTTTTGCTTGTCATTTCCAAACCGTGCATCCGATTCCGGTGATCTTTATATCGATTTCGACCGAAATCACCTCATCTTTCTAGTGGCACTCTTGGATTTCCATGTTTAGGCCAGGTTCAATCATTACTTTCCAAATCATGCATATGCATCACATACAGCATCCCGCATATCATGCCATGTTCATGTGTTGGTTGTTCACTATGTTGTGTGCTTATTTCCGGTCTTGCTTATTCAGTTTGGTTCCGATAACGTCGCGTTTGTGAGGAACCATTCGACTACGTCCGTTTGTCTTCTTCATGGACTCGTTCTTCTTCCTTGCGGGATTTCAAGCAAGATGACCATACCCTAGAAATCACTTCTATCTTTGCTTGCTAGTTGCTCTCTCTTTTGCTATGCCTATGCCGCGATACCTACCACTTGCTTATCATACCTCCCATATTGTTAAGCCAAGCCTCTAACCCACCTTGTCCTAGCAAACCGTTGTTTGGCTATGTTACCGCTTTGCTCAGCCCCTCTTATAGCGTTGCTAGTTGCAGGTGAAGATTGGAGTTTGTTCCATGTTGGAACATGGATATTTTGTTGGGATATCACAATATCTCTTATTTAATTAATGCATCTATATACTTGGTAAAGGGTGGAAGGCTCAGCCTTATTCCTGGTGTTTTGTTCCACTCTTGCCTCCCTAGTTTCCGTCATATCGGTGTTATGTTCCCGGATTTTGCGTTCCTTACACGGTTGGGTTATAATGGGAACCCCTTGACAGTTCACCTTGAATAAAACTCCTCCAGCAATGCCCAACATTGGTTTTACCATTCGCCACCTAGCCTTTTCTTTCCCTTGGGTTCTCCAGACTCAAGGGTCATCTTTATTAAACCCCCCTGGGCCAGTGCTCCTCTGAGTGTTGGTCCGACCAAGTAGACTGCGGGGCCACCTCGGAGAAACTTGAGGTTTGGATTTACTCGTAGGATGTCTTATCTGAGTGTGACCTGAGAACGAGATATGTGCAGCTCCTATCGGGATTTGTCGGCACATTCAGGCGGTGTTGTTGGACTTGTTTTACCATTGTCGAGGATGTCTTGTAACCGGGATGCCGAGTCTGATCGGATTGTCTTGGGAGAAGGAATATCCTTTGTTGACTGTGAGAGCTTGTGATGGGCTAAGTTGGGACTCCCCTGCAGGGATTGAACTTTCAAAAGTCGTGCCCGCGGTTATGGGAAGATGGGAATTTGTTAATGTCCGGTTGTAGAAAACCTGAAACTTAACTTAATTAAAATGCATCAACCGCGTGTGTTACCGTGATGGTCTCTTTCCGGCGGAATCCGGGAAGTGAACACGGTGTTGGAGTAATGCTTGACGTAGGTTGTTCTAGGATCACTTCTTGATCATAGTTTGTCGCTCGTGCCTTTGCCTTCTCTTCTCGCTCTCTTTTGCACATATGTTAGCCACCAAATATGCTAGTCGCTTGCTGCAGCTCCACATCATACCTTTACCCTTCCTATAAGCTTAAATAGTCTTTATCGCGAGGGTGTGAGATTGCTGAGTGCCCGTGACTCACAGATACTTCCAAAACCAGTTTGCAGGTGTCGATGTTACCGAGTAGGTGATGCAACCAAGCCCAAGGAGGATCTCGATGAAGATCTTGTCCTTTGTGTTGTACCGTTTCCAGTTGATCAGTAGTGGAGCCCAGTCGGGACGATCGGGGATCTGTGTAGCATTTGGGGTAGTCTTCTTTTACTTTGGTTTCGTAGTCGGACCTTGAGTGTATTTGGATGATTGTAATGCTTCATTCATGTAATTGTGTGAAGTGGCGATTGTAAGCCAACTATGTAACTCTTTTCCTTATGTATTACATGGGTTGTGTGAAGATTACCTCACTTGCGACATTGCTTTCAATGCGGTTATGCCTCTAAGTCGTGCTTCGACACATGGGAGATATAGCCGCATCGAGGGCGTTACAAGTTGGTAATCAGAGCCTTCCCCGACTTAGGAGCCCCCTGCTTGATCGAATCGCTGGCGTTGTTGAGTCTAGAAAAATGTTTTGGGTCAATTAGGATTATATATATCGGAGATATAGCCGCATCGAGGGCATTACAGACCGCTATCCAGCATGCATCTAGAGTATTAAGTTCAAAAGAATAGAGTAATGCTTTAAGCAAGATGACATGATGTAGAGGGATAAACTCATGCAATATGAAATAAACCCCATCTTGTTACCCTCGATGGCAACAATACAATACGTGCCTTGCTGCCCCTACTCTCACTGGGAGAGGACACCGCAAGGTTGAACCCAAAGCTAAGCACTTCTCCCATTGCAAGAAAGATCAATCTAGTAGGCCAAACCAAACTGATAATTCGAATAGAATTGCAAAGATAACCAATCATACATAAAAGAATTCAGAGAAGATTCAAATATTGTTCATAGGTAAACTTGATCATAAACCCACAATTCATCGATCTCAACAAACACACCGCAAAAGAAGATTACATCGAATAGATCTCCACAAGAGAGGGGGAGAACTTTGTATTGAGATCCAAAAAGAGAGAAGAAGCCATCTAGCTAATAACTATGGACCCGAAGGTCTGAAGTAAACTACTCACACTTCATCGAAGAGGCTATGGTGTTGATGTAGAAGCCCTCCGTGATCGATGCCCCCTCCGGCGGAGCTCCGGAAAAGGCCCCAAGATGGGATCTCACGGGTACAGAAAGTTATGGCGGTGGAATTAGGGTTTTGGCTCCGTATATGGTAGTTTGGGGGTACGTAGGTATATATAGGAGGAAGAAGTTCGTCGGTGGAGCAAC
>NC_041392.1:409104471-409146501 GCF_002162155.2 Triticum dicoccoides
GCCCTCTTGGCTGCTTTCTTGACGTAGGGTCCAAGTCCTCTGGATCATGTTCGTTCCGAAAATTATGTTCCCGAATGTTTCATTCCATTTGGACTCCGTTTGATATTCTTTTTCTGCGAAACTCTGAAATAGGCAAAAAACAGCAATTCCGGGCTGGGCCTCCGGTTAATAGGTTAGTTCCAAAAATAATATGCAAGAGTATAATAAAGCCCAATAATGTCCAAAACAGGATATAATATAGCATGGAACAATAAAAAAATTATAGATACGTTGGAGACGTATCAAGCATCCCCAAGCTTAATTCATGCTCGTCCTCGAGTAGGTAAATGATAAAAACAGAATTTTTGACGTGGAATGCTACTTGGCATAATTTCAATGTAATTCTCTTAATTATGGTATGAATATTCAGATCTGTTAGATTCAAGACAAAAGTTCAATATTGACATAGATATAATAATACTTCAAGAATACTAACTAAGCAATTATATCTCTTCAAAATAACATGGTCGAAGAAAGTTAACCCTACAAAATCATATAGTCTGGCTATGCTCCATCTTCACCACACATAGTATTTAAATCATGCACAGCCCCGATGACAAGCCAAGCAATTGTTTCATACTTTTGGTGTTCTCAAAACTTTTTCGATCTTCACCCAATACATGAGCGTGAGCCATGGACATAGCACTATATGTGAAATAGAATGCTGGTTGTGGAGAAGAAAAAAAGGGAGAAGATAGTCTCATATCAACTAGGCGAATCAATGGGCTATGGAGATGCCCATTAATAGATATCAATGTGAGTGAGTAGGGATTGACAAGCAACGGATGCACTAGAGCTATAATATATGAAAGCTCAACAAAAAGAACTAAGTGGGTGTGCATCCAACTTGCATGCTCACAAGACCAAGGGCATTTTGAGGAAGCCCATTATTGGAATATACAAGCCAAGTTCTATAATAAAAAATTCCCACTAGTATATGAAAGTGATAACATAGGAGACTCTCTATCATGAAGATCATGGTGCTTCTTTGAAGCACAAGTGTGGAAAAAAGGATAGTAGTATTGTCAATTTTTTGGGCCTTCCTTTTTTATTTGGCCTTTCTCTTTTTTGGGACTGAGGGAGTCCTGGATTAGGGGGTATCCGGACGGCCGGATTATATCCTTTGGCCCGACTGTTGGACTATGAAGATACAAGATTGAAGACTTTGTCCCGTGTCCGGATGGGACTCTAATTGGCGTGGAAGGCAAGCTTGGAAATACGGATATGTAGATATCCTTCCTTGTAACCAACTCTGTGTAACCCTAGCCCCCTCCGGTGTCTATATAAACCGGAGGGTTTTAGTCCGTAGGACAACAACAATCATACCATAGGCTAGCTTCTAGGGTTTAGCCTCTTCGATCTCACGGTAGATCAACTCTTGTACTACTCATATCATCAAGAACAATCAAGCAGGACGTAGGGTTTTACCTCCATCAAGAGGTCCCGAACCCGGGTAAACATCGTGTCCCCTGCCTCCTGTTACAATCCGCCTTAGACGCACAGTTCGGGACCCCCTACACGAGATCCGCCGGTTTTGACACCGACATTGGTGCTTTTATTGAGAGTTCCTCTGTGTCGTCATCGTTAGGCTTGATGGCTCCTTCGATCATCAATAGCGATGCAGTCTAGGGTGAGACTTTTCTCCCCGGACAGATCTTTGTATTCGGTGGCTTCACACTGCGGGCCAACTCGCTTGGCCATCTGGAGCAGATTGAGAGTTACGCCCCTGGCCACCAGGTCAGGTTTGGAAGCTTAAACTACACGGCCGACATCCGCAGAGATTTGATCCTCGAAGGATTCGAGCCCGTGCCGAGCGCGCCGCACGGTCATGATGAGCATGATTTAGCTCTACCATCGGACAGTGTTCAGGAGACCGCACCGGCAACCGCTCTGACCCTTAATTCGGAGCCAATTGCGCCATCCATGGACGGGTGGATAGACCCCGCCGCGGAGGCCGCATTCTCAGTGGCGATCGAGCCGAGTATCGACCTTATCCTTCATGGGAGCCGTGACTCCGAACTGCCGGATTCTTCCCCGGCCACGGACTCCGAACTGCCTGCGCCCGTGCCTATCAAATCCGACTGGGCGCCGATCATGGAGTTCACCTCCGCGGATTTCTTTCAGCACTTGCCCTTCGGCGACACACTGAACTCATTAAGGTCTCTCTCCTTGTCAAAAGAGTCCTGGCCGAACTATGTCTGGCAGGATTGGGATGCGGATGACGAAGAAATTCGCCGCCCACCCACCGCCCACTTAATAGCCACTGTCGATGATTTGACCGACACGCTCGACTTCGACTCCGAAGACATCGACGGTATGGACAACGATGCGGGAGATGAACAGGAACCACTGCACAGAGGGCACTGGACATCCACCTCATCATATGATATATACATGGTGGACACACCCAAAGAAGGCAATCACGACAGGACAGCGGAGGATGACCCCTCCAAGAAGCAACCCAAGCGCCGACGTCAGCGGCGCCGCTCTAAGTCTCGCCAAAGCAAAAGTGGTGATACCGGCATCGGAGATAATGGCACTCCGGACAGTGCCGAAGATGACAACAATCCCCTCCAGCAAGATTTAGAGTAGGAGGATGGAGAAGCAAGCCCTCTTGAGAGAGCGGCAGATGGAGAGGCAGAGGATGATAATTACATGCCTCCCTCCGAAGACGAGACAAGCCTCGACAATGACGAATTTGTCGTGCTTGAGGATCCCGTCGAGCAAGAGCGCTTCAAGCGTCGACTTATAGCCACGGCAAATAGCCTTAAGAAAAAGCAACAGCAACTTCAAGATGATCAAGATTTGCTAGCTGACAGATGGACTGAAGTCCTTGAGGACGTGGAATATGAACTCGAACGCCCCTCCAAGAGTTACCCAAACCGCAGGTTGCTACCCACAAAAACTTCTAGATCCACAAAAACGACCTTCAAAGGCGTCATACCAGGTGTAGAGGCCCATTGCACAGGCTCAGTCACACTGGAAGTGGTCTTCTGATCCCCGGATAACTTCCGAAGCGAGGAGTTAATCTTCGATATAGTCCCGTTCCGCAGTGGCTATCATGCACTGCTCGGGTGAACCGCATTTGCGAGATTCAATGCGGTACCGCATTATGCATACCTCAAGCTCAAGATGACAGGACCTCGGGGGGTCATCACAGTCAATGGAAACACAAAGCGCTCTCTCCGCACGGAGGAGCACACTGCGGCCCTCGCAGCAGAAGCACAAAGCAGCCTCTTCAGGCAATCCACCAGTTCGGTGATTAAACACCCGGACACCGTCAAGTGCGCCCGGAGTAATCTGCACCAAGACCGCCTGGCACGCTCCGAGCTCGCATAGCAATGCGGCCCCCACCCCAGTCCCCGCCAAATGGCGAAATCCGTGCCACGCGTACATAATTACGCATTGAAAATACCATGGGCATAGGTGGGGGGGCACGACTACAGCACGCCCCAAAACGCGGCTCAACCGCACTAGGGACTTCCTGCCTTATTATTTTTTCTCTCTTTCAGGACTTTACTCTCTGGAAAACCCTCCGGCAGTACGATTATCAGACACACGATACAACAACCAAGGAGGCAGAAAGCTACATCGCATCATGGAATTCCTAGGTGGTCTCTGATAACGAGTGAAATACCTGCTTTAAATACCATTCCTCAGCTTACCCTTGGAGGGGACATGTCAAATAGTCCTACTTTTTGCTTATCGCACTACTTGTATCATTCTGCTTCGACGCACCTTTTTGAATAAACAATGCATTCTCTATTCTTTTATATATATGTTCATTCATGACATTCAGCACCCGTACA
Source organism: Triticum dicoccoides (assembly GCF_002162155.2). NCBI lineage: Eukaryota > Viridiplantae > Streptophyta > Magnoliopsida > Poales > Poaceae > Triticum > Triticum dicoccoides. The sequence goes on from NC_041392.1 coordinate 409,108,320, forward strand.
CTCTGGTAACGGCCAATACACCAGGGGCTTAAGCATACCCCATAATACAGCGTGAGAAGTCCAAACACTTTCGATAGTGCGGCACCCCAAACTTATAGCATTATATGCATCAGCTCTGAATCATGTCTTGGGTCAATAGTTGGGTTTGCCCGGATCCCATGTTTTGGTACCTAACGTTCCGCTATATCGGCTAAGGTAGCACTGGGAGAACTACTGCGATTGTGCCCCGGTTCATCTGGGCAAGCACCTCAGTAGAGAAAGCTAAAACTGACTGTCATGATAAGGCGAGAGCCGGTCGCTGTTCGAGAGGTCTCGAGTCCCTAAAGACTTATGCCGCTTAGAGTGAGGAGTCGGCTTTGTCCGTCTTAAGGCATGTCTAGCACCCCGAATTCGGCCTTCCGAATACTAGGGGCTTCACCAAAATTTAAAATTGTAGACTTCTATGGCTATGTGAGAGTGATAAAGCATTATAGTCTGATTGCCTTGTTCGTTGTGCTAAGCACCTCCCTCGAAGGACCTAACAATGGGAACAAGAGTGCTCCGATTTATCCTGAACACCCGAGCACTCGTGGCATGGGGGCAGAAGCCGGCGACTGTCCATCTCTCAGATTTAATAAACAGCCGCACAAAAGGTAATAGTTTAAATTCAAACAAGCGTTGCATAGCGCATATGAACAAGTTTTCATAATACAGGATCACACGAGCAAGTTCATTCAAAAATTACATCCTTTGCACACTCGTCCGCCACAAGACGGTCACCCTTCAAGACACCCTCATAATACATTTCGGGGTGGTGATTCTCCTTGCCCTGCGGCGGCCCCTCCTTCACCAGCTTCTCGGCGTCCATCTTGGCCCAGTACACCTTCGCAGGGGCAAAAGCCCGGCGTGCACCTTCGATGCAGACGGACCGCTTTATGACTTCCAGCCGTGGGCAGGCATCCACAAGCCGCCTCACCAGGCTGAAGTAGCTGTTGGGAAGGAAGTCGCCAGGCCACATCCGGACTATAAGGCCCCTCATGGCCTGTTCGGCCGCCTTGTGCAGCTCGACCAGTTGCTTCAGCTGGTTGCTCACAGGCATCAGGTGTTCGGTCCCAGTATACTGAGACCAGAACAACTTCTCCGTCGAGCTTCCCTCCTCGGCCTAGTAATACTTCGGGCATCCGACAAGCTGCGGGGCAAATCTGTGAAAGCTCTTGGAGAGCTCCGGACTAGGGTAAGTAACAAGTAATTTACTTTCACATGCTTGCTTTGCATATTGAAGGCCTTACCGGCCACTATCTTCCTCATCACCTCAATTTCATGGAGGGCCTTTTGGGCTTCATCCTTGGCATGCTTTGTGCTCTCGAGGGCCGCGGCAAGCTCGGACTCTCGCGTCTTCGAGTCAAGCTCCAAAGCCTCGTGCTTCTTCACGAGAGCCTGGAGCTCTTGCTGCACCTCGCCCACCCGTGCCTCTTGTTTTTCCCGCTCGGTGCACTCCTTGGCCGCTTTGTTTTCGGCCTTGGACAGTGCTTGCTTCAGGGTCGCCACTTCGGCCGTGGCCCCTGGCACATCCATGATGATCCTATCATTTTGCAACCGCATCTTTATATATATATATATATATATATATATATATATATATATATATATATATATATATATATATATATATATACATACAAGGCATTACTTACCTTTGTTCTCCTCGAGCTGCCTCTTGGAAAGACCGAGCTCTTTCTCGGACCGCTCGAGGTTCTGCCTTAGTGCAGCGACCTCCGCAGTCAATGCGGCACAGATCAGCAGTGAAGCCTGCATACGCATATAGACATACTTATATCAGACTCCTGCAGATATTATTTGATCCTCTATTCGGCTTTTCTTTGTGAACACCAAACAGAGCATCAGGGGCTACTGTCTATGCGGTAATATTTTCCCATATTTTTAATACTTACCTCAAAGCCTGTTAGAAGGCTGGCACAGGCTTCAGTAAGTCCGCTCTTGGCAGACTGAACCTTCTTGATCATCGCACTCATAATAGTGCGGTGCTCTTCATCGATGGAAGCGCCGCAAGGCGCTCCTAGCAGGTTGTCCGGTGCCTCTGGATGGACAGAGGTCACCGGCACGGGCGGCTTGCCCCTCTTCGAAGGGGCCACCTGCCGGAGTCCGGAACCACTGGAGGTTCCGGCGCGGCGTTCGGCTGGGGGCCGAACTTGGAGCCCTTGGGAATCTTGCTCCCTTTGCGCTTGGAGTCCGGAAGGTTGCCTCGAGGCGCCTCCGGGACTGTCTCCCCCCCGGCTCGGTGCCCCTTGAGACAGTACCTCGATATCGTCTGTAGGGAGAGGAGAGGAGGCGGTTGGAAGTGTATCACTATTCATATCCGACGAGTCCAAGGAACCGTCCGACGAGGATACGTCGATACGGGCTCGGGGTGGACTGTATAATCATATTCGACGTTAGGAGAAGCAGTGCAACAAAAGTATGCTATGAGTTACTCTGGTATCCGAATACTTACGACTTCGCCAAGGGCTTGGCCCTGAGTAACCACTCGTCTTTACCGTCAGCGGCGGTGGTGGAACAGTCCGGAAGGAGAGTCCTTCCCTTCTTGGACCCTTCGGCCTCCCCAGTTGGGGCAGCCTTCCTTTTCTTGTCTCCCCCGGCTGGAGGGGGAGAATCTTCATCTTCCTCCTCGTTTTCACGGGAGGAGTGCGTCTCGGAGTTATCGGACAATGAGTCCGATACCACCTGGTGCTGGGAACTCTTTCAGGTTCCCGTGGCCTTCTTCTTGGTCTTCTCCGGCACCTCATAAGGAGCCGGAGTCCGCATCTCCGTCAGGAGAGCATCTACATGGTCTTCGGGCAGAAGGGCCGGACAGTTAATCTGCTCCGATGTCTCCACCCAGTCCTGTCAAAGGCATGGGAGCTCAGACCCCGCACGTGGTTAAGCTATGGGAAATAAAAACCCTACCAGATGTACATAACTTACCGGATTCGCAGGGCGCTTCGCACTTAGCCCGCGGGCATCGGTAAGAGAAGGGGGGACCTCAGCGCCCTTGAACATCACCTTCTAGACGTCCTTATGCATCGTGTCAAAGAGCTCGCGTATAGTCTGGTGCTGGGCCGGGTCGAACTCCCATAAGTTGAAAGCCCGTTGTTGACATGGGAGGATCTGACGGAAGAGCATGACCTAGACTATGTTGACAAGCTTAAGTTTCTTGCTTATCATGTTCCGGATACACTTCTGGAGTCCGTCCAGCTCCACCGATGAGCCCAGGACAGGCCCTTCTCCTTCCAGGAAGTGAGCTGCGTGGGGATTCCGAATCGAAACTCGGGGGCCGCCACCTAGTTGGTGTCGCGTGGCTTGGTGATGTAGAACCACCCCAATTGCCACCCCTTTGTGGTCTTGACGAAGGAGCCCTCGAGCCATGTAACGTTGGGCATTTTTCCCACCATGGCTCCACCGCGTTCCGCTTGTTGGCCGTCTACTACCTTCAACTTGATATTGAAGGTCTTCAGCCACAGGCCGAAGTGGGGCCGGATGCGGAGAAAAGCCTCGCACACGACGATGAATGCTGAGATGTTGAGGATGAAATTCGGGGCTAGATCATGGAAGTCCAGCCCATAATAGAACATAAGTCTGCAGACGAATGGATGGAGGGGAAACCCCAGTCCGCGGATGAAGTGGGGGAGGAAAACCACCCTTTCATAAGGTTCCGGGGTAGGGACGATCTGCCCCGCGGCTGGCAGCCCGTGCGTGATATCCACGGCTAAGTATCCGCCCCCATGTCGTTTTTTATGTATCCCTCCGTGACGGAGGAGACCATCCACTTGCCTCCCGCTCTAGACATGTTTGGAGAGAGTTGAGGAGAAGGATGTGGACTTGGGCACTGGAGCTCGAGTGCGCGAGAATGGATGAGCAAGGAGGAACAAGGCGTGGGTAGAAAAAGGTGAAACCTTATCCCTTTATCAGGGCGGACAAAAACTATGCACCCCCACTAGCCTGGTAAAACTCGCTTATCCCCCGAGCGCTGTAATTGATGATGCGGTTGGGTTACCCACGTCCGTATTGACGGGAATCCCGTAATAAGGGGACACGATCTCTGCTTTGACAAGATGTGCCAAGGAAACCGCCTCGCGAAACACGCTCAGATAGGTTATGAAAAACGATTCGAATAAAGACCTGGCTATGGTGTGATGTCATGCTACGGGGTACGTCAGCAGATTAGATTTGTGGAAATATTATTCTCTCTACGGTGGTACGTGGAACTTGTTTTGCAGAGCCAGACACGATCCTCGTGTTCAAAATCTTCTATGAAGTATTTGGAGAAGGAACCTGCCTTGCAATGCCGAAGACAATCTGCGCGCCGGACTCATCGTCATTGAAGCCTGGTTCAGGGGCTACTGATTGAGTCCTAGATTAGGGGGTATCCGGACAGCCGGATTATATCATTTGGCCGGACTGTTGGACTATGAAGATACAAGATTGAAGACTTCGTCCCGTGTCCGGATGGGACTCTCCTTGGCGTGGAAGGCAAGCTTGACAATACGGATATGTAGATCTCCTTTCTTGTAGCCGACACTATGTAACCCTAGCCCCCTCCGGTGTCTATATAAACCGGAGGGTTTTAGTCCGTAGGACAACAACAATCATACCATAGGCTAGCTTCTAGGGTTTAGCCTCTTCGATCTCGTGATAGATCAACTCTTGTACTACTCATATCATCAAGAACAATCAAGCAGGACGTAGGGTTTTACCTCCATTAAGAGGGCCCGAACCTGGGTAAACATCGTGTCCCCTACCTCCTGTTACCATCTTCCTTAGACACACAGTTCGGGACCCCCTACCCGAGATCCGCCAGTTTTGACACCGACAGGGACAATACTCTATGAATGATGATCATCACACTTCTATTTATTTACAACTCAACGATTACAACTCGATACTAGAACAAAGTATGACTCTATATGAATGTGTAACACCCACGATGCGGCTATATCTCCCACGTGTCAGAGCACGACTTAGAGGCATAACCGCATAGTAGGCATGTCGCAAGAGGGGTAATCTTTACACATCCAATGTACTGAACAAGAAAGGATAAAGAGTTGGCTTACAATCGCCACTTCACACAATACATAAATATAGCATTACATCATCCAGAATACAATCAAGGTCTGACTATGGAACCAAATAAGGAAAGACAACTCCTAATGCAAAAGATCCCCGATCACCCCGACTGGGCTCCAGTACTGATCAACTGGAACGAAACAACACAACGAACACGATCTTCATCGGGCTCCCACTTGAGCTCAGTTGCGCCACTTGCACTGGTATCATCGGCACCTGCAACTGGTACGGGGACTCAGCAATCTCACACCCTCGCGATCAAGACTATTTAAGCTTATGAGTAGGAAAAAGGTAGTGAGGTGGATCTGCAGCAAGCTCTAGCATATATGGTGGCTAACATACGCAAATGAGAGCGAGAAGAGAAGCAAACACGGTCATGAACTAGAAGTGATCAAGAAGTGATCCTGAATCTACTTATGTTCAAGCATAACACCAAAACCATGTTCACTTCCCGGACTCCGTCGGAAAGAGACCATCACGGCTACACATGCTGTTGATTCATTTTAATTAAGTTAAGTGTCAGGTTTTCTACAACCGGATATTAACAAATTCCCATCTGCTCATAACCACGGGCACGGCTTTCGAAAGTTCAAACCCTGCAGGGGTGTCCCAACTTAGCCCATCACAAGCTCTCATGGTTAACGAAGGATATTCCTTCTCCCAGGAAGACCCGATCAGGCTCGGAATCCCGGTTACAAGACATTTCGACAATGGTAAAACAAGACCAGCAAGACCGCCCGATGCGCCGACATCCTGATAGGAGCTGCACATATCTCGTTCTCAGGGACACACCGGATGAGCAATCCGTACAACTAAAACCAGCCCTCAAGTTTCCCCGAGGTGGCGCTGCAAGGGGCTCTAGTTCGGACCAACACTTAGACAAGCACTGGCCTGGGGGGTTAAAATAAAGATGACCCTTGAGTCTGCAGAACCCAAGGGAAGGTGATAGGTTGTTAGTGCAAATGTAAAACGAAGGCTGGGCCTTGCTAGAGGAGTTTTATTCAAGGCGAACTGTCAAGGGGTTCCCATTATAACCCAACCGCATAAGGAACGCAAAATCAAGGAACATAACACCGGTATGACAGAAACTAGGGCAACAAGAGTGGAACAAAACACCAGGCATAAGGCCGAGCCTTCCACCCTTTACCAAGTATATAGGTGCATTAAAGTAAACAAGATATAATAATGATATCCCAATAGTAATCCATGTTCCAACATGGAACAAACTTCATCTTCACCTGCAACTAGCAACGCTATAAGAGGGGCTGAGCAAAGCGGTAACATAGCCAAACAATGGTTTGTTTGGACAAGGTGGGTTAGAGGCTTGACATGGCAATATGGGAGGCATGATATAGCAAGTGGTAGGTATCGCAACATAGCAAAAGAGCGAGCAACTAGCAAGCAAAGATAGAAGTGATTTCGAGGGTATGGTCATCTTGCCTCCAAAGTTCTCCGAGTTGACGTAAGCTTGATCCTCGTAAGTGTACTCAATGGGTTCCTCGAACACGTAATTGTCTCCCGGCTCTACCCAAGGCAAGAACACAAGCAAAAGAAACCACAATCAACCACGGTGCAATGCGCAAGCAACATGATGCAAAACATGGCATGATATGCGGGCATATGCGTGCTCCGAAAGGAAAAGAATGAACCAGGCCTCAACACGGAAAACCAAGTGCACCGCTCGAAAGATGAGTTGATTTTAGTCGAAATCGATATAAAGATCACCGGAATCGGATGCACGGTTTGCAAATGGCAAGCAAAACAATAATGGCATAATCCTGCGATTAACAGCACGATGTCATATAAAATGCAACAAGAAACTAAGCTACTGCACTCTAACATAGCAACAAAGTACATGGCAGTGATCTACTCAAGATGCTTGACAAAAGATGAACACTGAGCTACGGCTAAATCACACAATAGCAGGTTCAAACAAGCATGGCAAAAGTGCAAAAGATATTAGCTTCACCGACTTAGAGAAAATAACATGCGAGGAATTAACATGATGAAGCAATGTTTAGAGCAAGATAACAGCATGCTACAGAAACATGACATAGCAAAGCAAGGCATGGAATGAATCTACTCAAATTATATAACAAAAGTCCCTTACTGAACATAAGCCAAAAAGTATCAGAAGATATAATGGCACCCATGTAAACATCGCAAGTTTTGTTAACAGATTCAGACTTAGCAGAAAACCGGACATGACAAAAAACAGAGTTATGAAGGCATGTTTGCGAGCTCGATGCACTCAACACAAGGCATTGCATGACAAGCTAATCATACTACCAGCAAGAAGACATGTTCAAGAAGCTAACCATGGCAAGAACCATCTCATAGCATGCATGGATCAACTACAACAACCTTGGCAAAATTGATTAACACGTAAACAATCTGCCAGGAACATTTTATACCAAAAGTAGAGAAAGGTTGAGTCATGCTAGGGTACTCCACAAATGCAAATAAGGACATGGATGGATAGAGCACAACCATATGTCCAAACAATCCTTATTGAACATACTCAAAAGAAGCATGGATCTCTCTGTAGCAACATGAATACATGGCATAAAAATAACATCAGGGAAATGACTTAGTGAAAATCTAAGTCCCTGAAAACAGTAATATTACAAGAGCTACTTTCCATGCTTGTGCTAGTCACCACATTGATCACAAAAATACATGGCATACACGCCTGTAAAGATGGCATGGCATAGCCCAAAACACATGTAGAGCTCACAACCATATGCAGCACACAATAATCATGGCAAAAATGACAAATGCTCAAACTCTGCTAAGAAACAGGAACTAACATTATGAAGCACTCTTGCAAAAGCAATTTGGGCATCAAGATGGACTCAAACAAGCACGGTGCAATGGAACAAAATGAAGAGGACATCCTAACGAACATTTGGACATATAATACACTCCAAATGGACACACATGCACAGAGTTATGACAGGATGAAATATGCATCATAATGTTAGGGACTTAGCCGGATTTTGAAAAAAAAAGAGGGCGAGCGATGGATAGTAAAACAGCGCCTTGTCGAGGGATAAGGCGGGGGCGCACTCACCATGGGCCTGGCCCAGGTCGACCGCGAGGAGGAGGCAGGCCGGCACTGAGGCTATGGCCCATGCATGGGGCCCATACGGAGGTTCAATGCGGGCGCGCACATTGGGCTCCTCCCGATCCCGCACAACGATGGCGGCATGGTCGCCAGATCCGGGCGAGGGCGGCGGCCTCGCTGGATCCCGGCGTGAGGACGACGAAGGGACGACGCGGGTTGCCCGACGGAGGCGAGTGCAGTCAGTGGCGGAGGAGAGGAGCTCAGGGCGGCGGACGGGCGCCAGCGGGGCCGGCGGCGAGGTCGGAGGACGCTGGGCGGCGGCGACCTCGTCGGAGAAGCTATGGTGGCACGCGGGCCGGGCGACGGAGATGCGCGGGCCAGGAGGCGCGGTGGTGCGGGCTTCGGGAGGCCCGTGCGGGCCCTGGCGGGCCGGTGGGTGAGGCACGGCGGCGGGGACATCCGGCATGACGTGGTAGGCTGTGATTCGCCGGTGGCAGTGGCGCGGACGCGTCCGACTCAGACGGACGTGTCCGGCGGCGCGAGGAGAGGGAGAGCTAGGGTTAATCCATGAATTTTGGACGGGGAGGACAAATATATAGGTAGAGGGAGCTAGGAGAGTCCAAATGAGGTGCGGTTTTCGGCCACGCGATCGTGATCGAACGACCGAGAGGATGGAGGGGATTTTGATGGGTTTGTGGGCTGACTTGGAGGGGCGTTGGGCTGCAACACACATGATGCCTTTATGGTTCCCCAGTTAACCGTTGGAGTATCAAACGGACTCCTAATGGCACGAAACTTGACATGCGGTCTACCGGTGGTGAACCAAGGCCGCTTGGCAAATCTCGGTCCATTCCGAGAACCTTTAACACCCGCTCACGAAAAGAGGCAAAAGGGGGCGCCAGAGGACATAGGAGTGCTGGATTGCAAAACAGATAACGGGGAAGATGCTTGGATGCATGAGACGAACACATATGCAAATGCGATGCACATGATGACATGATATGAAATGCATGAAACGCAAACAAATGACAAGGCAACAACAGCGAATAACTAGAAGACACCTGGCGCAATGGTCTCGGGGCGTTACAGAATGCCTCCGGCGGTATACCGGGATAGCAATGATGCATGAGTGACTTGTACAAAAGAATTCTGAACGGTGGCTTTGCCACAACTAAAATGTCAACTACATGATCATGCAAAGCAATATGACAATGATGGAGCATGTCATAGTAAACGGAACGGTGGGAAGTTGCATGGCAATATATCTCGGAATTGCTATGGAAATGCCATAATAGGTAGGTATGGTGGCTGTTTTGAGGAAGATATATGGTGGGTGTATGATACCGGCGAAAGGTGCACGGTATTAGAGAGGCTACCAATGGTGGAAGGAAGAAAAGTGCGTATAATCCATGGACTCAACATTAGTCATAAAGAACTCATATACTTATTACAAAAATCTATTAGTTATCGAAGGAAAGTAGTACGCGCATGCTCCTAGGGGGATAGATTGGTAGGAAAAGACCATCGCTCGTCCTCGACCGCCACTCATAAGGAAGACAATCAATAAATAAATCATGCTCCAACTTCTTCACATAATGGTTCACCATATGTGCATGCTACGGGGATCACAAACTTCAACACAAGCATTTCTCAAATTCACAACTACTCAACTAGCACGACTTTAATATCACCATCTCCATATCTCAAAACAATTATCAAGTATAAAACGTCTCATAGTATTCAACACACTCATAAGAAAGAAAGAAATATAATCTTGAATGCCTAACATAATTAAAGCAAATTACCACTCTGTTTTGTAGGACTCTCAAAATAATCTAAGTGAAGCATGAGAGAACAATAGTTTCTATAAAACAAATCCACCACCTTGCCCTAAAAGATATAAGTGAAGCACTAGAACAAAAACAATATAACTCAAAAGATATAAGTGAAGCACATAGAGTATTCTAACAATTTCCGAATCATGTGTGTCTCTCTCAAAAGGTGTGTACCGCAAGGATGATTGTGGAAAACTAACAAATAAAGCCTCAAATAATACAAGACGCTCCAAGAAAAACACATATCATGTGGTAAATAAAAAAATAGCTCCAAGTAAAGTTACTGATGGAAGTAGACGAAAGAGGGGATGCCTTCCGGGGAATCCCCAAGCTTGGGCTTTTAGGTGTCCTTAGATTATCTTGGGGTGCCATGGGCATCCCCAATCTTAGGCTCTTGCCACTCCTTGTTCCATAATCCATCAAATATTAACCCAAAACTTGAAAACTTCACAACACAAAACTTAAAGTAGAAAATCTCGTGAGCTCCGTTAGCGAAAGAAAACAAAACACCACTTCAAGGTACTGGAATGAACTCATTATTTATTTATATTGGTGTTAAACCTACTGTATTCCAACTTGTCTATGGTTTATAAACTATTTTACTACCCATAGATTCATCAAAATAAGCAAACAACACACGAAAACAGAATCTGTCAAAAACAGAACAGTCTGTAATAATCTGTAGCTAACGCAAGTTCTGGAAACCCAAAAATTCTAAAATAAATTTCTGGACGTGAGGAATTTATCTATTAATCATATGAAAAATAATTAACTAAATATAACTTTCCAAATAAAAATGGCAGCAATTCTCGTGAGCACTAAAGTTTCTGTTTTTTACAGCAAGATTAAAAAGACTTTCCCCAAGTCTTCCCAACAGTTATACTTGGCACAAACACTAATTAAACACAATAAACACAACCAGAACAGAGGCTAGATAAATTATTTATTGCTAAACAAGAGCAAAAAGTAAGTAATAAAAATAAAATTGGGTTGCCTCCCAACAAGCGCTATCGTTTAACGCCCCTAGCTAGGCATAAAAGCAAGGATATATCTAGGTATTGCCATCTTTGGTAGGCAATCCATAAGTGGCTCTTATAATAGATTCATATGGTAATTTAATTTTCTTTCTAGGGAAGTGTTCCATTCCTTTCCTTAACGGAAATTGGAATCTAATATTCCCTTCCTTCATAATTGCACCAATTATTCTAAGGAAAGGTCTACCAAGAATAATAGGACATCAAGGATTGCAATCTATGTCAAGAACAATAAAATCTAAGGGCACATAATTCCTATTTGCAACAATAAGAACATCATTAATTCTTCCCATAGGTTTCTTAATAGTTGAATCCGCAAGGTGCAAGTTTAAAGAGCAATCATCAAAATCATGGAAACCTAGCAAATCACACAAAGTCTTTGGAATCGTGGAAACACTAGCACCCAAATCACACAAAGCATAACATTCATGATCTTTAGTTTTTATTTTAATAGTAGGTTCCCACTCATCATAATTTTTTCTAGGGATAGAAACTTCCAACTCAAGTTCTTCTTCATAAGATTGCGTCAAAGCATCAACGATATGTTTGGTAAAGGCTTTATTTTGACTATAAGCATGAGGAGAATTTAGCACGGATTGTAACAAGGAAATACAATCTATCAAAGAGCAATTATCATAATTAAATTCCTTGAAATCCAAAATACTGGGTTCATTGATATTTAAAGTTTTGACCTCTTCAATCCCACTTTTAACAATTTTAGTATCAAGATCTAAAGACTCCGAATTTTTGGAATGCCTTCTAGGTAAAGGTGGATCATATTCAGTCCCATCATTATCAAGAGTCATACTGCAAAACAAAGATTTAATAGGGGACACATCAATAACTTTTAGATCTTCATCTTTATTATCCCCAAAATTTTCCGGCTTAGTGATCATCTTATTAACTAAGGTGGCCTGCTTATCTGAGACTTCAGCTATTAACTTCTCAAGGTGAGCAATATGAGATTTCAAACCATCAAATTCTTTAGTCATATCATTGAGCTCTTTATTCATTGAACCGATAAAGCTTTTTTGTTCCTTAAGCTCATTTCTAAAGAAATTATTATGCTAAAATTGTAAGACCATAAAACTCTGGACGTTGCTTTCGATCTCTTCTAATCTTTTAAGGTGATGATCACCAAATCTAGGTAGAGCCATCGTGACAAGCAAGCAATCCAACACACAAGCAAACAATAGACGGGCAAAAAGAGGCAAATAGAGAAAGAGAAGGAGGACGGAGAGAGGGGGCGAATAAAACGGCAAGGGTGAAGTGGGGGAGAGGAAAACGAGAGGCAAATGGAAAATAATGTAATGCGGGAGATAAGGGTTTGTGATGGGTACTTGGTATGTTGACTTTTGCGTAGACTCCCCGGCAATGGTGCCAGAAATCCTTCTTGCTACCTCTTGACCACTGCGTTGGTTTTCCCTTGAAGAGGAAAGGGTGATGCAGCAAAGTAGCGTAAGTATTTCCCTCAATTTTTGAGAACCAAGGTATCAATCCAGTAGGAGGCCACGCACGAGTCCCTCGCACCTACACAAACAAATAAAATCCTCGAAACCAACGCAATAAAGGGGTTGTCAATCCCTTCACGGTCACTTACGAAAGTGAGATCTGATAGATATGATAAGATAATATTTTTGGTATTTTTATGATAAAGATGCAAAGTAAAGAAATAAAAATAAATGGAAAAGGAAATAGCTTGTTGACGGAAGATTAATATGATGGAAAATAGACCCCGGGGCCATAGGTTTCACTAGTGGCTTCTCTCGAGAGCATAAGTATTACGGTGGGTAAACAAATTACTATTGAGCAATTGACAGAACTGTGCATAGTTATGAGAATATCTAGGTATGATCATGTATATAGGCATCATGTCTGAGACAACTAGATCGACTCCTGCCTGCATCTACTACTATTACTCCACACATCGACTGCTATCCAGCATGCATCTAGAGTATTAAGTTCAAAAGAATAGAGTAACGCTTTAAGCAAGATGACATGATGTAGAGGGATAAACTCATGCAATATGAAATAAACCCCATCTTGTTATCCTCGATGGCAACAATACAATACGTGCCTTGCTGCCCCTACTGTCACTGGGAAAGGACACCGCAAGCTTGAACCCAAAGCTAAGCACTTCTCCCATTGCAAAAAAGATCAATCTAGTAGGCCATACCAAACTGACAATTCGAAGATAATTGCAAAGATAACCAATCATACAAAAAAGAATTCAGAGAAGATTCAAATATTGTTCATAGATAAACTTGATCATAAACCCACAATTCATCAGTCTCAACAAACACACCGCAAAAGAAGATTACATCGAATAGATCTCCACAAGAGAGGGGGAGAACTTTGTATTGAGCTCCAAAAAGAGAGAAGAAGCCATCTAGCTAATAACTATGGACCCGAAGGTCTGAAGTAAACTACTCACACTTCATCGGAGAGGCTATGGTGTTGATGTAGAAGCCCTCTATGATCGATGCCTGTTGGAGATATGCCCTAGAGGCAATCATGTATGATGATATTTCCTATGTGTTTATGAATAAATATAGTCCCTGGACATTATCAATGATGTGTATCAGCAAGTACATGACTTGTTTGTGGGACTATGCATTGTATGATGACTGTCCTAAAAGGTCCCTAGTCGAAAGGGCTGTGTGGATGCGCAGCCAACTAGACTAGCATATGACACGGTCGATGGCTTGGTCTCACTAGCCATGGAGCATTGGATGCTAAACGGATAATATGGACTTGGAAGGATCTGGTCGGATTCGATGTAGTCGGATCCGAGTCAAGATAAGGTCCAAGTCGGACAGACCCAACTATGAGACGCGGCGATATGTCATCTGTGAGTCTCTAGTACTACATATGTTCTATGTCCTAAGACCTGAGCTGACGCATGTACTCGAGATGGTGACAGACATGCTTTGGGCCGACCAAACAGTACTTCGTAATTGGGTAGTTATAAAGGTAGGTTTCGGGTTTGTCCAGAACCATGCTGCGAGACGTGGTCGAGCAAGATGGGATTTGCCCCTCCGATCAGGAGAGATATACTCTAGGCCCCTCGTGTGATCCGACCAGGATAAGCATGGCCATGCAACAAGGATTATGAGATAATCCGGTTTGTGGTCGCCATCACTGGAACGAGAAAGAGGTTGGGCTAGCACAAGGATGACAGACTCTCCTTGAGCTCGACAACATATATCGTGTGGCAAAAGGAATGGAAGTGTGATGTACAGGTTCGCTAACCAGCTTCATAGTCTGCTTGGTGTTCGGAATGCCTTGCTAGAGGCCGCTACCAACCATGCAGTTCGGAGGTGATCCGAACTATGACCAAGCCGACTTGAACCTAAGGGGTCGCACGCTTAAGGGAAGGAACCTACAAGGTCGGATCCGAGGACACTGGTCAGATGTGATCCGAACTGTATTCAAACTGTGGCCGAGTAGACTTATGGGCTTTAGGGTCCGTGCGATGCCCAAGTGTTGAGCCTGTGACGGACGCCTATATATATAGTGGAGGTGCCGCATACTCACACGGTTGATCACTTCGGCGCTGTCACTAGGGTTTGCATGTGTTGCGAATAGACACCTCCAATCACCGCCGGTTGTGTGATCGGAACTAGCAGTCCGCCGCACGACGTTCCTCATGCACGCGCAAATACTGTTAGAGGCGGTGCACTTGCACCGCTCCGGTGAACCTGTACGTGGGAACCGACCACCGGTTTTACGAGGGAGATCGGACAAGGAGGAGACGATCCACGTGGGCGCGCTGCCCCAACTCTTCTTCCGCTACACGACACTGCACGTCTAGTGGTAACGAACTATGATCCATCTCCCATAGCATGTTCTTGGTTGTTCTGCGCGTAGGAAATTTTAATTTGCAGTCGATGCACCCTACCGTAGATCCCAACAATGCCCCTTCGGCGGAGCTCCGGAAAAGGCCCCAAGATGGGATCTCACGGGTACATAAAGTTAGGGCGGTGGAATTAGGGTTTTTGCTCCGTATCTGGTAGTTTGGGGGTACGTAGGTATATATAGGAGGAAGAAGTACGTCGGTGGAGCAACATGGGCCCCATGAGGGTGGAGGCCGCGCCTGGGGGGGGGGGGATAGGCTCGCCCCCTACCTCGTGCCCTCCTGGTTGCTTTCTTGACGTAGGGTCCAAGTCCTCTGGATCATGTTCGTTTTTAAAATCATGTTCCCGAAGGTTTCATTCCGTTTGGACTCCGTTTGATATTCTTTTTCTGCGAAACTCTGAAATAGGCAAAAAACATCAATTCTGGGTTGGGCCTCCAGTTAATAGGTTAGTCCCAAAAATAATATAAAAGTGTATAATAAAGCCCAATAATGTCCAAAACAGGATATAATATAGCATGGAACAATAAAAAATTATAGATATGTTGGAGACGTATCACTAAGCGGTGCATTTAATGCACCTTGTCAACCCACAGAGTTAGGTATGATAGCACTATTTGCTATCAAATCAGTGGATAATAACAATTTTTCCATTGTGGTGACCCCTTAATCTATAAAAGGAGGCCCATGGCACCCATAGGAGGGGTTGGAATGTTGAGGAACCTACACCCCGTACACGCGTAGTCGCCACTGCCATATGGCGACCCCTGCCGGGCAAGTGTACTGCATTGCATTATCCACATTCTACCATCAATCCACCAAAGCAGGAGTAGGTTTTTACGCGTTACGGCGGCCCAAACCAGGGTAAATTACTTGTGTGCTCTCTGTCGTGCTGCCGCATGCTGGTCTACTTTTTGTGCAATGTGGCGTCCCCCTACCGAACCAGCAAGGGACCTGCTAGTCCCATAGGTGGTCGTCGATATCCTGTGACACAGACATATCATGTCGGGTTGCCTCAAGGCTATAAATTGCCCACGCCCTACACCATAAATTGGTGGTTTCTCATAGTTAGTGCACGGCTTTTGTCGTCTGAGAGCAACCCACCTCCGAAGCCTTTGAGAGAGAGAGGTCCTTGCAATGACAAAGCCCAAAACACCAGAGCCAAAGAGTGCTAGGCATCACTAAAGTCTTTCTATCCGCGTGACCTAAAGACTTGTTACACTTGAGGACTATGAATCCTCGAGCCGGTTAGGCATCGCGTTCTGAGCATACAAGGGCCATTGTGGATCACCGGTGAACAATGTCTGAAGTTTTGGAAGTCTACCTTGAAGACTTACTAGAGTTACTGGGCAAGGACTGTGTGTTCTTAGCTCAAGAAGAATAAGGTGAAGACGCGGTCTTCCGAGTTCAATCTCAGCCTCCCTAACCAGACGTACAGTTGTCACAACAACTGGAACTGGTCTACCAAATCCTTGTCTTCACCAACCAACTGGTTCTATCCCCAACTTCTTTATTTTTCAGTTTGTCTTCGTGAAGTCATTGCTTGTCAGTCTGATCTGATTGACTTCACGGTGTGAAGACTATTACCTATTTGGCTTCATACTGTCTTCCATTCTAATCCATTCTACCTAGCTGTCGATAGTCTTCGTACTTTCACTACATTGCTTATTTGACTATGGCTTGTCTAGTGTAGTCTATCTTCCGCTGCATATCAATAGTTTCATTTCATTTGTTTGTCTTCAAAGACCTTATGTTTTGAAGACTTCCATAAAAATCACCTATTCACCCCCCCTCTAGTCGATAACTAGCACATTCAATTGGTATCAGAGCAAGGTGCTCCCTTGTTCTCTGTGATTCTGTTTAACCACCCGGAGTTTTAGCTATGTCAACTGCAGGGATAATCAAGGTGTTCGTTGCGTGCCCAATCTTTGATGGCACTGATTACTCCTACTGGAAGAATAAGATGCGCATGCATCTTAAAGCCATTGACGTCGACCTCTGGTATATCATCAAGATAGGCATTCCCAAGGTCGGTGAAGGTGTCACCGCTACTGATGTCAAGAGGTTCGCTCAACTTGACTCGACCGCCAAGAACATCATATGTGGTCATCTAACCAAAGGACGGTATAGCCATCTGAGTGCACTGGAAACCGCAAAGCTAGTCTTGGACTGGCTGTGCAAGGTCAATGAAGGCGTCTCTACTTAGAGAGACTCGAGGATTGATGTTCTTCCCAACTACAATGAGAATGTCCAGCTCACATTTGATCGCCTCACTGATATCACAAATGAGCTTCGCGCTCTTGGCACCAGTGAGATCACCAAGCACGAAATCATGAAGAAGCACCTGAGATCACTTGACAACTCATTTGACACCCTGGCCCTGATGATAAAAGAACATCCTATCTTCAAAGATCGCGATCCGTCTGACATACTTGAGAGGCTCAACACACATGAGTTCCAGCTATCTTAGAAGAGAGACATCTATGGCCCCGACTATGGTCGAACCCGTGCTTTGAAGGCAAAGGTTGTTTCCTCGTCTGAAGAAGAATCTGACTGTAGTTCTGAGGATCCTGATGACATTGGAAAGGAGCTAGCTATGCTTGTGAAGAAGTTCCAGAAGTTCTCTAAAAAGGATCGCTTCGGCAGGTCTTCAAGATCTAGCTCAAGAAATGGTGAGGCTTCCACTCGTGACCACAAGAAGAGAACATGCCACAAATTCAAGAAGCCAGGCCACTACATCCTTGAATGTCCTCAATGGGACAAGGAATCTAAGAAGAAGAAGAAGAAGAAGAAGAAGAAGAGCAAGGAATATGATTCTAACGACAGGAAGAAGAAGAAATCCTCAAAGTCTTCCTCAAGGTGTTCATCAAAGTCTACGTCTGACAAGAAGAGCTCATCAAGCAAGGATCGTGCATTCATTGGCAAGGAGATGGATTCAGAGGAGGAGTCTGCTTCTGAGGAGGCGGAGGTGGAGTCCGAGGAGGAGTCTGATTCAGGCGTGGTAAGCCTGGCTCTAGCTTCGGCATTCGTCGCCAAGTCCATCTTCAACACTGAAGACTATGGTCACGTCACCAACGCTGAAGCCGATGATGAGGACGACTCTGCTCAGACCTACTACTTCGTGGCACGAGGTGCCAAGGTAAACTCACGCGATGCTTACTTTCAAACATCCAGTGAAGATGACTGTGAATGTGAATACAAATGTAGCTACAAGACTCTTGCTAAAATTGCAACTGAACAACAAACTGCTATGGAATATATTTAAAAGTGGCTAGACAAAAGAGATGACATGTTGGATGCGGAAATGAATCGAACTCAGTCCTTAATTGAAGACATTAAAAATCTTCATGTTAAGTACGAAGAACTTAAAAGTCGTCATGAAACTATCTTAGCTACTCATGAGAAGCTTTCCTATGATTATCTTCGAAGGAAGCAAGATCTAGAGAATCTGAGAGCGTCTCATAAAGATCTTCAAAAAGAGTTCCACTAGGGAGATTTTGTGCCACCATGTTTAAAATGTCTTGAGCGTGATAATGTTGTCTCTATTGCTGAATGTTCTACTGGTGCTAATGTTGCAAAATCTTCAACTGCTGATGTGGTGACTAACCTCTCATCTGAGGATACCACTACTATTGCTGATGAGAATTCTAGGTTGAAGACATTGCTTGAATAGGCATGTACAAAAGCCTCAAAGGGCATCAGACACTATGTGATGTCCTCAAGAAACAGATTCTGAACCGAAACCCTAGGAAAGAGGGTGCTGGTTTTGACAGGAAAATGAATGCTGATGGTTCATACTGGAAGCCTGAGCAGTACCCCAAAACCACATGGGTTGCTGCAAAGGGCCCTTCAGTGGACCCATCTATGTTATCTGGCTTCACTTGTGCTAACCCTATTATCATTGATGAATCCTTTGATGGCAATTATAAGTTGTTTAAGAATCAGAATGGTGAAGTGTTTGCCAGGTTTATTGGTACTAACTACAGGAATGGACCACCCTTGAAGAAGATCTGGGTGCCCAAAAGTTGTCTTGACAAGCTTCCTGTGAATGTCATCATGACACCACCTGGGAAGAAAACAAACCCCAAACCAAAGGCTTCATATGGTCCAAAGGCTTCATACAGACAGAGGACCCCCCAGGGTCACCCTAATGCCAATGTTCTGCAGGGAAACCACAATTAGACTTATGAATATGAGCGTGTTTCTTCAAACCGCTATGTTCATAAAAGCAAGAACTTTTCTGCTTATTCTTATGAGGATTATTCACCTCCTGCATGGCCATTTGCTAGGGCTCCAAATCCAACGTTCTTAGATGCTGCACTTAGACTCATTGCTTCTAGGCCACCCCTGAAGATGTGGGTGGTTAAGAAGAATTAACTTTCTTTTGCAGGGAAAGGTCTCCAGCCGGATATCAAAGGCATCAGGCACTAATGTTGGGGACCTAAAACATCTTGTGGGATGCAAGATAAAGTGCCAAAATGGTCTCACTATGTATTTCGTCCCAGGGTTTCTTGACAATCATCCTATCTATCCTAACAAGGATCTGAACTTTGATAGTATGCTTGGTCGTCAAATGTTTATGCTTCACACTTCACTTTGTGAAGCCTATCCACCAAACTGCACTGTAGGATATGGCTCCAAAGGCTACTGAGTGTATTATGGACAGTGGATGCAGTAACCACATGACTGGTGATCGAAGTCTTCTTATGGATTCAACCCTACGCTCATCTAACAAAAGTCACATCACATTTGCTGACACCGGTAAAAGGTATTGGGTCTAGGTAGAGTTGCAATCTCAAAGGATCAGCACAAGGATAAAGTGATGCTTGTTGAATCCCTTGGTTTCAACTTAATGTCTGTCTTAGTGCTTTGTGATCTGAACATGATTGTGATATTTGGGAAGTATCGTTGCCTTGTGCTTATGGAATCCAACAAATCTCTAGTCTTCGAATGGTATCGAAGAGGCGATCTTTATATGGTAGACTTCAAAGCAGGACCACAGCTTGCTATATGTCTTCTAGCAAAACCTTCAAAGTGTTGGCTTTGGCATCGGAGGCTAGGGCATGCAGGCATGAGGAACTTGCACACTCTCGCGAAGAAGAATCATGTCATTAGCATCGAGGGTGTCAATTTGAAGAAGGATCATCTGTGTGGTGCCTGTGAAGCCGGAAAGATGACAAAGGCCAAGCATCCCTCGAAGACAATCATCACGACCACACGTCCCTTCGAGCTGCTTCACATGGACTTATTTGTCCCTACTCACTACTCTACTCTTACTACCACTGCATGCCTCTATGGCTTCGTCATTGTTGATGATTACTCAAGATACACATGGGTGCACATAATTCTCTACAAGACTGAAGTGCAGGATGTCTTCTGACGATTCGCCAATCGTGCCATGAGCAACTATGGCATCAAGATCAAGCACATCACAAGTGACAATATCACAAAATTCAAGAACACTAGCCTCGACAATTATCTTGATACATTGGGAATCACACATGAGTTCTCTGCTCCATACACACCTCAGCAGAATGGCATCGTGGAGCGCAAGAACAGAACCCTCATTGAGACGGCATGTACGATGCTTGATGAATACAAGAATCCTCAAGGAAATTCTGGCCTGAAGCCATTGATACTTCTTGCCACATCATCAACCGTGTTTATCTTCACAAGTTCCTAAAGAAGACATCATATGAGCTTCGACTGGTAAGAAGCCAAATGTTAGCTATTTCAGAGTCTTTGGTGCTAGGTGCTGGATCAAGGATCCACATCACACTTCAAAATTTGCACCGAAAGCACACGAAGGTTTTATTATTGGTTACAGAAAGGATTCACACTCCTACAGAGTCTTCAACCTCTTTCACTACAAAGTAGTTGAAACCGTGGATGTGTTGTTCAATGATACTAACGGCTCACAAAGAGAGCACCTGCCAAATGTGCTAGATGAAGCTACACCAAGTGAATCTATCAAGCTTATGGGTACTGGAGAAATCATACCTACACAGGAACAGGCTGAAGAGGAAATCATCATTTCTGCACCTAATCAACATGAAGACACTGCTCAGCCTAGAGGCAATGCTAAAGATGATGACAATGATCAGCAAGGGAAAATCTTCGTCCAGTACATCCCACTACAAAAAAATACACTTCTGTGATGATACGTGTTTGTCACAGTAGGTCACGTTTTCTGTCATGCTTGTAAGTCCATGACAAATTTATGACAGAATCAAGATAGTCATACCTGTGCTGTCGTAGAAGTGTCCCATGACATTACCAAAATTATCATCACAGAAGTGTCCACTTCCATGACGATAAATCACGCGTCACAGAAGTGCTTTCGTCAAGGGTGACCGACACGTGGCATCCACCGTAACGGAATGTTGTTAAGCTACCTGGTCCGGTTTTGGATCCGATAACCCGTTAACAGCCCTAACCAATGGGGATTTTCCACATGTAAAATCATCATTGGCTGGAGGAAACATGTGTCGACTCACTGTTGGGACAGATGTCATGCACTCATTGGACTCAAAGCGCCTATGATACGTTGACACGTGGCACGGCCCAACAGAGGCCCATATAGGTTAAAGACGCCAGCTCAATCAAAGGCCCATAGTACTTACTCAAGTACTAGTGGGCCAGCCCAATACCGACCTGCTTAATAAAGGCCCATTTACGGCCCGAAGCCAGATCTGGCCCGTTAATTGTTCGCCAAATATTTGGGCCCAATTACAGCCCAGTGACTTTCGGCATGTTAGAGGCCCTATGTAGACATGGGCCCATTTTAGCCCGGTGTGACTTTCGGCCTGGGAATGGCGCTTGCTACCCATGGGCCATATATGGTCCGACAGGACATCGGGCCCACTAACGGCATGTGATAAAGGTGGAAACAGTTAAGCCCAACGTGACTTTGGGCCTGTTAAAGGCTTGTCGCATAATTCGGCTTGTTGATGTCTGTACTAAGCTTTTGGCCTCTTAAGGGCCCATGATATCAGTGGGCCAACTAAGGCCCGAGATATGTTTCGGCTTGGTAACTGCCCGTGATATAACTGGGCCCAAAAAGGCCCGGTCTACATTTCAGCCTGCTGAAGGCCCGTCGACGACTAGTGAAAATTGAGGCCCAATATGCATTTCGGCCTGCTAAAGGCCCATGGTTTCATCTGGGCCATAACAAGCCAGTACAATATTCACCCTGTTAATGGCCCAACGCTACCTAGGCCAAACTAAGCGCTGGGTCCACAAAAGGCCCAACTAAAATATATGTCGGTGTAAGTTGTGGGCCTCGTGCAAAGTGTGAAGCCCCAATGATTCTGGCCCAAGAAAGATGCAAGCCGGCCCAATTGTGGCCCGCTAAACACCAGGCCCGTTAGAGGCGAATGTTTCGGCCCAGTCGACTACATCTGATTTTTTTAGCTAGCGAATGATGGCAGTAACTAGTAGGAATTAAGAATAAACCTACTCTATACAATAAAGAAATTACGGCATAGTAACTAAGAATAAACATAAACCTACACTATACAATAAAGGATTTATGGTATATTACATCCACTGGGCATCGAAGTTCGCCACCAGTGATCATAACACGCAACGAAGAAGCATATTACAAAAACTGGGCACCATTGCAGCGTAACAAAATAATACTGAACCGAGACCACTTCCAAGACAGTTCAAGAAAGGTTAGCCTTGTGCGGGAACTGCGGTGCAAGCTGCTGAGCAAGGCTGTGAGACCGGCCTAGCATGTCGGTCATAGCTTCCAGGTGTAGCTGTTTAGCGATGAGGTTCTCATTGGTGTTCTCCGCAATCTTTCTTAGAGATAGGACTTCAAGTCGAACTTGAGTTGCAGAATGCCTTTCTGCTAGAACTTGGGACTGAAGAAGTTGAACTGATTCAAACAACGAATTCTGTGAGCTTGTCTGACTGCTAGTCTCAAGTAACTTGAACACTGCATCAAGACAAGACTTTGGGGTTGTCTCGCTATCTTCAAAATGTTTTTCCTTCTTTCCTGCAATATATGTTGGGTTTGTCTCACAACCTTTAGCGGACTTGTGCATGCCATCAGGCATATCACCCTGAAACAAAGCAAAGAGATGACAGGTTTTGCACGTGTATAAACAAAGATGATAACTGTGTTGTCAATTCCATCCAATTTCAAATTAGAAAATAAAGAGTAAGTTCAAAATATCAATAGCATAATTTGGCATTGTTCATAATGCGGGGAGCTTCACCACACTACCAGATTACCATGTCAACATAACAAGCATAGATGAAGGGCAAAGAAAATCATTGTATCTATTTTGGTTAATGTGCATGGCATGTTGTTCATATCATCAGCCACATCAATAAGATAAAACATGAGATGAAAAGGTGCAAACGTGGGCTGCTTCACCACACAGTGGATTATAGACCCACAAAAACAAGCATACATATAGGGAGTATTGAGGAATGTGCATGGTATAAATAAGGAATTTGGTTTTGCAAGTAAAACTTAGAACTTACGGTTCTTGCGAACATGCATTTTGGTAGAAACAACAAACTAAACAGCAGTAAATGATAGGAAGTATGAGCAAATTAAACAGCAGTTGAGGATAAAGGCTTTAGAAGGACTGACTTACATTAACAGTTAACACCGGCTTTATAGTCATGCACCTTTGAAGAGTGGTCTATTTTTGATGAATCTCGATAGTAGTGATACACATATTCAAAATGTTGAAGCCAAAAGATGCAGAGTTGATAATGAAAGTGCAACTTATTTGTGGCACTGTCGTTTAGGTCATATCGGTGTAAAGCGCATGAAGAAACTCCATACTGATGGACTTTTGGAACCACTTGATTATGAATCACTTGGTACTTGCGAACCGTGCCTCATGGGCAAGATGACTAAAACACCGTTCTCTGGTACTATGGAGAGAGCAACAGATTTGTTGGAAATCATACATACCGATGTATGTGGTCCGATGAATATTGAGGCTCGTGGCGGATATCATTATTTTCTCACCTTCACAGATGACTTAAGCAAATATGGGTATATCTACTTAATGAAACATAAGTCTGAAACATTTGAAAAGTTCAAAGAATTTCAGAGTGAAGTTGAAAATCATCGTAACAAGAAAATAAAGTTTCTACGATCTGATCGTGGAGGAGAATATTTGAGTTACGAGTTTGGTGTACATTTGAAAAATTGTGGAGTAGTTTCGCAACTCACGCCACCCGGAACACCACAGCGTAATGGTGTGTCCGAACGTCGTAATCATACTTTACTAGATATGGTGCGATCTATGATGTCTCTTACTGATTTACCGCTATCATTTTGGGGTTATGCTTTAGAGACGGCCGCATTCACGTTAAATAGGGCACCATCAAAATCCGTTGAGACGACGCCTTATGAACTGTGGTTTGGCAAGAAACCAAAGTTGTCGTTTCTTAAAGTTTGGGGCTGCGATTCTTCTGTGAAAAAGCTTCAACCTGATAAGCTCAAACCCAAATCGGAGAAATGTGTCTTCATAGGATACCCAAAGGAGACTGTTGGGTACACCTTCTATCACAGATCCGAAGGCAAGACATTCGTTGCTAAGAATGGATCCTTTCTAGAGAAGGAGTTTCTCTCGAAAGAAGTGAGTGGGAGGAAAGTAGAACTTGACGAGGTAACTGTACCTGCTCCTTTATTGGAAAGTAGTACATCACAGAAAACTGTTTCTGCGACACCTACACCAATAAGTGAGGAAGCTAATGATGATGGTCATGAAACTTCAGATCAAGATACTACTGAACCTCGTAGATCAACCAGAGTAAGATCCGCGCCAGAGTGGTACGGTAATCCTGTTCTGGAAATCATGCTACTAGATCATGATGAACCTACGAATTATGAAGAAGCGATGGTGAGCCCAGATTCCGCAAAGTGGCTTGAAGCCATGAAATCTGAGATGGGATCCATGTATGAGAACAAAGTATGGACTTTGGTTGACTTGCCCGATGATCGGCAAGCAATTGAGAATAAATGGATCTTCAAGAAGAAGACTGACGCTGATGGTAATGTTACTGTCTACAAAGCTCGACTTGTCGCAAAAGGTTTTCGACAAGTTGAAGGGGTTGACTACGATGAGACCTTCTCACCCGTAGCAATGCTTAAGTCTGTCCGAATCATGTTAGCAATTGCCGCATTTTATGATTATGAAATTTGGCAGATGGATGTCAAAACTGCATTCCTGAATGGATTTCTGGAAGAAGAGTTGTATATGATGCAACCAGAAGGTTTTGTCAATCCAAAGGGAGCTAACAAAGTGTGCAAGCTCCACCGATCCATTTATGGACTGGTGCAAGCCTCTCGGAGTTGGAATAAACGCTTTGATAGTGTGATCAAAGCATTTGGTTCTATATAGACTTTTGGAGAAGCCTGTATTTACAAGAAAGTGAGTGGGAGCTCTGTAGCATTTCTGATATTATATGTGGATGACATATTACTAATTGGAAATGATATAGAATTTCTGGATAGCATAAAGGGATACTTGAATAAAAGTTTTTGAATGAAAGAGCTCGGTGAAGCTGCTTACATATTAGGCATTAAGATCTATAGAGATAGATCAAGACGCTTAATTGGACTTTCACAAAGCACATACCTTGACAAAGTTTTGAAGAAGTTCAAAATGGATCAAGCAAAGAAAGGGTTCTTGCCTGTGTTACAAGGTGTGAAGTTGAGTCAGACTCAATGCCCGACCACTGCAGAAGATAGAGAGAAAATGAAAGATGTTCCCTATGCTTCAGCCATAGGCTCTATCATGTATGCAATGATGTGTACCAGACCTGATGTGTGCCTTGCTATAAGTTTAGCAGGGAGGTACCAAAGTAATCCAGGAGTGGATCACTGGACAGCGGTCAAGAACATCCTGAAGTACCTGAAAAGGACTAAGGATATGTTTCTCGTATATGGAGGTGACAAAGAGCTCACCGTAAGAGGTTACGTTGATGCGAGCTTTGACACTGATCCAGACGATTCTAAATCGCAAACCGGATACGTGTTTACATTAAACGGTGGAGCTGTCAGTTGGTGCAGTTCTAAACAAAGCGTCGTAGCGGGATCTACATGTGAAGCGGAATACATAGCTGCTTCGGAAGCAGCGAACGAAGGAGTCTGGATGAAGAAGTTCATATCCGATCTAGGTGTCATACCTAGTGCATTGGGTCCAATGAAAATCTTTTGTGACAATACTGGTGCAATTGCTTTGGCAAAGGAATCCAGATTTCACAAGAGGACCAAGCACATCAAGAGACGCTTCAATTCCATCCGGAATCTAGTCCAGGTGGGAGACATAGAGATTTGCAAGATACATACGGATCCGAATGTTGCAGACCCGTTGACTAAGCCTCTTCCACGAGCAAAACATGATCAACACCAAGGCTCCATGGGTGTTAGAATCATTACTGTGTAATCTAGATTATTGACTCTAGTGCAAGTGGGAGACTGAAGGAAATATGCCCTAGAGGCAATAATAAAGTTATTATTTATTTCCTTATATCATGATAAATATTTATTATTCATGCTCGAATTGTATTAACCGGAAACATAATACATGTGTGAATACATAGACAAACTTAGTGTCACTAGTATGCCTCTACTTGACTAGCTCGTTAATCAAAGATGGTTATGTTTCCTAACCATGAACAAGGTGTTGTTATTTGATTAACGAGGTCACATCATTAGTTGAATGATCTGATTGACATGACCCATTTCATTAGCTTAGCACCCGATCGTTTAGTATGTTGCTATTCTTCATGACTTATACATGTTCCTATGACTATGAGATTATGCAACTCCCGTTTGCCGGAGGAACACTTTGTGTGCTACCAAACGTCAAAACGTAAAAGGGTGATTATAAAGGAGCTCTACAGGTGTCTCCAAAGGTAGATGTTGGGTTGGCGTATTTCGAGATTAGGATTTGTCACTCCGATTGTCGGAGAGGTATCTTTGGGCCCTCTCGGTAATGCACATCACATAAGCCTTGCAAGCATTGCAACTAATGAGTTAGTTGTGAGATGATGTATTATGGAACGAGTAAAGAGACTTGCCGGTAATGAGATTGAACTAGGTATTGGATACCGATGATCGAATCTCGGGCAAGTAACATACCGATGACAAAGGGAACAACGTATGTTGTTATGCGGTCTGACCGATAAAGATCTTCGTAGAATATGTAGGAGCCAATATGGACATCCAGGTCCCACTATTGGTTATTGACCGGAGACGTGTCTCGGTCATGTCTACATTGTTCTCGAACCGTAGGGTCCGCACGATTAACGTTACGATGACAGTTATTATGAGTTTATGCATTTTGATGTAGCAAAGTTAGTTCGGAGTCCCGGATGTGATCACGGACATGACGAGGAGTCTCGAAATGGTCAAGACATAAAGATTGATATATTGGAAGCCTATGTTTGGATATCGGAAGTGTTCCGGGTGAAATCGGGATTTTACCGGAGTACCGGGAGGTTACCGGAACCCCCCGGGAGCTATATGGGCCTTAGTGGGCCTTAGTGGAAAAGAGAAGGGGCTGCCCAAGATGGGCTGCGCGCCTCCCTCCCTCCCCTAGTCCTATTAGGACAAGGAGAGGTGGCCGGCCCCCCCTCTCTCTTTTCCCCCTCCGCGAATCCTATTCCAACTAGGATTGGGGGGGGGGGGAATCCTACTCCCAGAGGGAGTAGGACTCTCCTGGCGCGCCACCCTTGGCCGGCCAGCCTCCCCCCTCTAGTCCTTTATATACAGAGGCAGGGGCACCCCAGATACACACAAGTTGATCCTTGAGATCGTTCCTTAGCCGTGTGCGGTGCCCCTGCCACCATATTCCACCTCGATCATATTGTAGCAGTGCTTAGGCGAAGCCCTGCAACGGTAGAACATCAAGATTGTCACCACGCCGTCGTGCTGACGGAACTCCTCCCCGACGCTTTGCTGGATCAGAGCCCGGGGATCGTCATCGAGCTGTACGTGTGCTAAGAACTCGGAGGTGCCGGAGTAACGGTGCTTGGATCGGTCGGATCGGGAAGACGTACGACTACTTCCTCTATGTTGCGTCAACGCTTCCGCAGTCAGTCTGCGTGGGTACGTAGACAACACTCTCCCCTCTCGTTGCTGTGCATCACCATGATCTTGCGTGTGCGTAGGAAATTTTTTGAAATTACTGCGTTCCCCAACAACTGTAAGGTATTCTGTAAACATGTACTTACCGGGGTGTCCGGATGGTTGCCGTCTAGGCCGACATCTCTAGCGGTGTCCGGCCATTGCCTTCGTTTTGCGAAGACTAATCTCCACATTCCTTTGTGCGTTGTGCCAAAGAAGTTCTGAAGAGTCTGTGGCCCTTCTGGATTGAACTCCCATAGGTGGAGAGACCGTCACTGGCACGGCAGGGTCTGATGAACTAGCATTATATGAACGATGCTGGCTATGTTGATGTCCCTCTCAATGAGGTTCCGGATGCGACTTTGAAGAGTTTGCACATTATTCGTTGATCCCCAATCTAGCCCCTTATTAATCCATGATGCAAGTTGAGTAGGAGGGCCGGGTCTAAATACGGGCGCAGTCGCCCACTTGGAGCTGCGGGGCTCGGTGATATAGAACCACCCCTGCTTCCACAGATCGGAAGATTTGGCAAAGGATCCTTTCAGCCAAACGACGCTAGCAAGCTTGCTTACTGCAGCGCCGGCGCACTCGGCCTGCTCCCCCTCTACCACTTGCGGCTTCACATCGAAGGTCTTGAGTCACAAGCCGAAGTGTGGAGGAGTTCGGAGGAAGGCTTCACACGTGATGATAAACGTCGAGATAAGAAGAATAGAGTCCGGGACCAAATCATGGAAGTCTAGTCCATAATAATACATGAGCCGTCGGACACAGGGGTTAACTACAAATCCCAACCCGTGGAGGAAGTGGGACACGAACACGACCATCTCGCCGGATCTGGGGGTGGGAATGACCTGCCCCTCGGCGGGAAGCCGATGATGGATTTCAGCGGTCAGGTACCGCGCTGCCCGAAGCTTTGCAATGTCTTCCTCCGTGACAGAAGAAGCTACCCACCAGCCTTGATGGCTAGATCCGGACAAGGTTGGGGCTACTGGCGACGGAAGCCCGGGAGTTGGAGCTCGGGGTAGTAGGAGTTCAGGAAGAGGCAAGCGTGGACCAAAAAGACGGGTATGTACCCCTATATAAAGGCTGCAAATATCAAATGTCTCCTCTCGGGCCTCAAAAACTTGCTTGTTTCCAAGCAATTGTACCCAAGCGACGGTTGGGTTACCCACGTTCGGGTTGACAAGAATCTCTTAAAAAGGGAGGCAATAACTCCGTTAGGACAAAATACGCCAATAATGCCACGTCCTGGGATGTGGGGCGACGGGTCGGCTAAAACGGTTCGCAAATAAAGGCTGGGCATGGTGTTATATTACCAAAAAGTGGTCAGTGGGTTGAACCCATGAAATATTATATCCTCTACGGTTGTGCATACAAGTCCAGATACAATCGCTATCTTGATGTTCGGATAACAAGGAACCCACCTTGCAATGCCGAAGACAATCCGCGCGCTGAACTCCTCGTCATTGAAGCTAGATTCAGGGGCTACTGTGGGAGTCCTGGACTAAGGGGTCCTTGGGCGTCCGGCCTATTATCTATTGGGCCAGATTGATGGGCTGTGAAGACATGAAGACCAAAGACCATACCTGTGTCCGGATTGGACTCTCCTTGGCGTGGAAGGCAAGCTTGGCGACCGACTATGAAGATTCCTTCTTATGTAACCGACTCTACGTAAACCCTTCAGAACTTAGACTCTATGTAATCGACTCTTCAGAACTTAGACTGTCACACCTCAGGGTCTTCATTGCTTTCGGCGCCATCCGGAGTACTATTTTCTCAAGTGCCATTGTTGCTGCGGTGTGACTTGGGGCAGCGTTTGGGGCGCCGGAACTTAGAATGTGACTCGGGAGTTTTAACTGGATCTCCCTTGTCTTTGCCGCGAGGCTTTTTAAGCGTATCGATCATGTACACGTCATGTGAAGGGGTGGCCATCTTGCGCCTGATGACTGGCGGGTCTTGGCCTTGCTCCTTATCTGCATCGTCGTCTGTACTGTCAATGTCTACGGAGCCAGGAGTGGGCATGTCGGTTAAGTCCTCGACAGTGGCTATGAAGTGGGTGACGGGTGGGGAACAAAATTCTCCGTCGTCAGCCCCTAGTTTGAACCGGACATAGTTCGGCTGCGAGTCTCCCGTGAATGAAAGGTTCTTTAAAATTTTAGCACATGGCCCAAACGTGAGTGCTGAAAAACTTCTGCGGCACTGAATTCGTAGATCCACAACCGATCTAGCTCGGTGTCCGCAAGCGTATATGGTCTGGGATTTATAGCCAGAGACGAATCCAGAGTTCTATTGACGCGGATATTGCGAGGTGCCGAGTCCGTGTGCGGCTCCAACGCTGCAGACTCTGTGGCTTCGGATGGCACGATCTGCTCCGGTTCTAAGGCCGTTGCAGCAAAAGGGACCATCTCCTAGATGTGATCTGATGACAGATTTAAGTCATGTTCCTCGGAGCGAGGGGGAGCGATCGCTGCAGTCTCAAATCCATTGAAGATCAAGTCTCCATGGATATCCGCGATGTAGTTCAAGCTTCCCAACCTGACATGGTGGCCAGGGGCGTAGCTATTGATCTGCTCCAGATGGCCGAGTGAGTTGGCCCGCAGTACGAAGCCGCCGAACACGAAAATATGTCCGGGGAGGAAGTTTTCTCCTTGGACAGCGTCGCTATAGACGATTGAAGGGGGCATCGAACCTTTCGTCAATGGCACAGTGGAACTCTCAATGAAAGAACCAATGTCGGTGTCAAAACCGGCGGATCTCGGGTAGGGGGTCCCGAACTGTGCGTCTAGGATCGATGGTAACAGGAGACAGGGAACACGATGTTTACCCAGGTTCGGGCCCTCTCTATGGAGGTAATACCCTACGTCCTGCTTGATTGATATTGATGAGTATGATTGTTACAAGAGTTGATCTACCACGAGATCGAGATGGCTAAACCCTAGAAGCCTAGCCTATATGACTATGGTAATGAAATATATCCTTTCCGGACTAACCCCTCCGGTTTATATAGACACCGGGGGGATCTAGGGTTTACATAGAGTCGGTTACATGAGAAGGAATCTTCATAGTCGGTCACCAAGCTTGCCTTCCATGCCAAGGAGAGTCCAATCCGGACACAGGTACAGTCTTCGGTCTTCATATCTTCACAGCCCAACTGTCTGTCCCATGGATAACAGGCCGGACGACCAAGGACCCCTTAGTCCAGGACTCCCTCAGCGCCCATGGTTGGCACCCACGGTGTATGAATGGGGCTGACAGGAAGGGTGGTCGTGTCACGTCTGAGTGAAGTTACAAACCTGCCCCTATTGAAAATATTTGCCTACATCGAATTCAGCCGAGTCGAGTTTGTTTTGCCGCCCACCATGTATGAATGGGGAAATGGAGGGAAAAATAGAGGTCTTTCGGACGAGCTTGAATCAAATGTGTTTTGCCTCCCATATTTGGCGCCAACCATGTCGGAATGGGCTCAGAGGCAGTCGTGTCACATCTAATTGAAGTTACTATCCTACGTCTACCCCTATTTAGAGCAGTGGAAATCGGGCCGATGGATTGTCCGTGTAATAGGTAGACAGTAATTACCATCTCCCAAACACTTGGCTTCAGGCAGCTGATACGTCTCCAACGTATCTATAATTTTGATTGTTCCATGCTATTATATTATCTATTTTGGATGTTTATGGGCTTTATTATGCACTTTTATATTATTTTTGGGACTAACCTATTAACCCAGAGCCCAGTGACAGATTATGTGTTTTCCTTGTTTTAGAGTATCGCAAAAAAGGAAAATCAAACGGAGTCCAATTGACCTGAAACTTCACGGAACTTATTTTTGGACCAGAAGAAGCCCACAAAGTATCGGAGTTGTACCAGGAGAGCCCCAGGCTGCCCACATAGTATTGTGGACAGCCCGGAGGTCCACCAACGTACTTCTTCCTCCCATATATACCCATATACCCTAAAAACTCCAGGGAGCACAATAGATCGGGAGTTCCGCCGCCAGAAGCCTCCATAGCCACCGAAAACCAATCTAGACCCGTTCCGGCACCCTGCCGGAGGGGGAATCCCTCTCTGGTGGCCATCTTCATCATCCCGGTGCTCTCCATGGCAAGGAGGGAGTAGTTCGCCCTCGGGGCTGAGGGTATGTACCAGTAGCTATGTGTTTGATCTCTCTCTCTCTCTCTCTCGTGTTCTTGAGGTGGTACGATCTTGATGTATCGCGAGCTTTGCTATTATAGTTGGATCTTATGATGTTCCTCCCCCTCTACTCTCTTGTAATGGATTGAGTTTTCCCTTTGAAGTTATCTTATCGGATTGAGTCTCTAAGGATTTGAGAACACTTCATGTATGTCTTGCGTGGGATACCCGTGGTGACAATGGGGTATTCTATTGACCCACTCTATGTATGTTTTGGTGATCAACTTGCGGGTTCCGTGACCTTGGGAATATATGCATAGGGGTTGGCACACATTTTTGTCTTGACTCTCTGGTAGAATCTTTGGGGCACTCTTTGAAGTACTTTGTGTTGGTTTGAATAGATGAATCAGAGATTCTGTGACGCATATCGCATAATCATACCCACGGATACTTGAGGTAACATTGGAGTATCTAGGTGACGTTAGGGTTTTGGTTGATTTATGTCTTAAGGTGTTATTCTAGTACGAACTCTAGGATAGATTGAACGTAAAGAATAGCTTCATGTTATTTTACTACGGACTCTTGAATAGATCGATCAGAAAGGATAACTTTGAGGTGGTTTCGTACCCTACCATAATCTCTTCGTTTGTTCTCCGCTATTAGTGACTTTGGAGTGACTCTTTGTTGCATGTTGAGGGATAGTTATGTGATCCAATTATGTTATTATTGTTGAGGGAACTTACACTAGTGAAAGTATGAACCCTTGGCCCTGTTTCAACGCATTGCAATACCGTTTGTGCTCACTTTTATCATTAGTTACCTTGCTGTTTTTATATTTTTCAGATTACAAAAACCTTTATGTATTATCCATATTGCACTTGTATCACCATCTCTTCGCCGAACTAGTGCGCCTATACAATATACCATTGTATTGGGTGTGTTGGGGACACAAGAGACTCTTTGTTATTTGGTTGCAGGGTTGCTTGAGAGGGACCATCTTCATCCTACGCCTCCTACAGATTGATAAACCTTAGGTCACCTACTTGAGGGAAATTTGCTACTGTCCTACAAACCTCTGCACTTGGAGACCCAACAACGTCTACAAGAAGAAGGTTGTGTAGTAGACATCAGCAGCCGCCATGGGAGTGGACATTTTGTCGCTTTTTTCGAATTTTGGGACAATAAGCATCCACGTTTACCCTGGAACTAAATTCGAATCCACTTTGTATTCCTATACAAATCTTTATAACTCATTCTATGTGTTTTTATATATATCTTCAAAAGGACAACAAAGATGTATTCCACTGTCATATATGAATATGGTTTACAAATGCCGATACTCAAATTCAGAAGCTATAATCTAGTTTAAGGTGAATTCAAATATTTGGAACACTTCATGTCCAACTCAAATGTCACACGCAGCATAATGTGTACTCACATTTAGATATGTACACAAGAGATGTATCAAGATTCAAACATCGAGTCAATCAACCAAGAATGGATACAAACATCGAGTCAATCAACCAAGAATGCACAGAACTAACAGGCATATAAACACTTATAGAGTGTATGGATAAATAATATGAACTAACATACATAAGCCAGGCCGCTGTACTTTTCTTTGCTACAACAACATCCTTTTTTTAGCCAAGCTACTATAGCATCTTGGCCCTTTCCGATGCGTGCCACTTATGGCCCATCTATACTACTATTATTGTTGAATGCACATTCAGCCCGATTGGCATATTTGTAGGTATAGCACAGCAATCAAAATGAAATGTCTCTGAATCTTATCAATTAATATAGACTTGTGCTCAAATAAAATTACAAACAAAGAAACAAAAAACAATTATTACATGATCTCTAAAACAAATGGTTTGATTGATTACATGAACAAACAACACAAAGGTTATTCAACGATGGAAAGAACATTTCACCTATGATTTACCAAGTGGGAATTTAATTTCCCTTTTTCCTTCAGGACCTTAACAATGTGGTCAGTCTCAGCTTGCTTCGTTTTGAAATCCACCAAATATTTAATGGTTGTCTTGAGTACTGCTATTGATTGTGTTGTTTGCTTCCTCAACATGTCAACTTCATATCTAAGTGTAGAAGTAGAATCTCTTTCTACCACTAGTTCAGCCTCTAGAGCATCAACAGTTGGAAATTCATAATGCATGATTTGGCCAGTGCCACTGCTGTGGGATGATACAACGTCCATGGGGACCTCGCTCTTTGATCTTGGGCTAACCTGTTTTGCCATTAAAGTTCTGATTGGATTCAGAAAAGTTGAAGTTAGCAAAACATCTCAACTGGGAGTTATAACAGCAAACCAGTTAAACAAACAAGGAATTAAAGAGTTTCAATCCGATGTTGAAAAGTAGTTATTAACATCATTGTAACCCGTTGTTGCAGCAGGAAAGTAGTTAAACAAACAAGTAGCTATTTAAGTTCAGGCAAACAGGTAATTCTTAACAGTAAGTATCAAACACATAGATAGGCGTAGTCTATAATAGGATTAACAAGTTGTGGCATTATGTAATCAGTAGCAAACTAAATTATGCCAAGCAACGTCATTGAACAATTTTGCAATAAGTGGCTAACTAAAATTTCGAGAAGCAAGTAACTGAACTTATGCTAGTTCTTTGTACAGGCACACTGCAACTTCTTTTTCTCTTACAAGGTTGTACGAAGGAGTCCATGGCATCAATTGCTTGGATACGCAGTCCCAATACTTCTTTCTTCCCACACTGTATTGGTAAGTTGAATGGTTAATCTGGTAAGATGGTGCGTCCTTGATATGTTATATGAGGACGTGTAGTCAGACTAGTTGTAGCCACACACATCCAACCAGCTTTTACTGTATATATTTCATGCGATTACTTTTGGCATATCGAGATCTAAGAAATCTACAATAGGATGAAAAGACTGGCATCCTTCACATTATTGGCGAACTCAGTTCATAAAAACAAGCAATTCAACCATTCTGTGGGTAAATCAAAAGCGCCACTGGAATATTTTTCACTACCCCTATCATACATGCAAAAGGGGCGACGCCACCATAGGGGCTGGTATGGGCGTCCGCCTCAGGTGGCTCGAAAGTGTGCACCTAGTTTGAGTCGTCCAGGTTGGCCCATACTAGTTTTGTTCGTCCCAACGCACGAGCAGGCAATGTAAAAAATGAAGAAAAATGTTTCAATTTGGATAGGCCAATAACATAAGTGCAAGGCAGGCCCTATAGCAGGCTCGCGGCCCAAACAAGCGCCTCCCATATCGATCAACGGCGTGGAAAATCCCAATTCATCCGCTCCAGCCTCCAGTCTGGTTCGCTCCTAACCTAGCCGCCGCTGGACAGACCGACACAGCACTTCCTCGCGCCCTCGTTGTAGGGTGGTCGCCGGGCTTCAAGGGAACGGAAGGACAAGAAGATGAAGATCCAACCCTGGGTTCAGCCCGCGTGGGAGGCAGCGGCGGCAGCACAGGCATGGCATCGAGCTTGCACAAACGGACAGTCGCAGCTTGCAAGAGTAGCATGCGCAACGAGCAGGTACATCACATCCCTGATTATATCTAATTCAACTCTTCAATTTCTGGCCAATAGTTAAACCTGGCGGTGTTGTAAAACTGCTTGTATGTAGGGAATCTATGAGAAAATGAAACCAATTTCTACTTATTTTATAACTCCCCCAATCAATACTGAACTGACTAAATCTGATGAATCTAATCAAGTTTCCGATGCAAACATCCAAGCTCATGTTGTTCTTGAGCCTGAAGTGTCTAATGAACAGACTGCTAATGAAGGATTTGATGCAAACATTTTACATGCTCCTGGTGATGAACATATAGTGTCTAATGAGGCATCTAATGCAAGCATTTTGCAAGCTCCCATTGAAGGATTTAGTGTCTAATGATGATCTGCTATGTTGAGAGAGACATAGAGATTTGCAGGCATTGATGACAAGCAAATTATAGTGCATTTTCATGCCTTGAGGAAACGTCGAGGCCATCTACCAGAAAGTCCCTGTATCATGACAACGTAGCATAAATACTTTTCTAATCTGTTGTTTGAAACTATTGGCATACTTGTGCAGGATAGATATATTGATATGCAGTTTGCGCACTAGTTATAGTTGCAATTACACTTTGATATTTTTAGCCAGAGAACGAATAATTCAAGCAGGTACAGATCATGTTTGTAGTCCTTGTACACCATTTTGCATTTTGTGTTTTTGGTGCTTGCATCATTTAGTGTTTATAATTTGAACTACTTTGGATCATTAGCTGGTTTTCAAAGTGCATGTAGCACCACATTTCTCAAGTTATGTTGATTTCCGGAGTGCAAGTGCCTTCATATTTTTTAAGTTAAATGTTCGCCCCTGGTAACTTGAATTTGTGGATCCGCCACTTCACACAAATCATACACGAATGCTAGTACGAATTAAATGAAATCAGGGACTTACGCTAGCTCGTTGTACAAGCTCACTGCAGCTCTGCTTTCGCTTGGGATGTTCCATGTACAAGTCCATGTTACCACTTGCTTGGATGTGCAGGCCTTGTGCTCCTTCCATCCCCCTCTGCATTTTTGACACGGCGAATGACTAATCAAATAAGAGGAATCAACCTTCCTGTTGTACCGGAGGACAGATAGTTCCAAGGTTATACGGGTGTGCAGGATGTGTACCAAATCCCATAGCGCCGTCATGCTTCGCTAAAAAATGGTTTTGCTTGTTTCAGATGATATCTCTAGAAGAAATATTATTTAAATTCCGATTTGGATCGGTGTGTAAGCTAAGAGAGCAGTGAAAGGATATCCAAACATCGTTGGAACAGTGCACAAGGGAGTGATGTGTGGATACCTAGTTTGGGCCGGCGTTTGGGCATGCTCTCCTAGCTAGAGTGCGGGTCACTTCAGAGCCGTTGAGGGTTATGCACTGGCATTGGCTGGCCGCGCACGGATGCAGATCTTGAGTGGCAGCGAAGCGCTACGATACGGTGGACGAGACCGTTGGTGAAGCCCCAGCGGCCTCGGGGGGCAGAGGCGCGACGATGTGCTCGGTGAAGTAGCCTCGGTGAGCCGGGAGACGGCATCGGTGAAGCGCACCTGATGAGGTGGAAGTCGGTGTATGTGAGGCACGTCGGTTGCGGCGGCCGACATTGTCGGTGTACCACCTGGTGCAGTAGACGAGGGCGTAGATGAGGTAGCTCCGGTGCGGTGGTGAAGCGTGACCGTTGTCGTCATCGTCGTCGTCCGACACAAAGGTGGGAAAGAGACGAGACGAGGGGCGATTCAAACTTTGCTTGGGTTGGCGGTGAATTAGGGATTAGAGCAATCTGGGCATGCAAGGGGATGGTGGAGAAGGGAGATTTTGTAGGGCTGGAATTGGGGCCGCCAGATATTTCAATCCGAAGCGTGGAAGCACGAACTTGTTTTGTCGTCGTACTTTGGGGGGGAAGGAAGGAGGAAGGGGGTGGGTGGCTGGGTGCTAAGCATCCGTCCGACACACGCGACCACCACGACACGACCCTGGTCTGCCTGGTGCGCCTACATTTGAGAATGCTAACGAATCTTCTTTCATTTGCAAACGAATCTGTATGTATTACCATGCCCGTGTTATTCGAAACGAGATACTATAAATTAATTAGTGCGGAGTTATTTGGAAAAAAATCGAAACGGTATCCACGGTATCCACGCCAACGTGGATTAGAGTGTGTGTCACATAATTAGTTATTTGAATTAGAGTGTGTGTCACATAGCGATCTCCAATTCTAACGTGGATTTCGCATTTCACTGTATCCACGCTACTTTTTTAATAGGAATTCATATGTATATGATGAACACCATGGTAGTGAGAAAACTTTTGGATGGATTCAAACATATGACCTACAAAATAGCACAACAAATCGAGTCAATGTCAACTTTTCGAAACCTAGTATGGCACGAATTCAAAATAATTACCCATATGCATGGTCCTCAGTTCAAATCTTACCATTTAGACCGAATTGAAACATCGATATTAAGTCTCGTACTATCTACATTCAAATGTTGTTTTT
>NC_041392.1:409146762-409153751 GCF_002162155.2 Triticum dicoccoides
GCCATTGCACCCCATGCCGAGCTCTCTCTCTCTCTCTCTCTCTCTCTCTCTCTCTCCCTCTCCCTCTCACGCTAAATACATGCATTGCCTATCTAGCCCCCCAACCTCTCGTGCACACGCACGCACATTGTCTATCTAGGTCACTCCCTCGAGACTGTCTCACTCTTTCTTCCGCACGACGGGCCACACTCGCTCAATCTCGCTCTCCTTATCTACGTCTCATTTAACCTTGTTTTCTTTCACACACAAATGATATATCTCCCTGTTCAGGCCTCGATCGACCCACTCTATACTCTCTCACGCGGATTGTCTATCTTGGTCAGTCCATCGAAGCCGCCCCCACTCTTTCGACCTCATGGAAGGTCATGCTCTCTCTCGCTCTCTCCCTCTCTCCCTCTCTTTGTATGTCTCGATTGACCTCGATCTTTCTCGGACAAAAACAATATATCACCATGTTTGAGCCCAATTCGACTTATTCACATTGTATACTCTCTCACGCATATTGTATATCTAGGTCACTCTCTCCAACCCGTCTCACTCTTTCGATCGCACGACGATCCTATGTGATCGATTGACCTTGCTTCCTCCCACTTACAAAATATATCTAAACGTCTGTGACTGGATCATCTCTCAAGCTCTATCTTACAGCCCTCACCCTTTCCAAAAGCTCAATCGGACAATATCTCTCCAGAGCATATATATTCGTTCAATGAATCTTGGACCACACTCACTTTGTCTCTCTATCTATATGTCTCTCGATTGACCTCGCTTTCTCACGACGTACCTTCCACACATTGAAGCTACCTCTCCATCCCTCGCAAAGCCGGAGCTATTTACATTGCGAGGGGCACTCCAACCTTGGATTAATTTGTGTAGGAATTTATTTCGGTCGGTTTAGATTATATTTTCGTAGCATTCGGCCCACAACTACTCGAAACACCGTTGCAACCCCCGCAACTCCCCTAGTTGATTTCCCTCTGGCTTGGTCATCGCTCTCTCGCACGTCCTTTATCGCCTTCAATATTGCACCATGGTATTATTGCAAAAAACTCTATTGTTCTCTTTAATTATTATAAATAAGCTACAAAACTACACGCTGATAGTCCACTCGGAATGGAACAAATTTTGACCCACAAATTAAAGTGCTACAAACTACACACCGAGGGGCCCACATGTCATGAAACAGATTTGGACCCATATACAAATTAAAAAATAAAGGACGAGGATCGAACATGCGACCAATGCCTTCAAGCCGCACGTCAATAGGCAACATACGTAGAACAACAATGTTTGTTGTACCTCCCTTTGTTCACATAATGTTTTTATATTACCACAACATATTTAATTGATAACATGAAATATTATTTTTAGTACTATTCGCGTTCACTTACTGGTGGGTTCCATGTGGGATCTCTCTCTCTCTCTCTCTCCTCCCCTTCTGCGTTTAGACGCGTGGGCAAACACGATGAACTCGTGGGCGATGTTGCCATTGACCATATCTGGACGCCTTCACAAGTTACGGAACCAGTTTCATGTGCTAGCAGCACTAGTCAGTGTGTATGTGCAATGCACGTTAACTTGGAAGTATATTAAGTGCATGCGGATATTAAGTAGGATATTATTTGCGCGTTATTATGTGATTAGCACTATTTTTGGCATGAAATTAACTGCACACTAAACGTGTTGAGCGCTCGACATTGAAGCAGTCTAGGTCGTTGGATGACAAGGAATACATGTGGTTTGATGACGTTTTATATTTAATTTGTTACGGCTCTAGCAAAACATTCAATCGATCAAACCATAGATTCCATTTTAGTCTGACTCCGACTTTAAATTATACGACGATCGAACTAAAATAAACAGAAATGATAAAAGTTTGGATTTTAAGCATGGCAATTCGAACGTTTTTCATGGAAAATTTAGATTACGCGGCGGCGGCGAGGGCGTCTTGCAGTGGGAAGTGGCTCCTCTGCCGTGCTCTGTGTGTCATCGGGCCACTGACCGACAGCGACGGCGGCGCCTTGCGCCATTGTTTGCGTACTCCTGGATGTCGGCCTAGCTTCAAGGAAGGCCAAAATGTTCTGGACTTCGGAGCGAGTCAACTGGATGGAGGAGGCGACTGGCGTTGGTGCAAGGAAGCGGTCGACGGCGGCCATCCATGCCGCTGAGGGGGGCACTAGCACTTGCGTGGGGACAGGCGCTGTCAACGGCGCGGCGGAGACATTCATGTGCACGGGCATCGGCATGGGCGCAGGCGCATGCGCTGGCAGGTGCACGGGCACCGGCACAGGGCATGCGCATTAGTGCACGCGCAAGTGCATGCGCTGGCAGGTGCACGAGCGTGTGAAAGTCGGCAGGGACCTTGTGGAACCCCGTGGCATCAAGCTCGGCGACAATGTGCGGCTCCCAGCCCATCAATGCCACGGGGATGGGCGTTGGCACAGTCGAGGCGACGAGAGCAGGAACGGGAGCGGGCACAGGCGCGGCGTCTTCCCGCAAGTCCAGTTCAAGCTCGTCCCAAAGCACCTTATGTTCTTGAGACTCCGGCTAGGTGTCTTCCTCAGGAAACTGTAAGACTAAGGGTAGACCATCTTGATGCAGCATGGCGTACATTTAGGTCAGGCTGGTTGGAGGTAGACGATAGGAGAATCAGAGAGGAAGAGAGAAGATTTTAGCGATACCGGGTAGTGCGGGGTTGATTTTAAACTGCGGCACCAGCGACATTAAAAGTGGGAGCAGTTGGGACGACAGTGGGTGGCGGAGCCTGGTCAAAGGGCTTGCCTCCCGGTGAGCCTGCACAACAGTCTGCTCGCACGCCTCCCTGCCAGCCGGTGCAGCGGTCTTCTCACACGCCTCCTGTCGACTGACATGCTTTCTCGGACGGCACCTGCCGATGAGAAGTGGGACTCATGGCGGCACATAAATGCACACAGTTTCAATAGTGAAAGCATTCGCCTTAACATGATAGGTCTTTGTTCCAAAATACCTTGGCTCTTCATTTGTGCAACTTGTCGTAAGCAGCTTGTCTCAAATTGAAGAAAAAAAATTACAAAGTAATATTTGTGCCATATCACGTGACCATGCTCCGTTTCAAGAATTTATGGTCACTTTTGGATTTTCTGAAATTTAAGATCCATGATTCGAAACAATATCACATCCTGCATCATGCAATAAATTTTCAAGCCATACATCTGTCCTGTTGTATTTCATAAGAAAGGATTTGGTTAAACATTTTGCTTAGTTAGACTTCAGACAAGTTATATATGCAGAGCAAAAGGATAATCCCTCTGTATCAGTGCATTGCCTAATATATTAACTCAAGTACTAGGCACGAACAAAAGCACTCAATTATGTGCTCATCCTAGTGTAGTAGTAGTAGTAGTAGTAGTAGTAGTAGTAGTAGTAGTAGTAGTAGTAGTAGTAGTAGTAGTAGTAGTAGTAGTAGTAGTAGTAGTAGTAGTAGTAGTAGTAGTAGTAGTAGTAGTAGTAGTAGTAGTAGTAGTAGTAGTAGGCAATGCAGTTGACAGGTGACCTTGGCGAGCGGAGACCGAGGGAATTGAACCGTGCTCGGCACAGTAGGTAACGTTGTGTAGTTACTAAAGCATCCCTCCATTGTTCATTGGTAGTCATTATGGAACGGGGACATGGAGGGAATTTCCTAGGGCTGGAATTCTGGCCACTAGATATTTCGACTCAAAACACGGAGGCTCAACTAGTTGAGGTTGCCTAATGTGCATACCACGCACGCCACTAGAAGGACACGAGCCCTTTTTATATATTTTTAGGATCAACACGCGCCAAGGTCTGGCTGGTACGCCATTGGGTCCTACCATTAGAGAATACGAAAGGAACCTTTTAAATTGCCGAGCGAATTTATGTGTATTACAGTGCCCGCATTTTCCTTGCAAATATTAATCTCAACGTGGTAATTGATTTATGACGAGTTGTTGAATTAGAGTGAGTTTGTGATATAGTGATCTCAACATGGATTTCACATTTGATGGTATCCCTGGTAAGTTTTTCAATGCAAATTCAAATTTAAAAGATGAACAATATGGAGGTGAGAAAACTGTGTATGTATCAAGCATATGACCACACACACACACACACACACACATACACACACAGAGAGACACCCACACACGAACACAACAACAATCCAATAAGTATAGTGCATCTATTTTTCCAAACCATGCACGTATGACACGAATTCAAAAATACTCCTTCTGTTCCTAAATATTAGTCTTTTAGAGATTTCAACAAGCGACTGCATACAGAGCAAAATGAGTGAATCTACACTCTAAAATATGTCTATATACATCCGTATGTGCCAGTCCACTTGAAATCTCAAAAAAGACTAATATTTAGGAACGAAGGGAGTAAAATGTAAGACATGCATGGTCCTCAATTCGATATTTAAAACGAACATGAAACTGAAACATGAATATTAAGTCTAGTACTACAGTACATGCAAATGTTGTGTTTAATTAGGTGGAGCTATGATTGTCGGGGGTCACCCCATCGACCTTAGATAAAATTGTGAAGCTCTGCTTAGGGTTGTTTAGATTATATTTGTCCCCACCCTCCCAACCACCGATTGGTTGTGCACCCCCCACCCCTCCTCCTCGGGAGAATATCATGTGCCCCCATACCTTAGATGCTATATGTTGATACGAGTTGCTTGGAGCTTGTAGATCTGAGATATAGCAGCTCACATGATGTCTTAATATTTTTACAGGAAACCTTGATGAGTTTTAGAATTGCACACAATTTGTACAAAAACTACTCAGATGCCCTTGGATCCCATATCCAATGACCTCGAAGCTCGTATCACCATAGCATCTAAGATGAAGGAGGACATCATATTCTCCTGTATGTAAGAATATCATGTGCTACCACACCTTAGATGCTTTGGTAATACAAGCTCTTCAAAGCCGTTGGATTTGTGACCCAACACCTCCTCGGTGCTTCGAATGGTTTATTGCAGAAAAGCCCCCAAAGAGTTCGCCCACTACTTACAAGCACAAAGACTGCTCAGATGCCATTGGATCTCAGATCAAACAACCTCGAAGCTCATATCACTGTAGCATCCAAGCTGCCAGAGCACCTTATGTTTTCTCGCATGGGAGAATATGAGGTATTCCCGCACCGTAGATTCTATGGTGATACGAGTTCGCGGAGATCTAACGGCCCACAGTAGGAGGTTTGATTGTTTTTGCAATATACGGCTGAGAGAGTTTGGGAATTGCGCAGAAAGTACAAGTACTATGCATGTGCCATCTGATCACTGATTATACGACCTAGATGCTCATATCACCATAGCGGGTAATTAAGCTACGGGGAGCACCTAATATGAGCAACGGGGAGCCGTTGGATCCAAGATGAAGTGGCACACACGAGGCCTGAATGTTTTATTTGCAAAAAAAACTTTGGAGAGTTTATAATTTGCGCATAATTACAAAGACTACACCCAAGCCATTAGATCTCACTTCCAACGGTGTAAAAACTCGTATCACCATAGCATCTAAGCTGTGGGGTGGATGTGATATTCTATGCCGATGTCATTTTTGTTCGTAAACTTTCAAAATACGTGTAACTTGTGCTGT
This sequence comes from Triticum dicoccoides, assembly GCF_002162155.2. Classification (NCBI taxonomy): domain Eukaryota; kingdom Viridiplantae; phylum Streptophyta; class Magnoliopsida; order Poales; family Poaceae; genus Triticum; species Triticum dicoccoides. Next base: position 409,152,369 of record NC_041392.1, read on the forward strand.
TACTTGTCTAACCGCGCAAAGTGTTTGTTCAAAAAAACCATCCTACACTGAAATATCGGAACAACACATGGGGGTCCCATGTGTCATTAATCAAATTTGGACCTAAAACTAACAAATCTGAAAGATGAGATTCGAACTGGCAACCTGGACTACAAAGTGTAAGTCAATAGCCTGAAACAACAACAGTTGTTGGCCTTCTCCCATAACTTGATTTTATATAGTATTACGTTGAGTAGAGTAGAGGGAGTGCCTCGTCAACACGTGCATGACCGTTGAATCACTTACTGGTGGGTCCCAGGTCTGCGATCTCTCTCTTCTCTCCATCGTCTAACCTTTGCACGGGCACACACGAAGAGCAGCGCTAGCTTGCCGTGGTTTTATTACAACTAAAAAAAGCTTGGAAAATAGAAGAATCGCCTAAAACAAGAGACGTTGTGGCTGGTCGAGACGGAGCTAACCACACCTATCCTCCGTGCCATGTTAGCATGATGAAGCTGTGTGGCTAGTGGGGTGTTTTCGACCGACTGGCTGGGTCCCGAGGTCGAACCATAGGTACGACGTCTGATACAGTAAATTTTTACACGCACATTTTTCCTCCATGCCGAGACATGGCAGACCCTACCGCACGGTTTCGGGGTCCTCCTGGGTGGTGCACGCATATATACTTCCTGACGTGGGACGCCCTACCGCGCATTTTCGCCAAAGCAAGTAAATGAGTCATCAAATCACGAAAGACCACTTTTCCCGCCGAGTACATCAGTGAAGCATGGTGCCTAGCTAGTTGGGCTAGTTCGACCGATTAGCTAGGCCGCCGCCACATTTGTTTTTTCACCCCTTTTTTATCTACTTGCTGACAGGTAAATTTAAATATCCACCGCGGCATTGCTCTGGTGTTTGAGTGCGGCAGGATTTTTAATTTTTTGATTGACGGGAGCAGGCACGACAGGATTTTTAATTTTTTGATTGACGAGAGCAGGCGCGGCAGCAATTAGTCACGATGACTCCTCCTGTAAAACCCACTGCTCCCTGAGGTGAGAAGTCTTCTACTGGTGTTTTACCATGGTGAAAACCAAAAGATCCCTCGCTCCATGGCTGGCTCCCTCCGCCTTCCCGTAGATTGCATTGCCTTTCAGCCATTTCACCCCCTGCATCACCAATGTCGTGCGCCTCGAGAAGCAGAGGGACTTCGGTGGTGTTTAGGCGCCCTCTGCATGGGCATGTCTATGTCCATGTCTCGGCGCAACATGACCGTTGGATCAAACTCAGACGGTGCAGATCAGTCACTGTAGCACATAGCGTCTGGGTGTGTTTGGTTGCATTCTCATCTCAATATACTCCTCTGTCTAGGTGTGTAAGTCACCTTAAGAAAACCAAATAATCCCA
>NC_041392.1:409154016-409183975 GCF_002162155.2 Triticum dicoccoides
AATAAGAGACATCGGTCGTGCATGCTTTCAATGACTTGAGACTAATAAACATGACATGAAGTGGTTAGTTCATTGCATGCAATGCTATTAATTAACAAAAAGACATTAGGTTTTCTCGTTTTCCTCTCTGCCTTGGTCGCAGTGCACAACATAAGATGACTTACACACCTAGATGGAGGGAGTAGTTGTTTCCTCTTCGTGTATTTGTGTTAACCTACTAGTGTGGAATCATGCACCCTTCATGCACTCTGCCAAACACCCAAAAGTGGGTCGAGAAGGGAACTTTTGCTCCCATCCCGTGCACCCTTCATACACCCTACACTATTGGTGCTTCATATGGTTCATGTTTCGTGGAGTACTGTAGCACTGTACTCTCCGTGCGTTGTAGACCTAGTTCTGTTAACATTGATCTCACTGTTCATTCTCGACTGGACAGCCGAGAAAGCGGTACTATGTTACTACATTACTGTTCATATAGTTGACATGCGCACAACATCATTTGTTGTCATCATATCTTACTACACTAGCAACAAGATTATGTAGTACTGACGTATGAACCACTGCACATGCCTAGTAGTAGGAGCATTGTGTATGTTCAAGTGGATGCCGTGTTTCGCACTCCTCCGTCATAAGAGTGGAAACGCTTGCTGTAATCATTTGTTTCTTCAGAAAATTAGTGGAAACGCACTACCGTGCGGATCCTCCTCCAGCCATGCACTAAATTACTCACTTTCGCCGACGTGTGGGACGGCAGCATCGGGGTCCACCAACCATGCACTAAATTACTCCGTAGTAGAGTGATGGTAGACTACCCCGATCGAAGCGCCGCAGTAATGCCCAATGAGCCGTCAAATCACAAAACCCCCTCCTTTCCAGCAGTAAGTTGGACGGACGAAGCAACTACCATTTCACTCTTCTCTCTCAGCTTCCTCTCTACCCAACTCGCTTCTCCCTCATCTTCTTCCTCATTTCTTCAAGAAAACCCCGACCTGCTTCTGCCATTGTTCTTCTCTCCCAAAGAAGGAAAGTTGAGCGCATCAATGGTGTTGATTCTGGCCAAGGCCCGATCTTGCAACCCTGAGACTGATCCTATAACTCCCTCTCTTTTCTTCTTTTGGGTTTGTGATTATGGTTTATTTTCTTTTATTTCTATTTGATAGTTTCTTGATGGACGCCGGAGCACCATCCGAAGTGATGTCTATGGCTCTGGCCAAAACCGTCGAGGCTCATGGTACGAAGAAGTGTAAGCACCCTGCCGAGACTACCGCAGACAAGCTCAAAGCCATCGCCCTGTCCACGCCCCCCCTCTCCGGGATCCCTCATTACGCAAGTCCAGGTAATATCTCTTCTTGACGATCTCTTCTAGTAGTACAACTTTCTGGGTGATCTTGCATGTGATTTTTGTGTGCCAAATGACGGTTCTAAATTCCTCTTTCGACCAAAACATGCGAGAGGTTGACACTGATTTCTTATAGATTACTTTCAACTACTCCCTCTGTCCCAAATTTCTTTTCTTAGATTTTTCTAGATACGGATGTATCTAATACTAAAATGTGACTTGATACATCCGTATCTAGACAAATCTAAGACAAGAATTTTGGGACGGAGGGAGTACTTTATGAACATCAATGCTACCTTTGAAGAGGGTATATTTGCCTCAGTAACTTGTGTTATGGATATTGCAAGTAATCCCTCTGCTCCCATGCCTTTGAAGACATGTTCTAGTGTCTTTGTTCACTCATTTCTATGCGTATATGTAGTCATATATGGAGTATAATATCGAAAATCATATTATATTTCTGAACGGAGGTAGTAATAAAATATGGTTTCTGTTTGAATTAGAACCAGGTCCGCGGTGGAGATGAAGTTCTCAAACTCATGTTGTGTGAACTGGAAGACCTGAGGATGAGTTCTACTGCTAAACTATCCAGCTGCTTTGTCCTTGTCGCCACGTGTCCTGAACTAGTGTTTTCCTGTAGCATTGTTGTCAGGCGTGTTATTGAGGCTGTACTTGACCACAAAAATTTCATGGTTGTGCCTTCGATTACGAAGGGTGTGATTCTTGAAAAGCTTCCCAACAAATCTGATGCGGCATGTCTTCATGATCATGTTTATGAGTGGAAAGACCACTCTGTTAGGTTCTCCAAGGTTGACGAGATGGTGATGGTGTGTGTAGACATCTCTCATGAAGTCCATGGCCTAGTCAGTTATGCGGGGTTCATCCCCGTAGGTTGGTGGAAAGAAATAGTCTACATAGTTTAATTAGTGCAACTTTGCTTGTCTGTAGTAAGTACTATTGTTCAGTAGTTGATTTGTGTTTGTGAACCCTATATTATTTATTAGTACTACCACTTTTGGTGTGTGGTCAGTCCTGGAACGGTCTATGTTAATGTTTGTCCACCCAATTCAGTCTGTATATTTTGAAGTATCCAGATCATCTTTTTTGTGAGGACGGTTTATCAATTATGGTTACACTCCAATATCTGTATGCATTGCAGGGTTTATCGCACCCACCAGGATTTCTAGTCCCATGGATGTTCGGTCCATATGATTTGTCACGACCTCTGGATTGTCCTGCTTGTGGGAGTAGGCGGGGCCCCTGCATGCCACACATAGTTGGACGATCAATCTTCTGTTTAGTACTTCAACATATTGATTTCTTGGTAAGGATTCACTCGTGTCACATCAAGTAAATCTTATTGATTTACTGTCTAAATCTTATTGATTTAATGTCATGTTTTCTTTCTTTTCCTGTAATTTTACGATGCAGGTTTTTCCATGTGACATTCATCACAGAATAAACCGTTTGGTTTGCTCTACGATGGCAAGTTTTGCAGGTTTCACTTCTTATGTCGTGTCAGTAACGAAGGCACTGTCCATCACTTATATTACTGGAAAAAATTGGATCAGTCTGTTGTCTGAGTACAAGCTGAATCCCTATGATGAACTGCAGTTTGGTTTACCAAAAACACTACAATTAGTCATTCTCGCGTTTAAAAGAAATGAAGAAAAAACTGGATCATGGTCACGAAGCCTAGTCAAGTTAGAAAGCTGGTCATAGTAGACCAGACACGATCACCGCTGTCTCGCACATCAATACCACCTTCAGCAACGGACCGAGCACCGGAAGTTGCTCTAGCACTGACAGCGGCGGTAGCTCAGTCTGATCCAGCTGGGGATTGGGCAGCGACCGCGTTAGCGGATCAGGCTGATCGACCGGAGGATCGGGCATCGACACTGGCACCTGCTCCGACACCGGCACCAGCTGTACAAGGAACACCATCTCCGGCAGCAGCAGCGGCTTCGGCACCTGCACCAACACTTGCACTTGCATCTGCTTCAGCCCGTGCAGCCGCAACCGAACGAGCAGTTGCACCGGCAATAGACTGGGCTGCAGTTTGCACTTCATATACCAAAGTCCATACAAAAACCGACATGTCCACCTTATTGGTAAGCATTGGCCGCCCAAGTGTTTTGTTCTTTTTTCTTTCCATGTTGTTTCGCCTGATTCACTGTGTTGATCTAACTGTTTGGGTATGTCTTCTTGTTTGCAAACAAAGAATTCCTAGAGCAACGAGGGAGTCGTTCAACAATCCGGGCGACAGCGGCCAAGTTTCTCTTACCATGCGCAGCCTTGGTGTGAATGAACCTGCTCAATATACCGTAAGTATAAAGGATGGTCGGATGATGATTGATGCTAAAGGATGGTCAAGGTTCAAATCTAAATCATATCTTGCGGTAGGGGATGATCTCAAAATCGAACTTTCTCGGCAAGGACAGCTGGTCCAAATCAACTTTGAAATTCTTCAGTAGCAGCACGCAACTGCCGAACTAATCTATCCTACGAGAGATTTTGATGTAATAATCTGGCATGGTGAAACAAGTGTCCTGTGTGTATATGTAATACAACAGTATTATTTATCACATGGTATATCATTGATAGAATTGCAACTCTCATTGCTGGTTAGGAACCATCGTTCGATTTCATTCCAACGGCTGCTGTGCTTTATTCAAGTTTGTGTATTCGCCTTGCGATAGCATCTAAAACCAGCGCCGTACCGATCGCTTGCAATATGAAAAGCGCTGAGGTAGAACACATGGGCCCCCAAACATGCAGGGTGGGCCTGCGGCCCAAAGTCTAGAACCGTGGGCCTGTCTGAGTATTATATTCTCAGCTGAACACCCATAATGCCCGTGTGTTGCACGTAACATCAAGATGCATTTGTATGAGTATTTTATCTTGTGAGAGAAAAGGATAAATAAGGGAAGGCCTTATTTGCAAATGTGGAGAGGTGTGTGGGTACCTTTTTACAAAATTGCCATAGTTTCCTTCCTATCCGTCAGATATAAATCGGACGGCCTATATTGGAGGATGGCAGGCACACCGTCATCACCAACTCGTCTATACTGTGTTAAAAACAACTCTATTTTTTATAATTATATATGTTATATATATATTCCCTCGATTTTCCTTATGTATAAAGTTGTGATATAAAAGATTTCTATATTTCTTTACAGAGGGAGTATCTCTCTGTCAAAAATATATTTTTGTGTAACTAGTTACTCCTGTCTTTCTACTTCCTTTCGCTGATATGTGGGGCACCCGACAACGGGGTCCACGTGCCATATGCACAAATTAGAGTGCACAACTGCACGGTAGACACACCCCGGTCATAGCACCGCAGTAATGCCCAATGAGCCGTCAAATCACAACCCCCCCTTTCTAGCTTTAGCAGTAAGCTAGACAGACGAAGCGACAATATTTCACTACGCCTGAATCCCCTTCTCCCTCGTCTGCTTGTTCAGAGAAAACCCCCTCTCGGCGATTGCATAGGGTTTTCTCATGGAGAACCAGGTACGAATTCTTCATCCATCCCTGATAAATCCAAGTCCCTTGGTCGCGGGTAATCCTAGTATGGCAGCCGTAGCCATTGATGCATTTTTCTTCCTACTAAATCTAGTGTGTTTCATTTGCAGTGCCCAAAGTGCGAGGACCCTACAGGTTTTTGCGCCCTCGGCGAGATGCCACACTTGTTCCTTCTCATCCTAACACAGGATTTTAAAACGCGCACAATATGTTCCTAGAATCCTCTTTTCTATCCGGGAGGGTGGGTTTTTTTTGAACATGCTGTCGACTAATTTGGAAATTTGGATTGCTATATTTGGATAAAAGGTACTACCAGTACGATGGTCAACACTAACGTGAAGGAGGAAGTTATTTCTATATTTGGATTGGGAATACATTGTGTTCTCATATTATTTTTCCTGCAGTGCATTATTTGCTCTGCCAAAACACATGTACTCAAGATGCTCGGCCTTGCCATAACTGAATACACCAGTTTAATGGTCACAGTGAAGAAAAGCCATGGATATAAGTTCCGAGTTGGGTTCATGAACCAAGAAGATCGCTGCTTTTTTATGGCCGAACTTGGATAAACTTTCTCAAGTGTTACACACTGAAAGTTGGGGCATGAATGTTGATGGAAATAGCAGAACCTGGTCTCATCTTCACTGCGATCTTCCACCCCGACATCGTTCCAATTGTTCATCCATGTTAGTTTTGTATCTGGTTCTTGCTTCTTGCCTCGATTACTTCTTAATCCACCTATTCTGTCTAACTAATCACAATTTAACTTTAGAAGTAGCAACAAATCTCTCACGAAGATGCTACTTCTAACTAATATTTTCTTATAATTGGTGGCATGTGTAGGTTTTTTCAGAGTTAGGTAGGCTGCTCGTTTGTTATTCTGTAACAAGTCAGCTGTTACTGATGGCACTGAAGTTGACTGGGATGACATCCACAAGTTGCTACACTTTATTGATCGTCTTGAGGTCCTTGTGGGGCGTTTCAATGGTGGAAGGCCACGTGGGATATGTGTGCCACTGTTGCATCGTTGAACAGGTCCAACTGTGTCGAGAAACTTATGGTACGAGTTGTTTTCTGTTATATATGTTGTTCATAAACTATTGCTTATACACAGTTTTACAGTTGTGATCTTCTTGAAACAGAAACTGCCCAGTTCTATTGTTCCTATACAGATGCCTGACCATGGTCGGGTCAGACTTGCGCTTGGTCACAACATGATGTTTATGTCGACCTACTCCATTCCCCTTGGAGGTGAAAAGATACTTATTCATGGGTGGTCTCAAATAATGAAGGCCTGTCCATCTTAGAGAATAGGACAGAAGATTATGTTCTTGCTTTTCCATGGCTCTAATGTGAATATACTGTTTATTGACCACATTGCAAGATGAAGCCGCTTTCAGAAGGTTGTGGATGCGCGGGGTGGTGCCTGGGCCTTGTCCTGGGGCTTGCGGCCTCACCCTTGTTTAACTGTAGGCAAAGTAGCACTGTTCGAGGCGTGCTTTGTATGGTCGAACCTGTATAAGTACTCATACTACTTTCAGCTATGGTTGTTAAGTGCCCCTACTGGTTTCAGTTAAGGTTGTTAAGTACTCCTGTTGCTTTTACAGTCTGTCATGTTTCTTCAGTCCTGTCTTCCTCCAGCCGCCAAAACCAAACCAACGCTGGTGGGCCCGCCTACTTCCGCCTCCCATGGCTGGCTGCGCCTCAGCACACGCATCGTTGCCCCACCATCTCCTAAATCGTTAACGCCGACGTTCGAGGCCTCGCCTTTGTCCTCCATGCACTTTGGTGCACTCGCCATGGCGCCGCCCTCTCGCGTTGTCAACATAGTCAACAAACAACAGGAATCGGTAGAAGTGCGTGGAGAGGATGACAGTACAGGCCCACCATGTCAGCGTATGGAAAAATAAAATTCTTCCTCCTTGTGTTTTCCTGACATCTGGGCCCACGACATTGTGAGCGTATATAGTCAATAGACAAGAGAACAGCACAAGATCGGCTGACACCTGGGACGTAGCTGCTTGAGCAGTATTTTTTTGTTATTGTTGAGACGGAGCAGGGTTTGAACTGGGCTGTGGCCCGTCTAGCCCAGGCTTATATTTTATGTTCACCATGTGACCAGCCCAGCTATTTTTTTTATGAAAATGAGCCTAGTTTATTTTTTCTAAAAGAATACCCAATCCAGGCCTATTTATTTTTCTACGCCCTGATGGGCTGCAACTCTTTCAAGACGCCTGCAAATCTTGAAAGTAATATTAAATTGGTTGTAAATATAAAAACAAATGACAAATTGGCAATTACTTTATAATTTCTGATTTTTTTTCAAATTTTCAGATTCCTATTTCACTGGGCATTAACCTAATTTAAATATATCTTCAAAGTACTTTAAATCTGGCTCGACATTTCAGTATTAAAAATAATTTGGAACCCACGGAAATATGCGAAATTGGCCCTGGCCAACCAAAAAAACGGACTGCAATAAATTGCATAAGAAGTCGCAATGAGCTATATATAAATTATTAAAAAAGAGGGAATGGTATGACTTATGGGCCTATTAAGTTGACGCGTATGCAAGATTTTTTTAGTTATTATATATGTCAACAAACGATTCTAGCAGACGTAACCGTTGGATGTAAATTCAATGGTCATCGTGTTTCTTCAATCTCTGATCTTCTTGCTCCAGCCGCCAAATCCAGCGCTGGCGGGACCGCCTGCTCCCGCCTCCCGTGCAGGCCTCACCGCCCCCTACTACTCCCACTACTGGCTAGGGCATCCCTCTACTCACCCACACCCCCTGTTATTCTGCGTCGATGGCAGCCTCACACCGCAGTCGAACCAGTGAACCCTCATACTCCTCTCTGCGTGGGCATCCACTGCCGCGTCTTCCTTGGCTCCGCGTCGTCCCCTTCCTAGGCCTCGCCGTCGTCCACCGCCCTAGTGCTCTCGGTGCGGTGTGGTCAACATGGTCAAGGAACGACTTCCATCGGAAGAGTACTGTCGTGGAGAGGCTGACAACTGGGTCCACGACAGCCGCAAGGAAGTGCCTCCTTATTATGTGGAAAATAATTATTCCTCCACTTGACAGCAGGGACCCACCGTATGGGCCATCGTATTTGGCAAAAAAATGTTTCCCCCTAACTGCTGGGACCCACTGGACGGGCCATCGTATTTCGCAAAAAAACATAGCCCCCGCTGTCAGCTCGGACCCACCGGAAGTTCCTCCTTATTACGCACAAAAAATAAATACTCCCCCTATTGGTTGGGACCCACCTTGGTGGGAGGCTGACTTGTGGGCCTACTAAGTTGACGGGGACGGAGTGCTTTGTCAACTTAGTCAATATGAACGATTCTAGCTCTAGAGACCATACTATGTCCATCCAACGCCCATAGTGCTTCTTCAACCTCTGGTCTTCCTGCTCCAGCCGCCCAAAGCAGCATCGGTCGTGCCGCATGCTCATTCCTCCCGTGGCCGGCTGTGCTGTCGCGGAGGCCTCACCGCCCCTACTATTCCCACCACTGGCCAGGCCATCCCTCTACTCACCCACACCCCCTGTTATTCTGCGGCGACGGCAGTCTCACACCACAGCGAACCAGTGAACCCTCATACTCCTCTACGTGTGGGCATCCACTGCCGCGTCTTCCCCGGCTCCACGTCATCCCCTTCCTAGGCCTCGCCGTCGTCCACCGCTCTGGTTCTCTCGACGCGGCGTGGTCAACATGGTCAAGGAACATCTTCCATCGGACATGCACTATCCGTGGAGAGGCTGACAGCCGGGTCCACGGCCGTAGCAAGGAAGTGCCTCCTTATTACGCGGAAAATAATTATTCCTCCACCTGATAGCGGGGACCCACTGGACGGGTCACCGTATTTCATGAAAAAAACGTTCCCCTGACTACTAGGACCCACCAGCTACATCTTCGCACGCAAGGAAGTGCGACCGGGAAAAAATTTGATTCGCCCCTCTGACTACTGGGATCAACCAGCTACATCTTCACACGCAAGGAAGTGCCTGACAGTCGAGACCCACCTGGTCGAAGCATACGTAGTGTTGTCATTCTGGTCGCGAACATGTACGTACATACTGGTCGATGTAGAGGCGCGCACGTGTCGTAGCAGAGGCGCGCACGTAGCATGTACACATACGTACAATGGCCGGGGTGCAAGAAAGTAAATACGGCCAAGTACGTACATACGGGCAGGGTCTCGAACGCCAACTCGCGCGTACGTACGGCCAGGATTCGTGTACATGGGTGGGTCGAAACAGAGAAACAACGTCGTCGTCATGTTCATGGGGAGCCAACCGGCTGGGTCGGAATGGAATGCGTCGTCGTGTTCATCCGGAGGGCTTGGACGGAATAGCCGATGGAAACAAGGCCTGGCGTACCGCAGAACAGAGGAAACAGCCTTGTGTTCGACTGGCCACATTCGAAACGGGATCCTGTTCATCGGGAGGGGTCTGGCATACCGCAAAACGGAGGAAACGGGCCTCCTACGGTCGAAACAGGGGTCCTGTTGATTGGGAGGGGTGTGGCGTACCGCAAAACGGAGGAAACTGACTTGTGTTGGAGCGCTACAGTCGAAACGAGGGTCCTGTTCATCGGGAGGGGTGTGGCGTATCGCCAAACGGGATTCCACGAGATACTGTTCATCTCCATCGTCGACCCCCTCCAGCCTCCACGGGCTACTTTTCATCCACCGTCGACCTCCTCCAGCCTCCACCTGCGACTGTTCATCCACGGGCTCCTGTTCATCCAGCCTCCACCGCGCGCTACTCCACCGGCTACTATTCAACCAGCCCTCTCCACAGGCTCCTGTTCAACCACCCCTCCACGGGCTACTGTTCATCCAGCCCTCCACCATCTACTGTTCATCCTGCCCTCCACGGGGTGGTCATGTTCATCCAGCCCTCCACGGGGTCCTGTTCATCTAGCCCCAACCAGCTCGATTGATCGGGGTCCTCTTCCTCCAGAGGTAACACCACGGGGTCCTGTTCAACCACCCCCTCCAGGAACTATTCATCCACCCCCCCCAGCAACGCTCACTGTTCATCCAGAGGCAACACCACGGGGTCCTATTCATCCACCCCCACCGGGAACTGTTCATCCAAACCCCCCAGCAATGCTCACTGTTCATCCAGAGGCAGCATCGATCGGCTTTAGTTAGCAGCAGTAGCGAAGGAATCGCTCGATCAGGTTCAGTGAACAGCCATCGATCGATCGCTCGGGTTTAGTAACGCATAGCCTGCAGTGTAATCAATCGGGTTCAGTTAGAGCGCAATGCCTTGCTCGGGTTTAGTTAGATCCCAACGCCTCGCACCCACGCGCATGCATGTATGAGAGAAATGCACATCGCTCGGCCCCGACCACCCACCGTAACCGGGAACACCCCGATATTTTCCTCGCCCTCGCTTCTACCACGGTTTTTTCGTCATGGACGGCCCAAAGAATGTCATGCAGCTGCGTCTCCGGCCCACCCAGGACAAAAATCCCATTTTCTATCATGATTTTTGTCATAGAAGTAGGACCCCACCACATCTATGATGATACCATGTTTTGTACAATTATTGTCATAGAAGTGTCATAAGTATGACAAAAAAAATCGTTCGGCCCAAAATGTCAAGGATGTGTCTTTTTTTGTAGTGTCCTGGCATTGCAAATGAAGTCCAGATTGAGAAGATAATTGTTAGCATCAATGCACCTGGTCCACTCACTCATTCAAGACCAACACAGCTAGCAAACTTTTGTGGGAGCTTTGCATTTGTGTCCATATCTGAACAAAAGAAAGTTGATGAAGCCTTCATGGAACCTGAATGGATTCAAGCTATGCAAGAAGAGCTTCAACACTTTTACCTGAATAATGTATCGGAGCTAGTAAAGCATCCTGATCCTCGCAAGTACAATATCATCGGCACCAAATGGATCTATCGCAACAAACAAGATGAGCATGGTCAAGTTGTTAGAAACAAAGCTCGTCTCATTGCTCAAGTTTACACCCAAGTAGAAGGGATTGACTTCGATGAAACCTTTGCTTCTATGGCTAGGCTTGAAGTCATTCGCCTACTGCTAGCCTATGCCAACCACAACAACATTATTCTGTACCAAATGGATATAAAGAGTGTCTTCCTCAATGGAAAAATTGAAAAGAAGTGTATGTTGCACAACCACCTAGTTTTGAAGACCCAAAGCGTTCTGAGATGGTACACAAGCTCAAAAAGGCACTGTATGGCCTCAAACAAGCACCTCGCGCTTGGTATGACACACTCAAAGACTTCCTGAAGAACAAAGCCTTCAAACCAGGTTCTCTAGATCCCATTCTCTTCAAGAAGACATATGATGGTGAACTATTCGTATGCCAAATCTATGTGGATGACATTATCATCGGCTGCACTGACAAGAGATACAGTGATGAGTTTGGGCATATAATGCAAGAGCAATATCAAATGTCCATGATGGGTGGGCTGAAGTTCTTCCTTGGTATTCAAATTCGTCAGCAGAGAAACTACATCTTCATATCACAAGAGAAGTACCTCAAATATTGCCTGAAGAAGTTTGGAATGCAAGACTGCAAAGGGTACACGATGCCAATGCCAACCAAAGGCAAATTGGGCCCCGACGACAATGGTAAAGAGTTTGATCAAAAGGTATACTGCTCCATGATTGGTTCTCTCCTTTACTTATGTGCATCTAGGCCTAATATAATGCTTAGCATTTGCATGTGTGCCCGATTCCAAGTGGCACCAAAGGAATCGCATCACTTAGCCGTGAAGCGAATTCTTCGATATTTGGCTCACACCCCAACACTAGGATTATGGTATCCAAAGGGCTCACAGTTTAATCTATTTGGATTCTCACATGCTGATTATGCTGGTGACAAGGTTTATCGCAAGTCCACTTCAGGCACATGTCACTTTCTTGGACGATCTCTTGTCTGTTGGTCTTCAAAGAAGCAGAACTGTCTATCACTCTCCACTGTTGAATCTGAATACATTGCAGCGTGATCTTGCTGCGCTTCGCTTCTATGGATGAAGCAAACTCTCAAGGACTATGGCATCATAATGAAGCATGTGCCACTCTGCTGCGATAACGAGAGCGCCATCAAGATTGCTCACAACCCAGTTCAGCACTCGAAGACAAAAGCACATTCAAATTCGTCATCACTTTCTCAGGGATCATGTGTTGAAGGAAGACATTGACATCATTCACGTCAACACTGAAGAGCAATTGGCAGATATCTTCACAAAGCCCTTTGATGAGAAAAGGTTTTGCAAGCTGTAGCATGAGCTAAATATCTTAGAATCCTCAAATGTCCTATGAATGGACACACATCCTAACACTTATGCATGTTGATGACTTAGATGTGCAACACATGAAGTAATGTATACCTTCAATTAATGAAGACTTACCCTCTAAGTGTGAATAAATTAATGCGGAATTTGACTTTGGAGCACCACGATAATTGTGCACCATGTCTGGGTCTAATACTTCCTATACGGTGGGTAGCGCCACCACCAAACTTTCTCGAAGATTTTCATTTGGCATCACAATTAAATTATTTTCTTATTTGGTTTGTCTTCAACATTGATTTGACTTCACAGTTTATCCTCGCAATGTTGATTTGGATTTTCTGATATATTAATATGTATATATGTGTGTTATTTCCTCTACAGCATTCACTTATAACTATGTCTTCAAACTTGCCATTTTCTGAACTAAGTGAATGTGATCGGACCCTAACCCCTTCTGTGCTTCTTCCTCAAATTCTTTCTGTCTAGTCATATGCATTCTGTTGACACATGTCGAATGTCTTCACTGTGTCCTTGTCAGCTCAAGATACAAGGACACACATTTAAACTATTGTAATGTTATATCTCTTTTGCCTGAATACCGGAGAAGCCGGAACGACCACCCGACAAACCAGGCGCGGGACATGTAACAGCTGTCAATGAGTTGCATGCATGCCACGTGTCCAACAGATGTGAACCGCCAAGGGCACCTGTGTAATTGCACTGTGCAGCCCTTCACCTTATAAATACACACCCACGTGGTCATTATCTCCTCTTCCACCTCGCCATCTCACTCAAACCCTAGCGCCACCGCTAGCTCGTTTCGGCACCAGAGACGAAGCACTTAGCTACCGCGACTTCTTCGGCGCCGTATTCACGTGGGCCGCGGACCTCGTCTTCTCTACCTCCGCTATAGGTGTCTTCTACCGCCAAGTTAGGGTGCGGGAGATTCGACTGCTAGGCATCCGTTCCGCCCCGTCTAGCAGTTCTTCTAGTGGTAAATAAACTCGTTTTTTCACTTTTCCGATTTGTTGAATCTATCCACTTCACCCAAAAGTGGTTTCTAAACTTACAAATCTGGATCTTTCTAGTTCTAAATCTCATATCTTGCAAGTATATTCACTTATGCATCACAACTAGTTAGATTCCTCACTTGTACTTATTCATGGATTCGTAACATCTGGAACCAACTCACTTCAAATAATTGAATGTCTCCGCACTATGACGTCAATGTCTTCCAACTGATTAATCTTCAAAATCATCTAAGAATGCATATGACCTCTTCCCCTTCCCTCGCATCTCTAATGTTGTCACAAGTACATGTCCATGGGAGAATCCCTTGGTTCTCATAGTCTGCATTCATTTGCAGAATACTTACAACATCACATTGATTCTCCTGAAGCCAGTTCTTGTTTGACAAGTCGTTGGAAGCCGTTCACTGTTTTGAAGACTCTCTGTCTGAATATTATGGTGACTGAAAAATCTGCAAGGAAAGGTGGAAGGCAACGCCGTGGCAATACTGCTCTGGACCTGCCCCCAGATCAGTATGAACTTTACAAGTCTGATGATCCTAAGGAGAACTACAATCAGTGCGAGACCAGAATCCAGTGGATCAGAAGATATTGGCCTGAGCAATGGTTCAAGTGTAACTTCATCACTCCTAAGTATGCAGAAAAGAATGTTGTTAAGCACCCATGGGGCAATATTCTTTACAAGAATTTGCTACCCAAGACGAAGCCTAAAGCTATTGCTCAAGGCTTCTATTCGTGCATGGTCCGCGGGCCTCAGCCTGGAAATGCCAACGCATCATCTCTTCGATAGTGTCGTCATGATGATCTCTTCAAGCATAATGTTTGAGAAAATGACCACCGGGGCTAACTGTGCCTCATCAGCTCCCCATGGTATTTCAAGCCATCGGGGCTAACTGTGCCCCTCACACCTCCTCGACGAACGACTGCTCCCTTGAGCCGGCTGGTCCAAGCGGCCGGCTGCTAGAAGGCGGCTACGAGGCGGCCGTCTTCTAGCAGGCGGCCCCTCTTGCCCTCAAAGTTTGCACCTACATCACTACGACGGGACGGGGCGTGGCTATAGTGCGGCCTGCACCCCTGAATCCTAGGCTGAGTGCGGCTACAGCGGGCATACCTGGTGGACGCCCCCCCCCCCCACCCGGCGGGGTACTGTAGCCACACTGCCCATTTCATCACCTATTGCCTAGGGAGTTATGCTCAACGATGGCCTATCGGTACGGCCAGCAGGCGAGGAGCCCTACTTGTCGGCAAGCCCAAGAAGGCGGCAGATCTCCAGAAGGTGGCAGCGGGGGGCCGCCGCCTCCAAGCAGGCGGGCCCTCCCGTCCTCAAAGTCTATGCATCATTAACCAGAAGAGACGGGGAATGGCTATAGTGAACGCCCACCAGGTGGTGGTACTGTAGCCACGTTTCCCCCTGACAAAGCCTCCATCATCAGTAGCAAGGCTACAGTGCGAAGTCATTAACCAGACCCGCGAGCGGCAGGCACGGCCTGTCGGCCAAGTACACGACAGCCGATGGGACCCACCAAGCGGTGGGCCCCAGCAGCCGGCGGAGAAGCCGGCGTCTAGAGAGACTGATAGGCAGGTGCTACACCCGGTCTGATTACCATTGTACCCCTAGGGGGTAGGCCTATATAAACCCCGCCAGGCCACCCATGCAAAAGTTCAGAACCTGAGAAGACACACACACACACACATAGAGAGAGAGGGGGGGGAGTAGGGCTAGCCTTGCTCATCTTCCTTCTCTAGTCAAACGGCTCAAGGAGCAATCTTGTAGCTACCATTGTTGAGATAGTGATCATGCGGAGACCCTGCAGAGTAGGACTAGGGGTGTTATCTCCTAGGAGAGCCCCGAACCTAGGTAAGATCCCTAGGCGTATAAGATCTCGCTCACTCCCGCTTCTAGAGCCCGACGACGTACTCTTGTCCCTATACATGATTAGCCATCCTTTGGCATATGTCGCACCACAAACCCAACACACAACTTTTTGTTTGCAAAGGAGTCTACTACCAAGAACAAGAAGGCATTTGGACTCAACTTCAACCCTTGTCCATCTGCTCCAAGGCCTGATGGCACACGCGAAGCCAATCCAAATGTCATCGGCCCCTTCAATGGCTTCGATGGTCTTCTCTCCCATATTGCAGCTCAAAGGGCCATAGTAGATCAATCTGCTAATGACGCAAACTCCGGGGATGCGCCTGCAACCCCGAAGCAGAAGAAGAAGCCAAAAGCTTAAAATCCCTCTACTGCTCCAAAAGCTTCAACTGTGAAGCCCGTGCAAAATACACCCCCTGAACCAAGTGTGCAGTCTGAAGATAAATCTCGTGTCTCCAAGAAGGCCAAGAAGCCCAAGAAGATTTCTAGGCATGACCTTACTCTTGCTGCCATACTGCGCAATGAAGACAATACCATCAATCTGTCAAGTGATGAAGATTTTGGAGATGATGCTCTGGAGATGTTAATCAAGAGCAAGCAAGAAGCAAAGATCTTCCAACATTTGTCTTTGTTCGATGCTGGTATTCTCAATAACTTCATTGATGAATGGTTTGAGGATCAAAGCATCAACCATGATGATCTGTAGCTGCCAGTGGGCATCAACGTCACCTTTCAAGGAGCCATTGCCAACGAACTCTCCATAGCTAAGAAAATCGTGGGCTGAAGAGCAAGATCGATTATGAGAAGGCTCAGTTCAAGAAGCAGATGGCCAAGTTCGGTGTTGCCGATGTGCAAAAATTCAAGCAGATGATGCATGACCTCAAAGACCAGTTCAACAAGAAGCGTGAAGAAGCCAAAGGCTCATGCGAGCACATGAACTATTATGTGCAGAAGTGTGTGCAAGCGCATAATGAGGCTGAGAAGAGAAAGGCACTTGGGCGTCCTAGCATCGACCCCAAGATGGCTGCCAAGAAAAGCAAGAAGTCTGTTGCAGCTAAATCAAAAGCTTCAAGGCAGGGCTAACCAAGCATTGTCTTCCCTGCCAGCGTGACTCGCTCGAAGCCAAAGGTCCCCTCAATAGCTTCTGAGCAAAAGAAGACAAGGCAAGTTGAGGCTAAAGCTAGGAAGAGGAACCACCATGACACCTCTGATGCTGCTCCCTCCAAGAATAAGTTGAATACAAAGGCTTCAAAGTCTTCAAGAAAAGAGTGTGCTGCTGCCCAAGAGCCCCTCACAATTGAACCAATCTCTGTTGCACCTCCTACCAACCACGAGCACCGCCTTGTGATTCATGAGCCTGCTTCTACAAAGGCTCTAGAAAGTGAAGAGATTCCAGTTATTGACCCCAGTGTAGCTGAAGACATTAGTCGTGAAGACAATGTTGATGATGATGAAGCCCTTCCTTAGCTTGAACCCAATCCCGTATCATCGCCTGCTCCCATGAGTAGTGAACTTATTAGCATTGGTCGTCCCTTGACACTAGTTGCTCAAGACAATTCATGGGTAGAGTAACAACCTGACACCCCCTGCAAGATGAGATCCCCCGTACTCCACCAGCTCAAGTCACCACTCCGGTGCTTGATGATGACTACATGGAACAGACCACTCCCTATCCAAAGGCGTCGCCGGCATTTTGCAGGCTTCGCAAAGGCCTCAGGCCTCAGGTCTCCATGTCAAGCATACTAGAAGAGGATGTGCACCAAACTAGATCAGTAGCACGCCAAGTGTTCCCTGAAGCCATCCCTTTTGTGTCTGCCTCTGAGTCTGAAACCAAAGCTGCTGGGGACATTCTAGCTGCATTAGCCGATGAAGAAAAAGAACAAGAAAGAGAAGTTATTCCCCCTGTCATTGATCCAGTCATCCAAGAAAAGAATGTGATTGTGCCCGACCCTCCTGTTGTTGAAGCCATGGAGGTTGAAGCCAATGAGGCTGCCACCACCAACACCACTGAAGCCAATGACAATGCCATGGCTGAAGACAATGTGGAGGCCGAAGCTAATGTTGCCCCTGAAGACAACATGCAACCAACCTCCTCTGATGTGGCCATTCCTCCACCAAGGCCTCACACAATGGAATGCGCCTACAACCATGGTGGTGAGCTTGTGACTATCATATGGCCTATTATGGTTCCACCCACTGCTCTCGGCCCTCAACATGACTACCATGTGGAGCAAAGGCCTCAAACTCATATGCCAAAGCCAAGATTGCCAAGGCTTCCCGGTGCTGCAACTACCCCAGGCTCCTTTGATGTGCAAAGCTTCAGGGCGCACAACACTTTCTTCGACAGCGCCAAGAACCCCTACAACAACCCCAAGATCACCTTCGATAGGTCATGGAGCCATCAGTAACGCAGCTATTACAAATGCATTCTATACAACCAGGACCATATTTTTCCTCATAAGTGTCGGCATTCCGGGAACGGGGGTACCCAGACTTTCCTACCAGCGGCCCACGGCATGGCTCCATCGACGGCATGGTATGGCCCAGCTTCGACATCAACAACCCAATACATGTTATTTTATATTTCCTTATATCATGATAAATGTTTATTATTCATGCTAGAATTGTATTAACCGGAAACTTAGTACATGTGTGAATACATAGACAAAACAGAGTGTCCCTAGTATGCCTCTACTTGACTAGCTCGTTAATCAAAGATGGTTAAATTTCCTGACCAGAGACATGTATTGTCATTTGATGAACGGGGTCACATCATTAGAGAATGATGTGATGGACAAGACCCATCCGTTAGCTTATCATAATGATCGTTAAGTTTTATTGATATTGCTTTCTTCATGACTTATACATATTCCTCTGACTATGAGATTATCCAACTCCCGAATACCGGAGGAACACCTTGTGTGCTATCAAACATCACAACGTAACTGGGTGATTATAAAGATGCTCTATAGGTGTCTTCAAAGGTGTTTGTTGGGTTGTCATAGATCAAGATTAGGATTTGTCACTCCGAGTATTAGAGAGATATCTCTAGGCCCTCTCAGTAATGCACATCACTATAAGACTTGCAAGCAATGTAACTAATGAGTTAGTTACGGGATGATGCATTACAGAACGAGTAAAGTAATTTGCCGGTAACGAGATTGAAATTGGTATGATGATACCGACGATCGAATCTCGGGCAAGTAACATACTGATGATAAAGGGAATAACGTATGTTGTTATTGCGGTTTGACCGATAAAGATCTTCGTAGAATATGTAGGAACCAATATGAGCAACTAGGTTCCGCTATTTGTTATTGACCAGATATGTGTCTCGGTCATGTCTACATAGTTCTCGAACCCGTAGGGTTCGCACACTTAACGTTCGATGACAATTTGTATTATGAGTTATGTGTTTTGGTGACCGAAATTTGTTCGGAGTCCCGGATGAGATCATGGACATGACGAGGAGTCTCAAAATGGTCGAGAGGTAAAGATTACTATAATTAAAGGTAGAATTCGGACATCGGAAAGGTTCCGAATCATTCAGGTATTTTACCGGAGTACCGAGGGGTTACTGGAACCCCCCGGGGAAAGATATGGGCCGTATGGGCCATAGGAGGGAGGCTAACCAACCCACAAGGGGCTGGTTCGCCCCCCACAAGGGATGAGGCCGAATTGTACTAGGGAAGGGGGCGCCAACCCCTTACCTTCTCCTACTCCCTCTCCTTTCCCCCTTTCCCCCTCCATGAGAAGGAAAAGAAGGGGGGACGAATCCTACTAGGACTAGGAGTCCTAGTAGGACTCCCCCTTACGGCGCGCCCCCAAGGGCCAGCCTCCTCCCTCTCCCTCCTTTATATACGTGGGCAGGGCACCCCTTGGAGACACAACAATTGTTCCAAGCCGTCTGCGGCGTCTCTCTCCACAGTTTGCTCGTTCGGTCATAGCGTCGTAGTGCTTAGGCGAAGCCCTATGCGGATCACATCACCATCACTGTCACCATGCCGTTGTGCTGACAGAACTCTCCCTCGACCCTCTGCTGGATCAAGAGTTTGAGAGACGTCGTCGAGATGAACGTGTGCTAAACTCGGAGGTGTCGTACGTTCGGTACTTGATCGGTTGGATCGTGAACACGTTCGACTACATCAACCGCGTTAACCTAACGCTTCTGCTTTTGGTCTACGAGGGTACGTGGACACACTCTCCCCCTCTCGTTGCTATGTATCTCCTAGATAGATCTTGCATGATCGTAGGAATTTTTTTGAAATTGCATGCTACATTCCCCAAGAGTGACATCCGAGCCAGTTCTATGCGTAGATGTTATATGCACGAGTAGAACACAAAGAGTTGTGGGTGATAATAGTCATACTGCTTACCACCAACATCTTACTTTGATTCGGCGGTATTGTTGGATGAAGCGGCTCGGACCGACATTACATGACCGTGTTCATGAGACTGGTTCTACCGACGTGCTTCGCATACATGTGGCTAGCGGGTGTCTGTTTCTCCAACTTTAGTTGAATCGAGTTTGACTACGGCCGGTCCTTGTTGAAGATTAAAATAGCACACTTGATGAAAAATCGTTGTGGTTTTAATGCGTGGGTAAGAACGGTTCTTGCTAGAAGCCCGTAGCAGCCACGTAAAACTTGCAACAACAAAGTAGAGGACATCTAACTTGTTTTTGTAGGGCATGTTGTGATGTGATATGGTCAGGACGTGATGAGATATAAATTGTTGTATGAGATGATCATGTTTTGTAGAAGTTATCGGCAACTGGCAGGAGCCTTATGGTTGTTGCTTTGTTGTATGAAATGCAATCGCCATGTAATTGCTTTACTTTATCACTAAGCGGTAGCAATGGTCGAGGAAGCAATAGTTGGCGAGACAACAACAATGCTACGATGGAGATCAAGGTGTCAAGTTGGCGAGAATGGAGATCATGACGGTGCTTTGGAGATGGAGATCGAAGGCACAAGATGATGATGGCCATATCATGTCACATGTTTTGATTGCAAGTGATGTTTATCCTTTATGCATCTTATTTTGCTTAGTACGGCGGTAGCATTATAAGATGATCCCTCACTAAATTTCAAGGTACAACTGTTCTCCCTGAGTATGCACTATTGCTATAGCTCGTCGTGCCAAGACACCACGTGATGATCGGGTGTGATAAGCTCTACATTCACATACAACAGGTGCAAGCCAGTTTGCACGTGCAGAATAATCGGGTTAAACTTGACAAGCCTAGCATATGCAGATATGGCCTCGGAACACGGAGACCGAAAGGTCAAACGTGAATCATATAGTAGATATGATCAACATAGAGATTTTCACCATTGAAAACTACTCCATCTCACGTGATGATTGCACATGGTTTAGTTGATATGGATCACGTGATCATTTAGATGACTAGAGGGATGTCTATCTAAGTGGGAGTTCTTAAGTAATATGATTAATTGAATTTTAATTTATCATGAACTTAGTCCTGATAGTATTTGCAATTTATGTTGTAGATCAATAGCTCACGCTATAGCTCCCAATTTATTTTTGATATGTTCGTAGAGAAAAATAAGTTGAAAGATGATAGTAGCAATGATGCGGACTAGATCGGTGATTTGAGGATTATCCTCATTGCTGCACAGAAGATTTATGTCATTGATTCACCACTAGGTGACGGGCCAATTGCAGGAGCAGATGCAGACGTTATGAATGTTTGGCAAGCTCGGTATGATGACTACTTGATAGTTTTGAACGCCACGAAGCATATAAGATGTTCCAAGAGCTGAAATTGGTATTTCAGACTCCTGCCCGAGTCGAGAGTTATGAGACCTCTGACAAGTACTTTGCCTACAAGATGGAGGAGAATAGCTCAACCAGTGAGCGTGTGCTCAGAATGTCTGAGTACTACAATCGCTTGAATCTAGTGGGAGTTAATCTTCCAGATAAGATAGTGATTAATAGAGTTCTCTAGTCACTATCACCAAGTTACTGGAACTTCGTGATGAACAATAATATGCAAGGGATGACGAGAACAATTCCCGAGATCTTCGCGATGCTAAAATCGGCGAAGGTAGAAATCAAGAAAGAGCATCAAGTGTTGATGGTTAACAAGACCACTAGTTTCAAGATAAGGGGCAAAGGAAAAGAAAGGGGACTTCAAGAAAGAATGGCAAGCAAGTTGCCACTCCCATGAAGAAACCCAAAGCTATACCTAAGCCTGAAACTAAGTGCTTCGACTGCAAAGGGAATGGTCACTGGAAGCGGAACTACCCCAAATACTTGGCGGATAAGAAGGATGGCAAAGTGAACAAAGGTATATTTGATATACATGTTATTGATGTGTACTTTACTAGTGTTCGTAGTAACCCCAGGGTATTTGATACTCGTTCAGTTGCTAAGATTAGTAACTCGGAACAGGAGTTGCAAAATGAACAGAGACTAGTTAAGGGCGAGGTGATTCGAAGGTTGATAAGATCACCATTGCACACTCCCTCTATCTTCGAGATTAGTGTTGGACCTAAATAAATGTTATTTGGTGTTTGCGTTCAGCATGAATATGATTGGATCATGTTTACTATGATATGGTTATTCATTTAAGTCAGAGAATAATTGTTGTTCTGTTTACATGAATAAAACCTTCTATGGTCATACACCCAATGTAAATGGTTTATTGAATCTCGATCGTAGTGATACACATATTCATAATATTGATGCCAAAAGATGCAAAGTTGATAATGATAGTGCAACATATTTGTGGCACTACCGTTTTGATCATATTGGTGTGAAGCGCATGAAGAAACTCCATGCAGATGGGCTTTTGGAATCACTTGATTATGAATCATTTGATACTTGCGAACCATGCCTGATGGGCAAGATGACTAAAACTCTGTTCTTCGAAACAATGGAGCGAGCCACGCACTTATTGGAAATAATACATACCGATGTATGTGGTCCGATGAGTGTTGAGGCTCGTGGTGGGTATCGCTATTTTCTAACGTCCACAGTTGATTTGAGTAGATATAGGTATATCTACTTAATGAAACACAAGTCTGAATCATTTTGAAAAGTTCAAAGAATTTTAGAGTGAAGTGGAGAATCATCATAAGAAGAAAATAAAGTTTCTGCGATCTGATCGCAGAGGCGGATATTTGAGTTCCGAGTTTTGGCCGCCATTTAAAACAATGTGGAATAGTTTCACAACGCACGCCACCTGGAACACCATAGTGTAATGGTGTGTCCGAACGTCGTAACAGTACTATATTGGATATGATTCGATCTATGATGTCTCTTACTTATCTACCACTATCGTTTTGGGGTTATACATTAGAGACAGCTGCATTCACGTTAAATAGGACACCATCTAAATCCGTTGAGGCGACACCATATGAACTATGGTTTGGCAAGAAACCTAAACTGCCGTTTCTTAAAGTTTGGGGTTGCGATGCTTATGTGAAAAATCTTCAACCTGGTAAGCTCGAACCCAAATCGGAGAAATGTGTCTTCATAGGATACCCAAAGGAGACTGTTGGGTACACCTTCTATCACAGATCCGATGGCAAGATATTCGTTGCTAACAATGGATCCTTTCTAGAGAAGGAGTTTCTCTCGAAAAAAGTGAGTGGGAGGAAAGTAGAACTTGATGAGGTAATTGTACCTTCTCTCGAATTGGAAAGTAGCTCATCATAGAAATCAGTTCCAGTGATACCTACACCAACTAGAGAGGAAGTTAATGATAATGATCATGAAACTGCAGATCAAGTTACTACTGAACCTCGTAGGTCAACCAGAGCACGTTCCACAGCAGAGTGGTACGGTAATCCTATTCTGGAAGTCATGTTACTAGACCAAGACGAACCTACGAACTATGAGGAAGCGATGATGAGCCCAGATTTCGATAATGTAACATCCCAAAATTCTAAATTTTTAAATGTTATATTAATTAAGTAATAATGATTGCTTGTGTGCTTTGTTGTGTGAAGTTTGAAACTTTTTGAAGGTTTAATGAGATGGAATAAAAGGACTTTCCCAAAATTTTCCATTTGAATGCCTATTCAATTTTGAGTTCGAATCCTTTCGAAAAACCCTCTGATAAACAAATAAAATGAGAGGAGGAAAATGACACTCCAAAATAAAAGACAATGTTTTGTTTGAGATTCAAATTAGAGGACTATATGCAATTTATTTAAAATCCAAATACCTTTTCATTTTGGAGTTATTGCAAAAAAATGTTTTTTAAGTATTTTATTTGGTCCTGGAAAAATGTTCACAATTTAGGAAATTTTATTTTGTGAATTTTGATATATAATATGCCTATGGAAAAACTTATATTTTTGTATTTGTTATTTTTCCGTTTACCTTTTCTATTTTTATTTAAAAAGAAACTCTATGTGTGGCCCGTAACTATCCGACGCCCACGTGTGCAACATAGTCAGCAGACATGCCCATAGCTTTTTTATTTATTTGTCGGTTATAGTTGGAGAAAAAATGTTATTTTCAGAAATATTTCTTTTTTCTTAAAAAAAAGTTAAAAAAACTGCAGCGCTCATGCGCCGGCCGGCAGAACCCGTGCGTTTTTCTCTTTTCTATCTTTTCGTCTATGTTTAGTCCCACATTGCCTAGCCTTTAACCTCTAAACTTATTTTCCACCTATAAATATAGAACCATAGAGCCTCCAAAAATCATTCAACTTGAGTTAAATCAATATTTTGGTTTGACTAACTTTCTAAAAATATATATTATTTCTTCTATCCGGCGGGAATACTAGAAGTCGTCTCCTCTTTGAAGTTGTCTATTTTCTACGTTGTGAAGGTATTCTCTTCGTATTTTATTTTATACTTCTGTAGTTAGTATTTCTAGACTAGTATGCAGTAGAATAATTATATTTTCAATTAGTCTCTGTATTTATACATTAAACCTAGAATTCTTTTAGCCATACCTATTTTTTTCGTAAAACAACTTAGCCCTGATTTTTCAAATAGACATAACTTTTCACCCGTTTATCCAAATTAGATGAAACCAATGCCTACAGTTTCATCTTGATTCCACCTAGCCAGACAACCTATCCCATCAACTTTTTGAAATTTTCAAATTTCGAATATTTGTTCAGATTCATATCCATACTTCTTTTGAACATATCTTTTTATCTATAACTCCGTTTGCGATGAATCCAATTGCGTTGGATTCGTATCGAAGGAATCTTTCCGTTCATATATTAGTGTTATATTTTCAACATATAATTTTGATCATAGTCAGATTACTCTAGTAGTCCACAAAGAGTTATCACACAAAATTCTAAGCAAATTCAATGCTATGTCGAATTACTTGTATCTTTTGGTCCGTTATTTCCAATCTAGTAATTCTTCTTCCTACATGTTCCTATTGACTTCCTACAGCATCATTACTTTCAACTTTTAAACCTTTCAAACTATGCAAACCTTCATTTGATCATATCTTTTAAACTTTAGCGCATTTTTAATTGATTCCTTTTGCAATTGAATCCCTAGACGTAATCTATCATCTTGAGCCAACACCACACTTTATCAATAAAATTAAGAACTGATCTTGCAAAATAATTTGATTTTGTTCTTTTGGAAAAAAATTCAGTCTTTCTTTGCCTTTTCTTTTGGATCTGTGAGTGATTGCTTATGTGTGGTTATAATTGCTTGCTTGCGATATATTGATCGGAGTGTGACGACTAGAACTATTAGGAATTATGAGTGCGAAGAATCTTCATCAATAGTACAAAGCAATTTCACACCTTGATCATATTTTTCTATACCCAGTTTTTACTATGCCTTAGTTCACCCATACAAATTTGCATGAGTAGGATTGGAAATTGGGATCTGCTATGTAGTTCATGAAGTAGGAACCTATGATCCTTGAAACACCCTGGGAATATTCGTTATGTCATATATTGCTTAGCCATGCTAGTAGACGGGGATTTGTATGTGTGAGATTCATGCAAGTTATGAGAGAAATAATAATTAAGGGTAACTTAAGGTGGAAACATCAAAACACATCAATAATTAAGGGTAACTTATGAGAGAAGTGGATTATTGGTTGATCTCATCACTCTATTTAATCAATGAATTGGGTTAGTATTATTAGTTGGTAATTTTGGGATTGAGTTGGAGGAACCTTCTCGATAATGGCATAAACTTGGTAGTAAAATAAAAATGTATTCCTTTATTGTAAGGAAAAATTAGCTTTACGCAAAATTAAACTTAGAGCCTCCACCAACCAAATATGAATATAGAGATAGATATTTTCATTATTATTCTATGGTGTGAAATTGCCAGTACATTCAATGTACTAACCTACATGGCTGCAACGTCTCATGTTGGAGGAATCATACGATGGGTAAGTGATACGTTAGGGTTATGATGTCTACACTCAACTTTGTCGTTGGTGTTGTTGGGACTCCACAACTTTGTTGTTACTTCCGCTATATGGATTGAGGTAATAGTATTTACGTTACTCTATACATGTGATTGAACTCTGTTAAACCTTAGAATGGTAGAACGATGGATCCATGTACAGGCAAGCATTGCCAATTGTGGTTTATACGGCAATATTCATTCTAGACTCATTCTCTGTAGGAGCAACCATAAATTGTTGACCACCATGAGATTTTCGATAGTTGTTTAGCATTAGCGACAGGCCTGTCAACCAAGAAGACCCAGTCTCGTAAGAACGTTACTCTAATGAAAGGACACGTGAGTTTGAGGAAAAGGTTATGTCCTTACTGGAAGAGCACCAATGAACAAGTTATTCCGAAGTTACAAGAAGGCCGACACCGTCAACCCAAAGGATGGAGTACATGAGTTTTGACGGAACCATAGACATGCTTTTAAGCGTGATAGCAGCCTAGACATTTTCGGCCAATGGATTTCCTGGAAGACCCCAAACCCTAACCCTTTTCTTTCTAGCCTTTCCGAATCTCAAGGACGAGATTCATTTTAAGCATCGTAGTTTGTAACATCCCAAAATTCTAAATTTTGGAATGTTCTATTAAATAAATAGTTTTGATTGTTGTGTGAATGATTGAGTGAAATTTAGTGCAATTTGAAACTTTCTGAAAGTTGAATGAGAGGGAATGAAATGACTTTCCAAGACTTTCACTTCCCTTTTGATATCAAGGAATTCAAATTCGTCTCTTCACAAAACCCTATAGTGAAGATAATATGACTTCTTCCATTAGAAGTGAAGTGGTTTTGAAAAGAATTGAATTCCATCTAAAAACATTTCAAATTCAGAAACTTTATGCAGCTCAATGATTTCATGAGAGAGGCTAAAATGACTTCTTCAAAGATGAGTTGGAAGTTTCAAAGAAACAACTTGAAACACACCTTGAAGTTATTTGAATTTTCAAATTTCAAATTCTCTGAAAATTATTCAAAAAGAGAGAAGTAATATGACAGTTCAATATTTAGAGGCATTTGGAATATATTTGGCCAAGGGGAAAATATAAAAGTTTTGAAATTGGTTTGAAACTCAAATACAAAACCAATTATGAGTTCTTTCGTTTTTATATAAATTATTTTTCTCCAAATATAAGATATATGGAAAATAGGGTAAAATGATTCCCTACAATAGAAAAGTGGAGCAAAATAAATTTGAAATCATTTTGGTATTTTAAATCATTTGATTTGAATTTTAAATGCAATAGTAGCACTATTTGCCTCATTTGAGTTTTTTTTAATTTTATTTGACTTTGGAAAAATGTTCATGATTTAGGATTTCGTTTTCTGAACATTTTGATACATAACATGTCTATGTATAATTTAATTTATTTACTTTGGTTTTAGTTTTTATTTGCTGTGATTTATAAAACAAAAGGGATGCCCAGCCGCAGGCCACCGCTAGCCAGCACGAGTGCCAATCAGCCCACAGCCGCACGAGCTCCGAAGCGCTATGGCTCGGTCACCGTTCCCTCTCGCTCCCGCCCGTAGCCACTGACAGGTGGACCCCACGCCCTTCTTCAACCTCGCGCAAAGCTCGGGACTGATTTCTCCTCACTCACGACTGCACCGATCCCGAATCTTGCTTGATTCGGCTTGATTCTTTTTCCCTCGTGCATGCCTGCCTCCCTATATATATTTCCCTTCCTCCGGTTATATGATTTTTGGCAACAAAAAAACTAGATAACCTGTGCCCTAGAGCTTCATCCTGATCTCGCTGGAGCTTCTCCACACCACCTCAGCTCCGCCACCTTACCCCGCCTCCCCACGCCTCTGCCACCCACCGCCATTGACGCCATCTGCTCCGCCACCTCGCGCTGAGTCTCCCAGTGCTCTCACTTGTCGACAAGACCCACCAGAGTCGCCGCCTCCATCTCGTCCACCATCGACGGAGCCCCAGTTCACAGGAGCTTCGTCGAGCTCGCCCCTCCTCACCTCGTCGTTGCCGAGGATACCCGCCTCCACCATCGGGCATGCCATGCCAAGCCACGCCTCCCAGAGTCTCTGCCCGACACCGACGAGCTCCGAAGCCGCCGCCCCGTTCAAGCCAACGCACACACCGTCGTCTTCGCCAAGTCTGGCGCCGCCCAACTCTTCTGTCCTCGGTGAGCCTCCCTCATCCATCCAATCCATAGTAGATGGCCTAGATTAGATACAGATTTTATTTTCATTTTCGAACCGGTATGTGTTATATTGAGGTCATCCGCTAGTTAAGTTCCGCAACGTACAACTATTAGCCAATCGTGTTGCGCCACGTAGCTCATGAAGATCTATTTTTTTTTCATTTTAGCCGTAGCCGCCGAAAACTCTAAGATTCGGTCATCCGCCTTTGGCGCTCATGCACTCGCCTTGCTGGCCCAACCAAAGCACGCCATGTAGCATCGCCCGATCGCTACTGTTTTTCTTTTATTTCCGTTTCTGTTTCTAAAATAGAAATAGTTTCAATCTTAGATTGCTTGTATCTTTTAGCCTACTTAATGTTTTTGAGTGAATCCAATTGCACTCTGTCACAAATTTTATGTCGTTTCTGTTAGTGACTTGAAATATGAATTTGCGTGTTTTAAAATTGAATTATTTCAAATATGCTTCAGACACAGTTTTGGATGTAGTTTGAGTTCCAAAATATTTTTTTGATTGACTCTTTTTGCTCATAGTCACTTATGGTTTTGTCTAGCAGTATGTTTGATTTGGGAAATTTTAGGAAATTCCAAATTAGGGTTTTTGGTAAAACTGTACTGTTTAACATAGTTTAGGGTTATTTTCTTTTTTCTTTGTATTTAAATGCTTTTAAATTAAAAATTTGTCACTTTTGGCAAACTTAGATTTTTCTGTTATTTAACACCAAACAATTATATTTTTATTTTAAAATTTTATTTTCTTTAGTTCTGTATGAAAACTTGTATAGGTCATATATAGTTAGAGTTTTATAAAAGCTTTTTATTTGTTCTTTTTTCTACTAAAAGTTTATGAAAAATTCTTTCTGTTATTTTGATAAAAACTCTATTATTTTAATTTATTAGTTTAGTATTTTATTTCCCATTAAGTCTAGTTAGGTCGATAAACTAAAAACTCTATAGTTTCCATGTAGTTTTCCTTGAATTTTTTTTTGGATTTCGATTTGGTTTTCTTATGGATTTCTTGCTTGTATTTTGATTGTGTGTTAATATAATTGATGGAATTAACTCCTAGAGTGTTTTGCTTATGGGAATGCTATGTTTGACTTAATAAATTTTAAACTAAGTGGCGAATAGTTCTACCAAGTTACTTCCGAGAGCATTAAAATCTTCACCAAGTAATACCAGGCAAGTTCACTTTGACCATGTTATTTGTACCTATGTTTTTATTGCATCTAGTGTCAGCATTCATAATCCCTCTAGTAGTGATATTTACTTCTTGCAGTTCTGTAGAATGCATGAGGTAGGAACCCATCTCCCTGTTATCAAGTTTTGGATGTTATATAGTTTTAATGCTACGCTATAGTAAACGGGGTTTGTTATGAGTGCTCGGGAGTGATGTGAAGAAGGAGGACTCTATGTCAATGACGACAACTCCATGATGGCATCTACAAGGACTACATCTTCAAGGACTCAATACTTCAAGACTCAAGACAAAGAATTCAATATACCTATGGGTGGACAATGCTTAAGAAGGGTACATTGGTGTGCCCAGTACTCAGTGATTCCAGAGAAGCGCCATGATATCATGCGGAAAGCTCCACCCAAGCCAAAAGAGACAGAAGAATACTTCATGCCCGAGAGCTTACTTGTGCAACCGCAAGTCACTATGGGATCTGGCTTAGTTGACCTTAGTGGTGACTCTAGCTAGGACGGTGCCAGTAGATGTACAACTACGGTAGGATTGGATGGGCACCGGACAGTGGTCAGAGGAACTCTTCAGAAGACCATGTTTCGATCGTCCTGTTTTCAAATGATCTGAAGTGCGAGGACGAAAAGGGAGGGATCAAATCTTGTGGGTAAAGTGTACAAACCTCTCCAGAGGGTTATAACCAAATCGATTAGCCGTGTCCACGGTTACGGACAATTTGAGCCTTTGGACTTGGATCTTTCTCGGAACTCTCAACACCAGATCGAAAACTTAATTGTGGGTAACTGATGATGATATGGGTTATGAGACATCGGTTGGCGGAACCATGCCATGTATAGGTATCTGCTTTATAATAGAGATTTCCTGGACTATACTTTGTTGTAGGGAAAATAAAATTAGCTTTTATGCAAAACAAAACTCAGACCTAGAGCCACAGAGCCATATTGCATATAATATAGTTTTATCATATGTTTTTCTTACAGTGATCTTGCCAGTTCATTCCATGTACTGACCTACACGGCTGCAATATCTCATGTTGTAGATATTATTTCTCCGACAAATGAGTTTTGTTGTTGGGTTACGGTCTACAGTCAACCAGCCAATGGCGTTGATGGGACTCC